>NC_092412.1:34804052-35111557 GCF_040894005.1 Engystomops pustulosus
ACCTTTTCTGCAAGTTTTTTGAAGAAAGTTGCAAAAAACCAACAGACATAAATGCCAGATATATCACCCTCTAAGATAAATGTAACAAGTTTAGCAAAAATAGACTGCCACGTATGTCCAGACTAAAAATAAATAACCCCCAATAAGACACTTTTTCCCCAAGGAAAAACAGTGGCAAACTGTAATCATGGTAAGGGACTCCTTTTATTATATATAACTATGATGTTCGTAGTCTCATCCTTGACATTGGGGCTCATTTACTAAGGGTCCGTCGGAAGCACTTTTGTCGGGTATCCCAAATATTTCCATTTTGTGCCAAATTGGCCCGGGTTTTTTGGCGCACGCGATCGGATTTTGGCGCATCTGCACCGGCTTGCACGTGACAGAAATCAGGGGGCGTGGCCGTGGGACAACCCAACGGATTCGGACAAACCACGGAATTTAAAAAAAGGTTTTGTGTCGTAAGATCAAGCACTCACATACACCAGGAAAAAGAAGGTGAACTCCGGTGGACCACAGCGCAACAGCACCTCAGGAAGGAACTTGGACGCACGATCTTAGTGAATCACAACGGACCCAAATCCACGTCGGACAACGCACCGAGGGATCACGACGGGACCAGGTAAGTAAATCTGCCCCATTGTGGTCAATCAGTGAAATCCGTCGCCGTCTGAAAACAGCCGAGATTTAAATGAATTATATGGGTAAAATGAGCGAAGAGAAATCGAGGTTGCAACAATTTGGAAATAAGGTTGTGAGTCCCCCATAGCCGGTCCAGATTGAGACCAGTAGGGTGTCCCAAGGGCATCAGAGTCTGGCTTGATTTTCCCTTCCCCCAAGAGAAGTAGAGCTCTGACTTTCTAATAAGAAATTAATCGGAACAGAAATTTCTACATAGAGATGACACAATGATTAAAGAAGAAAATGAGAAAATCCTTCTAAATTCCCGGAGACGTGTCATTCCCGATCACTGCTGATTAGATAAGCCCGGCTCACCCGTGACTGTATACAGTAGCTCAGTCCCTCAGGTGGGTACAGTATACGGAGACTGCAGGGCCTGACAGTTCACACAAATAAAAGGGATGGGGATGATTTATGGTGTAGACCGGAGAGAAAACATTTGTACCATATCAAGGTCTAATGCATTTTCTTAGACTCTACTTCTGCTCGTATTAAACCGTCTTTATAAATCAAATGTGCGGAGATTCATTCATCTCGGCCGTTTTTTAAAATCCTATTGAATTGTAAATGCGCGTTGCCAAGAAATGGATTTTCCTTGGGATTTACTGGAAGTCACAAGAGAGTAGCACATTCTCATTTCAATTCATCCTCATCCAAGATATTTCTAGAGCAAACATCCAACATCATCTGAAACGGCAGCAAGAAAACTGAAGCAGAAAATACCATGAATTTAAAATCCTGATGTTTTGTTATTTGGAATAAGGGTCTTCCATGTCCCTTTACCCGCCTATATGCCAGTTTTTGGATCAGGTTCACTTTCCACACATGGGTAATCCTTATATAATGGGAGGTGGAATTCATTGACCACGTATGGCCATTACAAATCGGACCGATCATAAAGCAAATAATCCTGCTCTAGTGGATGTGCTGATGTTCAGATGGGGAGAGTACATCAGTTTTCTGGCAAACAAGCCTCACAATAGTTACATTTTCTTGTCTGCCGCCAGAAATTGCAATTAGTTTCTCCGTTATGCCACCTTCACAACAAGGATTCATGAAGAGGCCCGTGCTGGACATGCCTTCACACTATCCTTATATCACAATTCTGGGCCTGGCATAGAACTGTCAAGCCGCACAAGGCCAGCCGTTGGATTTATTAGGGGCCGAAGCCTCCTGAAATATCTGCCCCCTGGCAGAGGAAGGGTGGGAGTTTATATCATGTACTGGTGCATATTGAAAAATATCCTAAATAAAGGTCAATGATGTCAGAAGACCCTGTATTGGTACATCACACGTCTGATGCTGGTGTATGGAGAGGGTTAACGGGCTCCATACGTATTGCAACAAACCCTCACTGGCAACAACATAAGTGTCAACCCTTCAATCACCTCCGGCATAGATGCTAGCACTAATAAAAAGCCGGAGCTTATGGGTGTCGCCATGTTGGCTTAGATCATCACTCCCACGTGACGTCATTGGGGTGTTGCGATCTATTACCATGACCTGTCTCATTTTAGCCTATCTATTAC
Source organism: Engystomops pustulosus (assembly GCF_040894005.1). Taxonomy (NCBI): domain Eukaryota; kingdom Metazoa; phylum Chordata; class Amphibia; order Anura; family Leptodactylidae; genus Engystomops; species Engystomops pustulosus. The sequence goes on from NC_092412.1 coordinate 34,806,263, forward strand.
AATGTAAAATTTGCATATTGTAGTATATGATGTGAAAAATCCTCATATAGTGCCATACTGTAGTATGGCAGTATATGGTAGGATCAATCAGACTTCGGTTTAAAGTACTCTAGAGGATCTGAAAAATAGTAAAAAAAAAATAAAAATTACAAAAACATAAAAATTCTAATCATCCTCCTTTCCTTAAAACTGTTAAAAAAAAGCAAAAATCATAAACCTGCGTGCAAAGCGTTAAAATACCACCTTTTCGCCATATTGCAACATATGAAAAATGAAATTAAAAATGATCAAAAGCTTGTACAATCCTCAAAATGGTAGCATTGATGATATCATCTCATCTGGCAAAAAATGTATCCACCCACAGCTCCGTACACTGAAGTATGAAAAAGTTATTAGCGCCAGAAAATGGCAAAATGAAGAATTTTTTGTGCAAGAGGTTTTAAGTTTTGTAAATGTATGAAAACATTATGAAACCTATATAAATTTGGTATCCCCGTGATCATACCGACCCAAGGCATCAATAAGACATGTCATTTGTAGCGAACAGTAAAAGCCGTAAAAGTCAAGCCCACAAGAATACAGCGCAAATTCGTTTTTTCACCAATTTCACTGCAGTTGGAAATTTTTTTTCCCGCTTCCCAGTACATGGCATGGAATATTAGCAGAGATCGATGGATGAAGCAGCATTCCAAAGAAAATAAAGTGAAAACTTTTTATTCCAACATAGATGCGACGTTTCGTATTTTCTATAAAGACATTTTCAAGTCTTTATAGAAAAGACGAAACGTCGCATCCGCGGTGGAATAAAAAGTTTTCACTTTATTTTCTTTGGAGTGCTGCTCCATCCATCGATCTCTGCTAGTACTGGTGGGGTTTGTCGGACCCCTGACGAAGACCTGCACCCTACTGCCTTCACACGGTGCCGCTCCACCATCTTTTCTCTTTACTGGCATGGAATATTAAAGGAAACCTACCACTTGTAGTGGCAGGTTTCTGATGGAAATACCGGGCACCAGCTCAGGGTGAGCTGGTGCCGGAGCTTATTTTCGTTAGTGTTTTAAACCGCGGTATCGCGGTTTAAAACACTTTTTAAACATTATAGCCGGCGCAGGCAGGTACGTGCTCGGCTCTCCTTCCCTTCCTATGTAGCCGCGCGCATGGTAAGCGCCGAGCGCGTACCTCCCTGCGCCGGCTATAAAGTTTAAAAGGTGTTTTAAACCGCGATACCGCAGTTTAAAACACTAACGAAAATAAGCTCCGGCACCAGCTCACCCTGAGCTGGTGCCCGGTATTTCCATCAGAAACCTGCCACTACAAGTGGTAGGTTTCCTTTAAATACCATCACTAGGAAGTGCAATTTGTTACACAGAAAACAAGCCCATACACAGCTCTGTACATGGAAAAAATCAGAGACCGTCTACATAAAATAAAATGGAAGGTGTGCATTGACTCATCGAAGAATGGAAAAGATTTTTTTTATCACCAGGATGATATATTTTTTGTACTACACGAGAAGGACTTGTGTCATTTGCACATAAAAGGATAAGGATATTGGTTGGGTATGAAATGTCCTTTCTACAATTCCCACTTTTATGTGACATCTCACCCAATTACCTATAAAAAAAAATCTCCTCCATAGTCATGTGAAAATGAGCTGAGAAGAGTCATGTTTCACACATAAGAGGGAATTCGACATTGTGTTGTATTGTATTCTATTTTGAAAAACTGAGAACTGTCAATCTGTGGAATAGCCTGCCTCAGGCGCTGGTCACAGCAGAGTCAGGAGAGAGCTTCAAGAAGGGTCTAAATGTCTTTTTACACCTAAATAACAATGACAGTTATGTTATATAGAATTGTTTCCCCTAAATCCCTTCCTCATCCAATCCCTTCCCTTCCTTGGTTGAACTTGATGGACATGTGTCTTTTTTCAACTGTATAAACTATGATACTATTAAAAAGAAGTTGAAAAAAAGGGAATTCTAGAAAGGACATAGCCTACCAGGGAGGGCTAACATTTTAATGGGGTAAAATCTGCTGACATAGTCCCTCTAAGGCTAATACTAAAGGGGTGTAGCTTTTGGAAGAGTGGGGGGTACTGATGATGATCATACTTTTTGGCCCCCATAGAATTCTATTGCGTACGTTCATGGTGTGGTGAAGCACAGCACACGAGGCGGCCTAGCAAATTATAGAGCCGGTCCTATTCCTGCCAAGATTTGCGGTGCGGCTGCTCATTTTCTGAAGACATTTGGAGGGGAGCAGTGTCTCCTCCGAAGATATAAGGTGCAAAGTTGGCCTTAGGCTACCTGCAGGCCACGTGTGATGCCCACAGACTGGCCAAGCCAAGACCTTCTCGATGATTTTCTGCTTGGGCAGTTGGCTCATACCCAGGATGATGGAGACCACTCTGGAGACCACTTCCCCAAAAAATAATAAACAAAAATAGACAAGAGAAAAATCTGAGCCATACGTATTACAGTAGATCTCTGTAGAAATCTATGGACGTCATAACACAAATGCGGAAAATTTGAAAGATATCCAGAACTGAAATATACTACAAGCCTAAATTTTATCCCGGAGAGAGGAGATAATCTAGCGGAATCTCATTGTAGCAACAAAAATAATCCCGGTGATTATGGATTCTACAGCCTCTATGATACACACGGCACAACCCGCCTGACATTGAGGTTTATATTTCCCAAAATTTTATTTGCAGACGCCATCGGCAAATATTTACCTGAATATTTAGAAAGGTCAGAGCCAGAACGATGACATTTCAAAAGCTTTTTTTTGCCCTGGTTCTCCTGCCAATTATGATAATGACGAGCGGCTCAACACAAGTTTAATAATAAATGGAGCAGAGATTCTCAATATGTTCTACAGCTCCGTCCTCAGTATAATATCATTTAGGAGATGTCCTAACAATGTAATTGTCTACGCTCTATATGAATTCTAACTACGCTCTACAGGACATTTGCACAAATCCGGGAAGGGGAATATTCAATTAGAAGAATTTGTAGATTTTAATACAATAGATGTCACGCACGTTCATTTTTCCGAGTCCAGTCCACCATCATTACCGAGACCTGGACAACTTCCAGTGGCTAACAAATAGCAGGTTCTGCCCAGTGATGGATACTGGATGTCACTTATGTTTAATGGATGCACTTAACCCTAAGGATGCAGGCAAGCACAGCCGAAATCCACAAGATGGTGATGAAGGTTTTGGCTTAAAAAAATTAAAGGGATGTTCCAGCATCTGAAAGAAAATTTTCCGACCCCCGGGGCTTTTGATCTCCATCAGAGAGCGAACAAGGGATGACAACAAGTCCATCATTCACATGACTCAATCAGTAGCCTCAATGGTCATAAGGGCATTGATGCACATGTAAACATTGAGGTCAGTGATTGGCTTAGTGGTCATGTGAATGGGAGCTGTGATATCACCACTTCTTCATTATCTGTAATAGAAATTCATCTAGTAGGAGGATGACTATTTTTTCATCATATATGTCATTGCGCCTCTTGTCAAAAGCCCCATATGGTACCACGATTTATGTCACATGTCAAATACACTATCACTCACATACCATAACGTGTAACTTGTCCGATGCCACATAGTGTACAGTACTATTGTCAGATGATGGCACATATAGTACTGCACCTCCTCTCAGATGCCTCATACAATGTCACCCTCTTCTTAGATGCCCCATACTGTACTGTAAGATGCCTCATATCATTTCACCCTCTTCTCAGATGCCCCATACTGTACTGTAAGATGCCTCCTGTGGTGTCACCCTCTTCTCAGAGGCCCCATACAGTCCTACACTCTTCTCAGATGCCCCATACAGTCCTACACTCTTCTCAGATGCCCCATACAGTCCTACACTCTTCTCAGATGAGCCATACAGTCCTACACTCTTCTCAGATGAGCCATACAGTCCTACACTCTTCTCAGATGCCCCATACAGTCCTACACTTTTCTCAGATGCCCCATACAGTCCTACACTCTTCTCAGATGCCCCATACAGTCCTACACTCTTCTCAGATGAGCCATACAGTCCTACACTCTTCTCAGATGAGCCATACAGTCCTACACTCTTCTCAGATGCGCCATACAGTCCTACACTCTTCTCAGATGAGCCATACAGTCCTACACTCTTCGCAGATGCACCATACAGTAATATACTCTTGTTAGATACCCCTTATAGTTTTGCACCTCTTGTTAGATGCCACATACAGTACTAAAGTATCACGTCTCTTGCCAGAATCCACATACTTTACCGCACCTTGTCATATAGATCCAATTCCGATGCTTCTCTTTATGACCCCTGGTGACTCCAAAGGTGAAACTAAAATCCCACTGGCCAAAAATCAAAATTTACAACACAGAACCTCACCTACATTATAACATAATACCGGTGTCTCATTAAGTGGCATAAGAACTACTAGACCCTTACATTTGCAAGGTCCAAAGTGCAACCTCTGCAAACCCTACAGCTAATACCTTGGAAGACCTAAATCTACAACACATGAAGAATTCACAGAATTTTGTAGAGACACTATAAAAAGTCTTTAGAATCTTGAAGACCCTAAAAAGTCTGGCTCCGCCCAACTGACAGTAATATATTGACATTGCTCGTGAACAGTGGGGGTCAGAGCAATCGTTTCAACCAAGAATCAGTGGGACAATTAGATTAGGTCATGGTGGTGGAAGGTGCTCAACAGACACTATTGGGGTCATTTACTAAGGGCCCAAATCACGTTTTTACGGTGGGTTACCCGAATTTTTCCATTTTGCGCTGATTTTTCCAGAATTGGCCCGGGATTTTGGGGCACACGATCAGATTGTGGCGCATCGGCGCCGGTGTGCACGCGACAGAAATCGTGGGGCGTGGCCGTACAAAAACCCGACGGATTTGGAAAAACCGCCACATTTAAAAAAAAAATGATGAATTTCAGAGCAGTAGTGACACCTGTTGGACATCGGGGAACTGCCTTAGTGAATCCGGGCAGAACCCGAATCCCTCGCAGAGAACGCACCGCTGGATCGCGAATGGAAAGTAAATCTGCCCCTGTAATTTACAGGTCAACCAGTCCTAAGGGCATCCGTAAAATTTTGATTCATGGGATCCATAACTGCGTTGTTACTTCTGTTGTTTGTGCAGAAATCGGAAATCATCCATGGACAAAGCCTGACTCAGCTTTGCTACCTCTACATGTTTACTTCATACAAATTTGATATGTAGAATGAGTCATATTTTACCTCATTTTAGTCATTACTCCTTGTGAGCTCAATTTTACAGTCACTAAAGTGTAATCTCAACGTCAGCTGGCTGCCTCTAAGCAACTACTAAATGACAAAAAAAATCTGAAATTTAGAGAGAATATGAATTAAACATTTTATCTGATGAATGCAGACGCCCATAGACCAGAGCGGAGAACAATGAGTAGATGAGATCCACATGTGGTACTCCATAGCTTCCACATCATCTACAGTAATCTCTTACTAAATCTTCTATAATATTTCTGATGGTTAAGTGCTTTAAAGCTTTAAAATTCACACTGGGAATTGGGATTATTTAGAATAAAGAATGACGTCTTCTTACCAATTATATAATAAGTATACACACTATGGGATCAGAAGGCAAACTGGGCCCAACTAATGTGAACTAGTGCCGATTTATAGTCCCTAGTAGCCCATACGATCTATAGAGTAGCCGTGTAAATTGCACTAAAGAAAATCAACATATTTTGCCCAAATTTATAAAATACAATTTTGTGGATGCAAAAAAAAACCCAATAAGATAGTTTGTAAATTCACAAAGAGCAGACATGTAAAAAATATTAACTGAATACATCATAATCATTAAAAAAATTAATCTGTCCGCAGGTTTGACAAAAGAAAGCTGCATCTGTGTTCTGCATTATACATAGAGATCTGTGTAATCATATTAGGGCACATTTACTAAGGGTCCGTCGGACGCATTTTTGTCGGGTGTCACGTTTTTTTTTGCGCTGAATTGCCCCGGATTTTTGGCGCACACGATCGGATTGTGGCGCATCGGCGCCGGCTTGTATGTGACACAAATCGGGGGTGTGGCCGTCGGACAACCCGACTGATTCGGACAAACCGCAGAATTTAAAAAACAAATTGTGTCGCAAGATCAGCACTTACATGCACCAGGAAGAAGAAGGTGAACTCCGGCGGACCTCAGTGGTGGAAGTGACACATGCAGGAAATTGGACGCAAGATCGGGTAAGTAAATGTGCCCCATTGTGTGTGATGTTAGTAGCAGCAGGACTGTGGAAAATGCATTTATATTCCAGAATTGTAGTTGGAGTTTGGGTACTTCTTCTCACACTGCTTTGCACATAGTTCTGTGCATTGAATGTCTCCATAGATGCTCTCCACTGTTCTGACTGATTGCAGTTGTGTTCAACCTCTATCCAGCTACAGCTTTTACTCAGAGCAGAGGGGAGGGGTATGGAGCAGCTCAATGCAGAGAACTAAGACCATAGCAGGGTGAGGACACACCCAATACACTTAGAGAAACTACAATCATGCAATGTTTCACACATCTCTCTACAGATAATGCCCAAGGCTATTGGCAGTTGCGTTTGCTCAAAACTATTCCCTCTCAACAGGAACAACTGAACAAAGTCAGATCAGGCATCTCCATGTCGAACAATATGAATCATGGCATTTATAAAACACATAAACATCACAAGCAATGTACCTTATCCTTGTTTTCAAGTCCAGATGTATCTAGAATGTTCCGTATTACAAAGGGCGTGGACAGTCTCAACAAGACTTGTTCAAAAGTACAGATGATATTTGGGGATACAATTTCAAAACTATCATGAAACTTCATGGTTTTATGAACTTCACATTTAATAAGTTTCCTCAGTCCTTCTCCGAGCTGAAGGATGACCATGTTGGGGTCAAACATCAGGTGAAAGGGAAAAGCTCCACAGAATGTGTTGATACTTATCCTCAAGTCTGTAGGAACTTGCGACGCTTTAGCTGGAGGAGATTTTATGAGGTTTGCATTATCGTATTCCTTAATTTTAAAGATAAGAGTGTTACAGTTACCCGGACTTATAATTTCAGGGAACAACTTCTCATTGACGTCATTGACTTGTTCCACCTCAACTTTGTGTTGATAGATCCTCATTCCTGCTGCCTTTATCATACCAAGCATGGAAAACCCTACAATGTGATGGAGATGGAAGCAACTGAGAAGGAGGGTCCCATCAGCAAGCTCTTTGCATAGGAAAGAGGGGGATTCAACAGTCACTTGTCTTCCGATTGAAGTCCTAATGCGCTCCAACAGAGCATCAAAACCATTGAAGAAGTCAAGTAGTGTTCCACCAACAGCTCTAAGGACTCTTTCATTCTCTTCAAAACAAAGACTGAAGAACTCCTCTCCGAATCTTTCTTGTAACTCTTCAAACTTTAAACCTGAAATAAAAGATTTATAAACAATGAACTTATGGTATAATGGTAGGGAAACAAAAGAACTTATACTCCCTTTATTAAATATAACCACATTATAACTGCAGTCAACCACTAGCCTTGAAGGCCTTGTGTCATAAACCGACTTCTGAGACCAGAAGGCCTATATGTCCTTATACTCATAGCTGCAACTTGAAGAAATCCAGTTTGAAGGGTGCCATGGGTCTGCTGATATGGGTCCACACGAGTCGTGAGTGAATCGTGGTTTCCATCCAAATTTAATTAGTAATGTGCCTTCTCCTGTGCCTGTAGACTACTCCCCTGCTTAATAATGTGTCTTCATCTGTGCTTATGGAAAAAAAGAAAAAAAGGGGGGGAAGAGAGCGGGGGGCACTCGATGTGTAGAAAACCTCAAAAGTATGGTATGGTGCGTGTACAGATTGTGCACTCACCTTTTGGCGTTGTGCTGACGGCACAACGCATATAATCACATATAAAGTGGAACAAGATGCTGCCTCTGGGGCGTAGTTTCGGTGGTGGTACTGATGAAGATAAATGCAGTGGGAGGTCTCAACTCCTGGAGACCCGATGAACTGCCTCTCTGATCTTAGAAAAGACCCAGCGCAATGTGTTCCAGAAGTGGTTTATTAATCCAATAATTCCATAAAAGTTATTTTGAATAAAATTGGTTAAAAACAAGACGCGTTTCGGACCCGGAACGGATCCTTCCTCAGTTGTGTTATCAGAGGGGCAGTTCATCGGGTCTCCAGGAATAGAGACCTCCCACTGCATTCATCTGTGCTTATGGACCACTCCCATGCTTAGTAATATGCCTTCTCCTGTGCCTGTAGACTACTCCCCTGCTTAGTAATATGCCTTCTCCTTTGCCTGTAGACCACTCCCATGCTTAGTAATATGCATTCTCCTGTGCCTGTAGACCACTCCCATGCTTAGTAATATGCATTCTCCTGTGCCTGTAGACCACTCCCATGCTTAGTAATATGCCTTCTCCTGTGCTTGTAGACTACTCCCCTGCTTAGTAATATGCCTTCTCCTGTGTCTGTAGACTACTCCCATGCTTAGTAATATGCCTTTTCCTGTGCTTGTAGACTACTCCCCTGCTTAGTAATATGCCTTCTCCTGTGCCTGTAGACTACTCCCATGCTTAGTAATATGCCTTCTCCTGTGCTTGTAGACTACTCCCATGCTTAGTAATATGCCTTCTCCTGTGCTTGTAGACTACTCCCCTGCTTAGTAATATGCCTTCTCCTGTGCTTGTAGACTACTCCCCTGCTTAGTAATATGCCTTCTCCGGTGCCTGTAGACTTCTATCATGCTTAGTGATGTGCCTTCTCCTGTGCCTGTAGACTACTCTCATGCTTAGTAATATGCCTTCTCCGGTGCCTGTAGACTACTCCCATGCTTAGTAATATGCCTTATACTGTGCTTGTAGACTACTCCCCTGCTAAGTAATATAAATATGTCTCCTGATCTTGTTGGCCCTTACCCTGCTCTATAATGCACCTGTTATCCTGATTTAGGTACAGAACATAATCAGAAATAATGTAAATGTGTTCAATTTACCAGAATCACCCCATTACATCTTCTAATCATGGCTGTTCTGCACCCTGTGTCTAATGCCTCACTAAAGCAGCTATTGAAATATCACAATTCTGCCTTTTGTTGCTTTTACATACATTTTGGGGGTTTTGTTTTTTTCTATAATGAATTCATACTTATGTTTTAAGTTTATCAAGCCTTTATCATTAGTGACATTGAAAATAATGGAAAGCCAAGGCTGTGATATTTAAACAAAAGAAAACTAGTAAATGTCACTACATCTTCATATTACCCTCAGAAGTTTAAGAAGCGACTATTACAACAATAGGAGGATTTGTGATAAAATAGAAAAAAGACAAAGAATTCCAACATCCAATTTTTTTAACTTATTTTTATAATTTTTTTTTTATAAAGTTAAGTTTACTCATGTATAAATTTTGTAGCTTTCAAAGTGTCTCTATGACACTAAATGACAATATGGGTACAGGCTTACCTAAGACTTACCTAAGTGGCTGAGCATATATATACGTGGGTGGTTACATAACATTATACAGCTAGGGCACATATGGAAGCTGTGGGGCTCTAAGCAAAGTTATGTTTGGGGCTTCTCCCAAAGGTACAGCCTGCTAATATTGTTTAAAGCATGTCAGGAGAAGGTGGGTCAGCATCCCACTGTTCTCGCCATAGTGAGGGCCACCCCTGAACTATGAGATGAGGTGACCCTAAGCAATTGCAGGGGTTGGGAATTAGCTCTTAATAACCAAAGGGAGTAACCTTTGAATTTTCATACAGCAGAGAACATTTAAGGTTACTGCCCCCTTGGCTTGTATAATCTTATAATAATAATAATATTTTTCTTGTAAAAATAACAATCAAAATGAAAGGGTCGCATCGACAATTAAACAATAGTAGTTGAGTTAGCATTTTGTACTTGGTGACAGGTTCAGCGACACTTGGAGCTCACAGAAGTGCAGAAATGTCCTATGAGCATCAATTATATCTCTGCAGAAAAAAATGTGACATTTCAATACTAAAAACTTTGTGTAGTCTTAGCTGAACAATAACAGAAGGTATGGAAGAGAAGAACCTGAAGTAGTGTCCTGCAGACTCAGACTCAGCAAGACAGCTAGCTATGAAGAGGAGTTACACAGACTCTACAACAGAAAGATAGAAGGGAGTATTTATCACGGTGTGGTGGCTTTTCCGCCCTCTCCACGGCAGGAAGGCTTGGAGGGGAGCGAAGGGGGCGCAGCTGGCGGGGAGTGGGCCAGTGCGGGGCTTTCCTATTCCTACTGCTGTGCACTCGTGAAAGGGGGGCACAACCAGAGGGAAGTGGGCCACCGGGGGGTGTTGCTGTCCCTACGCTTGCGCACTATGTGAAAATTTGCGGGCTGTGTTTATTTCTACACCAGGTAGGGCCTGGGGTACAAATAAATGCTGCCCAGGCCTTTGTCAGATGCATTTGGTTGCGCTGGTTGCTCGACTGAGTTATCATAATCAGACGCTCATGTATGATAAATAACCTCCAAAGTGTTTGTAATGAAGACTATTTTCAAAGTGTCTGCAAATGTTGCTAGCAAATAAATAAATATATGCAATAATATCCAAATAACCTTTATTCCACTGACTGTTCTTAATGTACTATAGTACCAAGGGTTTAAATGCTCAGACCTTTGACTAAAACAACAAAATCAGATAGAGCAAAATCCATTTCGTCTCATTTTGTTTAATTTCTATCCAATAGTTTAAATATTTAATTCCGGAGGGGAAGGAATCAAAGTCTTCCTACTGCCTCCCACAATATGCATATTCAAAAGGCCAGAGATGGAATCTGTGCGTCTCTCCGGATCCGATCCCTTTGAAGTGCCTTAAACTGCATGTTTAGAAGGGCTTCCAGACATTTGAGCAGGGAACCTGTTGGAAACAGATTAACACCTGCTGGCAAATTGGACAAAAAGCAATTCAATCAAGGGATGTTTCAGATCTTGTCCACAATCCTCCCTGCCCCATTAAATCAATACTTGACTCTAAGTACAATATATAGCGGGGGCTAAAAATTACAAGTTTTATATTCTGTACGGCTGAGCCTAATGTTTTCTCTCTCGCTTCGAAATGTAATTCTCCCGTGAATTGATGCTGAAGGTCACGGAGAGCGAGAGTCCACGTTTTACGCTCTCTGCTTCCATCTCGTCTGATTCGCACATAAAGACAACAGAGATTAAAACACAAGTAATTTGTGCCGTGTTTTAATTTTATACGCTATGAACAGGATGCATCATTTAGCACAAGCACCATTTTTCTTGAACAGAAACTGTGAGCATCACCTTCTACAAGGTGAGATTTTACGTGTTTAGTCGGCTTCTGTTCTGCAAATGGGAAACATACATTGTAGTCTCATTGCTCCTCCTCTAATTCTGTTAATCAGAAATTAATTTGTATAAGACAGGGATGGACTTTCAGGTCCACAAATAAGATTTTGACCAAGAGGCAGGTATAGTGCAGCCGCAACACAATATTGGCGCAAAAAAGGAGGAGGTTTATGTGTGGAGTTTTGTTTGCCTTTTACTCTACAACATGAGTCATGAAGGGTTCTTTATGGAGGACGCATAAGCCCTTTACTGATGAAAATAGAGGAGCTTTTAATGGACAACTAATTCAAAGTCTTTATATCTGACTGAAGCTCATCCTTCCTGCATGTTATTGAGTTACAATATAAAACAAGGCTCTACTGCTTAGCTCATTTCATGGGTTTCTTTCATGCTGTAACCTTTTTTATCTCACTTGTGCCCATATTGTGTTGCTTGCCTTTTTATTTTCAGAGTTATGGCATTTTCTGTTCTGAATCTACTTGTCAGAAATCCTCCTCAGTAGCAGTGAAGTGGGTGGAGACTAAACCCTTCCTATATCTGACCTGAAGCAGAATCAATTTAGTCTGCCCACAGTTCCCATAATGTCTTGTGTGTTCTCTCATTAAGTAATTTAGCAGTAAATCCAGTAAAATTTCCTACAAGTAAATCTACTGAGCACTGCATATGGTGGACATTTAGAAAATGGGTGTCAAACACAAGGGCCTTAGGTTATCCAGCTTGGCCCACTGCCCTTATACTACTCTAGTCAGGAGCAAAGCATAGGGGCTGCAGAGCCGGAGCATACAGCCAGTGCACACATGAGTAAAGAACAAGACTGCAATAGCTTTGGGGGAGTGGGGAAAGGTGAGTAAATGTGGAGGCACTCTGGCTGCTGTGGAAGGCACTCTGTGGGGGTATCCTGGCTGTTGGTGTGGTGGCACTCTGACTATTGGTTACTGTCTGTCTGACTAATGGATACTGTAGGGGCACATAATGGCCATGCCGGTGTCTCAGGTTATTTAACAACATGTACAGTTTTGCCCTCAAATGGCAGATTATAGTGGTAATGTTGTATACTTTTTCAATAAAATGCCATTCAGCCCCTTTAAGGCAACCATACGGATGATATGGCCCCCTGTGAAAATGTGTTTGACACTCATGATATGGAATGTATATAGTGATGATTCTGGCAGCTTTCATCACATGGTGGAGCAAGCAGAGTATAATAATTAGTTGAAACCAGCAGTGAAACAGTTACATGTAGTGTATAGTCTTTTCTGTGTGAGCACCGAGGGTTAGCAGCTCCCTGCTGTGTAGAAAGTGCCCATAGAGGAGAAGGTGAAGGAGGTGTGCTGTGTATATTACAGCATGAGGTGTAGAGAGAGACAAAGAAAGCTCTGCAGAATCACAGAAAGGGATGGAGGAACTGATGGGGTATCTCACTGATCTGTGTAGTAGACTCCCGCATTCACATATTTTCACACCATCAGCTCTACTGATAGCTACACTCAGAGAGAATCACATGACCTCTCTCCCTCCAGAGTGAGCAGGAAGCAGCAGCCCATCCCCACCAGTATTTAGAACTGTACAATTTACTGTAAAAACAGGATTGTCTCACAGGGATAATCACCACAGTTTGAGGAGACAGCTACTTCAGGGACAGGCTATACTGAGGAGGATAGAAAAAAAAATTCTGGGCATAGGTTATAAAGATAATAGGCAAAGTTGTCCTACTTGACAAGTGATATTGATTGTGAAAACAGTTTTGGCATATTGCACCTGAAGAAGCCAAGGTCTGTCCACCAAGCTTCTTTGTCCATGTACTGAACATCGAGCATATGTACAATGAAGCGAGCCACAACAACCTTGGTTTTAAGCAGATTATATATGCATGTTCTAGGGAACCACAGAGCATTCCAGTCAGTAGGGTCCTGACACTTTTCCACATTCTCAGGAGACAGGCAATGGTAAGGAAAGTTGGGTTGAGACCTTAAACCACAGTGCCATAAACAGATGCGGGTGGTTTAGTGGTGCCCAACAAACTGTTAGGTTCTCTCAAAAGATTTACCTATTAATGAAGTTATCTGAGAATGTTTTCATACTGTTAGTGCAATACCTCAAACACAGAGTAAAGGGAACCTGTCACCAGGGTCCTCATTTTCACAAAAAACAGGTTGCAGAAGCCCATTTCACCTGCATTGCAAATATGTCTTTCTGCCTTCTCTAAGCATTTGCATTTACAATACAATTGTGTATTTTAACTTACCTGGGTAACGAACAGAATCCTCTGCTTAGTCCAAGGGGTTGGGTTTGGTCTGGATGCATTTCAAAAAACAACACGTGACTTGTCTGTGCTGCTTACTCCTCAGTTCTCAGCCCCCACCTTTGTGCTCCTTCACCGGAACAGAGGTTACAGTGTGGTGAGCAGACATCTGTGGGGGGAGGAGCTTGTGCAGGAGCACAAAGGTGGGGGCTGAGAACTGAGCAGCATAGACAGGTCACGTGTTGTTTCTTGAAATGCTTCCAGACCAAAGCCAACCCCTGGGACTACACAGAGGATTCTGTCAGGTTGCAAGGTAAGTTATAACACACAATTATACTTTAAGGCATATTTGCATTGCAGGCTTCTGCAACCTGTATTTAGTGAAAATGAGATCCGTGGTGACAGGTTCCCTTTAATTCCCAAAATCCACAGTTTCATTTATTTTGGCTATCAATCATGTTATTTGTTTGGTGTTTAAAGGTTTACAAATCTGTGGGTAATTAAAAAAACTTGTAAGTGTATTCAGTGCTAAGTGACTTTTCTCCCCTCTGGGTGAGCTGGTGCCGGTGCTTAGTTTCGTTAGTGTTATAAACCGCGGTATCGCGGTTTTAACACTTTTTAAACTTTATAGCAGAAACTGCTTCGGCACTGCGTGCGCACGACCGTGTGCGCGCCTACATAGGAAATGCCGCAGGCGTTGCGCGCGCATGGTCGCGTGCAGCGCCGAAGCGGCTTCTGCTATAAAGTTTAAAAAGTGTTAAAACCGCGATGCCGCGGTTTATAACACTAGCTAAACTAAGCACCGGCACCAGCTCACCCTGAGCTGGTGCTTGGTGTTTACAGCTTACACCGACGATCTGAAATGGTAGGTTTCCTTTAATGAATTTGATGGGCAGCAAAGCTCCAAAAATAGACATAAAATTGACCCAAGGAGCCGCCTAATAATAAATAGACCCCTTTATGTCTAAGTATTATGTAAATTGAGCAAATACAAACAGTCCTGAACTTTCTTTTACCCCTGGAATAAACACGTTACATTCTAGCGGAGATTTTATTCTGAAGATTGTGAGTAATGAGATCTTCTATACAGTAAACACATAATGCCTTGTTGAGCGGCTCACTACATACCAAGGACATTAGCGGTACACTGCAGAAATCCTGAGACATCCTCCGCATCCTCATCTCCAGAGAGACCGGCGTACGTGCATTTCACCGAAGCGTTGTGTAAATTCTTCTCCGCATCCCGACAGCTTGAAAAGAAATGATGAAACGTCAGAGAGACAACCTGAGAGTTTCCCGCTGCATAACCCCCTGGTCGCCGTTCCCTCATTAAATTGTTAGCAAATCCCTCATTAACACATCGCATCCAGGCAAATCATTTCACACTCGGTGCTGCCGTGTATCACCAGGAGGATTATCAGCTTGCATCACTACTGCTAATTTAGTGGGTCATTAAGAGGCTGCATACTTAAAAGTGCAGAAACAATGTGCGAGTAACAGCTTTACCCCAGGAAACAGAAACTGATTCACTTCATAGATTCTCTGATATGATCTAACTATTCTGAGTCCTTGGTAAAAATCAGTTTTTACAGGGGTTTTCCAGGCTAAAAAAAATATTGATAGCATACAGATTGGTGGGGGTCCAACACCCGGCACTCCCCACATGTCAGCTAACAAACAGAGAATGAAACAGGAAGCAGACAGCGCCATTCTCTGTGTAGTGGTTAGATAAGGTAACTGCAGAAAAGCTCCTAATCATATGTATGGTTTTACGCTTGTACCAAGTTTGATTGATAATCAATATCCACATGATTGGGGATAAAAATCTGATCAGTGGGGTTCTGGCCACTGGGACTTGTCATCAGGGCGGGTGCCGACACTGGGCATGCATGGGCAAGTGGCGGGGCCCTGGGCTGCTGAGGGGGGCCCACATAAGGCTGTACATAAGAAATCCATGGGGGTGAGGGGGACTGTATCTAATGTATCCATAGGGTGTGAGGGAGGTTTATATAAATTTACCAGGAGAGGGCTGTTTGGTCTGATAAACTAGGTAATATTTTAGGAAAGGAGACTGTTTTAGTTTTTGAATGCTGTCACGTGAGTTCACTGCAAAGGTACACACTGAGGCTCTGTCGCCCAGAGGCCTACTGAAATCAGAGGCCGACCCTGCTCATCATGATCCTCGGTGACTCTCGGTAATTACAAGAATGGTCCTATTCCAACTAATTTATGGAATATTTTGTCCTGCTGGCCATTCAATACTATGGGAACATCAGGAATTGCTGAACACAGCAGGAAAGTATATTGGGAATTGGCAGTGAATGGGAGTGTTGGAGATTCCATGAGCGCTTGTATGGAATGACGCAGCAGGGTGGATGATGGATATGCTTCTCTATAAATTAAAATTGGGCCCCAGTTCTTGTGATCAGTGGGGGTCCCAGCAGTGAGATCCCCACCGATTAGGTTGCTTATTCTCTATCCATAGGATAGGACAATCAATCTTGGTACAACCCCTTTGCCATACTATGGATTCTTAATCCCATCCAATCTGCGACTAATCTAAATCAATGTGGGTTAGCCAGCTGCAATTTTGCTGCAGCTAACCCACAGAGATTATATCCTGCATTTCCCTGAAATAAAAGTGAATTAAAGGAACACTCCAATCATAGTTAATTTATTAAATAATACCCGGTGCAAGGCCTGGAGGGAGGAGCAGGAGTCAGGCCCTGCACAAGATATAATTCAACGAATCAGCTTCGACTAGAGCGTTCCTTTAAATTCCTACTTTGGATCTCTAAGTTTAACAGTCTATGGTCTTTGTTAGGCCTCCTTTTGTATATTATAACCGTCAAAATATACAATGTTCTTTACTTTTATCTCTGTGTGTCTGTGATTTTCCACTGGTGGAGTTTGGCTGGATTTCCATGTGTTACATTTATTGTTTCCATATTTCCTGTTCTTTAGGCTGCTGTGTAAATAAGGATCATTGCACCGTGTTTGCTTTACCGTAGTTTATGGTCACATAATAAACCCTGTCTGGGTCAAAAAATCCCATTGATGTTAGTGACAACGTCTGTAATCTTAATTTAATAACAGAGGGACATTGTGTTCAGTTGACAGTACTGACAGATTCAGCCAAAATATTGGCTGTTAATTGTGTGTATCATTCTTATTACTTAGGTTATCATTGCCCTGTGTTTTGTTGCTACCTCATGTAGTGTCACAGTAGTAGGGGGGCAAATTTACTGCTTGGGTCACCATTCAATCACTCAGAATTGTCTTACAATCCAAACCCTACATGGAAACCTCTAGTCCGTGTCAATCACTATACTGCTACTCATCATTAATCTCCCTCATCCACAAAGCTCCATATAGTCCTGCACCTACCTCTTTTTTCCTCAGGATTCCATCCCAACAAGAGACAAATCTACAACTATGCTAGTTGAGGTTGTGGCCTCAGGGTGGCAAGGTGCAATAAATCAGAGGGGCTGGCATGAGAAAAATCTTGTTAATTAAGGTCTTCTGTACTTTGTAGCTTCTGTAACTGCTGACCTTCCTACCTATCCTTTCTACCCCATCACTAGTGTCACCTCACACCTGCACAGGACCTGCTAAGTTGTGAAAGAGTACACATCCACACATTATGTGGAATCTAAGATTATTTTCTTCCACAGATCTCTAGGACTTCTCCCAAGCTGCACCCATTCTCCTGAATACCCTACCCAGACGACAACCCCAACTCCCACATGTTCAAATGTGCTGTAAAAACCAATGTCTTCAGGCAGGCATATGTTGACATTCCCGAACTGCATGTAACTTACACTGTCCTTTCACTTACCAACCCTTAAAGGAAATCTAACACAAGGATGAATGATTGTAAACCAAGCACACTGACATACTGGTGTGTGCCCCCTCTGAAAGCTTTTCTTTTAGCTTTTTATGCCCTGGTTTAAAAAAAAAAAAATAGCTTTAAATTTATGTAAATGAGCCTGATGGGCTCCAGGCTCCATTGGTGTTAATGCAGACTGGAGCACCTCAGCTTCATTTGCATAAATTGTAAACCTTTTTTCTTAAAAACAAAGACATAAGAAGCTTAAAGAGAACCCGTCATGCAAAATAACCCCCCTAAACTAAATATATTTTCATAAACTGCCATTAGAGAGCATTGCCTCTATCCCTTCATTGTCCCTCTACATGCCTGTAAACCTAAGCAATGAGGTCCTAAAGCTGTATGCAAATGACCTGTGAAATGTCCAATGAAGCATTAGCATATTCAAGCTGTCCACTCTATTCATGAGTGGGAGGCACAGCCACACCCCCAGTGCTTGACTGACAGCCTGTATAATGATGTGAGGCTGTATAATGATGTGCTTCCTGGTGCTGGCGCCCCCTGCAGCCTGTGTGTGCATGTGTGTGTGTGTATAGGAGAGATACAACAGCTCCAGGCAGCCATGTTACAGCAGAACATGTCAGATCCATGTGTAGCTGATGTCTGTGTCTCTCACCTGTATATTAGGAGGATACAGCACACACTAGTAATGCCTTACTAGTGTGTAATATACATTACACACAGACATGAGCAGGGGGAGGAGAGGGGAGGGGTAACAGGGGTGACATCACTGCCTCTGACCATGTGACCAGCCTCATTTACATGATAAAGAATAGATGATTTTACAATGAATAATGTATGAAATAACTAGATAAAGCCTGGGATGGATCCTTGTGAGCTGCTCCAACAGGTAGTAGTGACAGGACAAGTGACACAGACCTGCTGACAGGTGTCCTTTAAAGAAGAGCAGATCCTACTAGAGGGGAAACAGACCAGTATGTCAGTGTTCTTGGTTTACAATCCTTCATCCTGGTGATAGATTTCCTTTAAGACATAACTTTGGGTGATATTGTTGATGGAAATGAACACATGCTTTGATGTAGACAGCGTGGCCATAGTTTGTGAAACTGTACTATGTTATCCATTTATAGCCATAGATAGATAAATATAAACCAATTATGAAACAATGGACAATTTTTGCATTACAAATGACCAAGGTTGTCAAAGCCACACTGCAAAAACATACTGGTAGGTTGATTAGATTGTGAGCTCCCATGGGGACAGGGACTGATTTGGCAAGCTCTGTGCAACGGTATGTTGGTATAAATAAAGGAATTATTATTATTATTATTATAGTCCATATTATAGTCCATCTTAGTGGGCTCCCCAGCACTTCCCAGTGTTAGAGAGAGCACTTATATAATGAAAAGTAATTTGGGTAAGTGAAAGGATAATTTGAATCTTGAGAGCTGGAGAGGTCAGACAAATGTTGTACATCAATCCTTTCCAGTCAAAACGAATGAATGTGAAAATTAATGTTTTTACCCTTCTGTGATCTTTTATTTTCTCATTTATCTCTCTAAATGGATCTTTGCTTGCTTGAGGTTTGTCAGCTTATCTCCGATGGGTTTGAAGTCTCCTTGCTGCTTTCCGCATAAAAAGATTACAACTCGATGCAGTAAGTAGACTGCACAGACTTAACTTAATTTGGTAGGTCATTGAGTGCACAAATCAATACCATTTTCCCATTCATGACTCTTTAATGAAATTTACCATAAAATATGATATAGGCTTTTTAACCCCCTCATGGTTGGCACAGTGAGAAGTAGGGTGTATGTTGCAGTAATGTATTGTATATAGTGTGACTACTAAATCCCTATCAATAAGTCGCAGCTTGATGCTATTTTGGTGAGGTCAATTTTGAATAGAAGTAAGAGCAGAGAAGTAATATTTACACATAGTGCATTCAGTCAATGGCGGACTTCCTTGTTCCTGAATATTTCTGCTACCAGGGTTCTGTCAGTGTCCTGCTGCCTATCCCATATATCTGACTATTTCTGGTATGGGGGTCCTGTTAGTATCCTGCTGCTTAGACCTTCTGTCTGACTGTTTTTTATTATGGGTCCTGTCAGTATCCTGATGTTCTGCCCTTATATCTGACTGTCTCCGTTATAGGGTCCTGTCAGTATCCTGCTGAATGTTTTTTTTTTATTATGGGTCCTGTCAGTATCCTGATGTTCTGGCATTACATCTGACTGTCTGTGTTATAGTGGTCCTGTCAGCATCCTGCTGCCTTGTTCTGGTCTCTGACTGTCTCTGTTATGGGGTCCTGTCAGTATCCTGAACCTGGTCCTGGTTTCTGACTGTTTCTGGTATGGGGTCCTGCCAGTATCCTGCTGTCTTGGACTTCCGTCTGACTTTGTCTGGTATGTGGTCCTGTGAGTATCCTGTGCCTGGTCCAGATCTCTGAATGTTTCTGTTATGGGGGTCCTGTCAGTATCCTGTGCCTGGTCCTGGTCTCTGACTGTTTCTGGTATGGGGGTCCTGTCAGTATCCTGTGCCTGGTCCTGGTCTCTGACTGTTTCTGGTATGAGGGACCTGTCAGTATCCTGTGCCTGGTCCTGGTCTCTGACTGTCTCTGGTATGAGGGTCCTGTCAGTATCCTGTGCCTGGTCCCGGTCTCTGACTGTCTCTGGTATGAGGGTCCTGTCAGTATCCTGTACCTGGTCCTGGTCTCTGACTGTTTCTGGTATGAGGGTCCCGTTAGTATCCTGTGCCTGGTCCCGGTCTCTGACTGTCTCTGGTATGAGGGTCCTGTCAGTATCCTGTGCCTGGTCCTGGTCTCTGACTGTTTCTGGTATGTGGTCCTGTCAGTATCCTGTGCCTGGTCCTGGTCTCTGACTGTTTCTGGTATGAGGGTCCTGTCAGTATCCTGTGCCTGGTCCTGGTCTCTGACTGTTTCTGCTATGAGGGTCCTGTCAGTATCCTGTGCCTGGTCCTGGTCTCTGACTGTTTCTGGTTGGGGGTCCTGTCAGTATCCTGTGCCTGGTCCCGGTCTCTGATTGTTTCTGGTAGGAGGGTCCTGTCAGTATCCTGTGCCTGGTCCTGGTCTCTGACTGTTTCTGGTTGGGGGTCCTGTCAGTATCCTGTGCCTGGTCCCGGTCTCTGACTGTTTCTGGTATGAGGGTCCTGTCAGTATCCTGTGCCTGGTCCTGATCTCTGACTGTTTCTGGTATGTGGTCCTGTCAGTATCCTGTGCCTGGTCCTGGTCTCTGACTGTTTCTGGTATGAGGGTCCTGTCAGTATCTTGTGCCTGGTCCTGGTCTCTGACTGTTTCTGGTATGGGGGTCCTGTCAGTATCCTGTGCCTGGTCCTGGTCTGACTGTTTCTGGTATGGGGTCCTGTCAGTATCCTGTGCCTGGTCCTGGTCTCTGACTGTTTCTGGTATGAGGGTCCTGTCAGTATCCTGTGCCTGGTCCTGGTCTCTGCCTGTTTCTGGTATGGGGGTCGTGTCAGTATCCTGTAGCTGGCCCAGGTTTCTGACTGTTTCTTGTACGGGGTCCTGTCAGTATCCTGCTATCTTGGACTTCCGTCTGACTGTTTTTGTTATGTGGTCCTGTCAGTATCCTGTGCCTGGTCCAGGTCTCTGACTGTTTCTAGTATAAGTGTCCTGTCAGTATCCTGTGCCTAGTCCTGGTCTCTGACTGTTCCTGGTTTGGAGTCCTGTCAGTATCCTGTGCCTGGTCCTGGTCTCTGGCTGTTTCTGGTATGAGGGTCCTGTCAGTATCCTGTGCCTGGTCCTTGTCTCTGACTGTCTCTGGTATGAGGGTCCTGTCAGTATCCTGTGCCTGGTCCTGGTCTCTGACTGTTTCTGGTTTGGGGTCCTGTCAGTATCCTGTGCCTGGTCCTGGTCTCTGACTGTTTCTGGTATGAGGGTCCTGTCAGTATCCTGTGCCTGGTCCTGGTCTCTGACTGTTTCTGGTATGGGGGTCCTGTCAGTATCCTGTGCCTGGTCTCTGACTGTTTCTGGTATGAGGGTCCTGTCAGTATCCTGTGCCTGGTCCTGGTCTCTGCCTGTTTCTGGTATGGCGGTCGTGTCAGTATCCTGTAGCTGGCCCAGGTTTCTGACTGTTTCTTGTACGGGGTCCTGTCAGTATCCCGCTATCTTGGACTTCCGTCTGACTGTTTTTGTTATGTGGTCCTGTCAGTATCCTGTGCCTGGTCCAGGTCTCTGACTGTTTCTAGTATAAGTGTCCTGTCAGTATCCTGTGCCTAGTCCTGGTCTCTGACTGTTTCTGGTATGAGGGTCCTGTCAGTATCCTGTGCCTGGTCCTGGTCTCTGACTGTTTCTGGTTTGGAGTCCTGTCAGTATCCTGTGCCTGGTCCTGGTCTCTGACTGTTTTTGGTATGAGGGTTCTGTCAGTATCCTGTGCCTGGCCCTGGTCTCTGCCTGTTTCTGGTATGGGGTCCTGTCAGTATCCTGTGCCTGGCCCTGGTCTCTGACTGTTTCTGGTATGAGGGTCCTGTCAGTATCCTGTGCCTGGTCCTGGTTTCTGCCTGTTTCTCGTACGGGGTCTTGTCAGTATCCTGCTGTCTTGGACTTACGCCTGACTGTTTCTGTTATGTGGTCCTGTCAGCATCCTGTGCCTGTTCCTGGTCTGACTGTTTCTCGTATGAGGGTCCTGTCAGTATCCTGTGCCTGGTCATGGTCTCTGACTGTTTCTGGTATGAGGGTCCTGTCAGTATCCTGTGCCTGGTACTGGTCTCTGACTGTTTCTAGTATAAGGGTCCTGTCAGTATCCTGTGCCTGGTCCTTGTCTCTGACTGTTTCTGGTTTGGGGTCCTGTCAGTATCCTGTGCCTGGTCCTGGTCTCTGACTGTTTCTGGTATGAGGGACCTGTTAGTATCCTGTGCCTGGTCCTGGTCTCTGACTGTTTCTGGTATGAGGGTCCTGTCAGTATCCTGTGCCTGGTCCTGGTCTCTGACTGTTTCTGGTATGAGAGTCCTGTCAGTATCCTGTGCCTGGTCCTGGTCTCTGACTGTTTCTGGTATGAGAGTCCTGTCAGTATCCTGTGCCTGGTCCTGGTCTCTGACTGTTTCTGGTATGAGAGTCCTGTCAGTATCCTGTGCCTGGTCCTGGTCTCTGACTGTTTCTGGTATGAGAGTCCTGTCAGTATCCTGTGCCTTGTCCTGGTCTCTGTTTCTGCGTCCTGTCATTATCCTGTGCCTAGTGTTATTCTTTGTTTAAGGTATAAGGCTCCTGTTGTTGTCTAGTCATTGCCTCTGACTATTTCATTTATGGGGCTCCTGCCGTGTCCTGCCATATTGTCCTTGCATCTATTTTTTTATGGAAATCCTATTTTTGTTATGGGGTCTTGTCAGCATCCCAAGGTTGTGAGTAGGACCTGAACTGCTGGCATTCACAGGACCCGCTAAGGCCATGACCACCAAACCATCCTTCCTCTATATCTAAATATGGAGGAAGAGGCAAAATGCTGAAGCTTTGTAGGCATGAAAAAAAGAAAATAACATTGGGGTTGTTTTATGGGTTTCAGTTGAATTGTTCACTTATTTTATCAAATCTTTTTGTTCTTTTAGAAAAAACAAAACACAATCTTTCTTTTATTCCTGCCTCCTCGATGTAAAGTTTTTTTAATTACAGAAATATTCCGCAGAGTCTTCTCTTGGGCTCCAGTTTACACAAATTACAAAATTTACCAGCAGCAATGACAGAAAATATAATTAAGCCACAAGACAAAGCCGCAGTATACTGGGATCATAGCGCTTATAAAAGTTTGAGAAAACATAGATTCCAGATGGTCCTTCTCAATCATGAAGAAATAAAAAGCTTTTATAGATGTCTTAGTACCTAAAAAAAAAAGTTACGAAATTGTATAAAAAAGCTTGTACAGATTTGTCCTTCTTTTCCCATCACTTTTATTTCCGTGTGTTGAGATGACCAGCTTTGAGGATAATAGTATTTTGCGTTATTGTGTTGTGTGTTATTTATGGTATAGATATCTATATGTGGCCACCTAGGGGTGGTGGTGTGAATTGCAGCATGACATGTGTTTCACAACTTTTATGATTATGTCCTTCAGAAGATTTTCCAGGCTAATATACAGAATTTTGATTAATTTCTTTTCAGGTTATCTGACAAGGAGGCAAGGCTAATCAGAAGGGGAGGACACCTGCAGGAGAGGAGAGGCCAGAAGGATCTCACAATAAGCCGGCTCTAATATTATTAGGGCCAGATTAAGGTAGGTGGAGGACCCTCGGTGCAAAATCTGGTGGTGTCAACCACTGAATGTAGCCTAAACAGTGGTACATATTACTATTCTAAATTATTATTAACATTCTCAACTTTCTCCTACTTACATGTTAGCCTAGATGCTGTCCTGGCTGACACAGTGGTAGTGGCAGTAGTATTGACTACTAGTCATAGTCGCCATGCTAGTCCCAAGTACCACTGCTTCCCTGAGAGTGCTCACTCCTCCTTTCAAAGAACCGGGTAGAGTGATCTGCGAGGAACTAAACCTAACACTGATTGGCTAGGATTTGGCTGGAAACCAGTTCAGCCAATGAGTGTTAGGTACTAAAGAGGGGATCAGGTGTCACTCTGCATGCAATGCAGCTCCTGAAAAGCATGCTGTATACAGAATGTGATAGACTATGGCTGGGTGGGCTCGCTCTCACTGACAGAGCCAGTGAGTCACTATCACAGCCTGGAGGCAGGCGCATATGCATCACTCCCTGAGACAGCTGTGTGCTGGCTATCAGGCATTGCCGGTAGGGGCCCCATTATAAGTAAACAGGTGGTGGCCCCGGGACATGCGCCCCTGGATCCCTCCCTATAATCTGGCCCTGAAGTTATTATGTACAATGTGCTATTGAAAATCAGTGCCTTCCTGTGTAGAATAGGAGTCATCTACTAAGAGCGAGCTTTGTATCTTATGACACCTACACAGCTGGTACAAACACTGTATCTAAAATACAAGTGTGGCTCTGAATGGTATTTTAAGTTTGATCCCCAAGACGTCTTAAAGCATACAGTGTTATGTGAATCTACTGAGTACATTGAAATACTTAACTGGGGCCAACTTCTCAAGATAGCATGAAGTGTAGGATTAACAATCTCAATATTCTTGTGGCAATTCATGGGTTAATGAATCCAATTTCTGCTTAGGTTTGCCGCTAGTGATTTACCATGTTAAGCTGTTTTTGTATCTCTTAGCATGGCAACGGGGAAACTCTCTAAAGTATCATCCAAGTGCACACAAGTCAATGCACATTTAAGTACTTGGAAAAATAGCCTGCAGCCAGAGAAGGGAGAAAAGCCAAATATATTACAATTTTTTATGAAAAGGTTTGAGGCAGAGGTATAAAGGGTACATCCACCTTTGTCAAATTGGAATTACATTCCAATGTATCTGTAAAAAGCAAGGAATCAGCTAAAACAAACCACAGCCTTAGTTTAAAATTTGCAATAATTTTGTCTGCAGCTCATATGAAGATCTATATGTTGCTATATCAACAGACTACAAACAGACTATGTAGTCAGATCTTGCAGATATATTTCCACCTATGTCACCTTTATCTTACTAAACTAAATTTTAATAGGGCGACATACACAATAATGGCATTCATTTTAAAAATGAAGATTTGACGAAGATTGGTGAAAAGCCACGTTGAGTTAGTTTAGGAGGGAGGAATGGATAGGAGATCAATCTGATATGATTATTACAAAGGGTTTTTATATTCCCTTTTACTACTGATTTCCAAAAACCTTTCAAAGAATGCTTCTTTAAAAATGTAATATTTCCCAGAAAATTGATCTCTATGGCCACTAAAACGCAACACAACATGAAGGTGCCTGAGGGATGAAGTGTAGCTACTTGGTGGTCCCCACTGATCAGACGTTAAAGACTTAAAGGGAACCTGTCAGCAGAAATTGATTAAAACAGATTGTTGTGAAGCAAATTTAAAACTTTAATGGTCAAGTGTGGTGACATCCCCCAGAAAATCAACTTTGATGTGAGATGTAAATTGGCTGTATAAAGTCATGGGGGAGGAGAACTTGGCACTGAAATAAAGTTCTCCTCACCTAAGAATACCCACTTCTCTGTACTGTAGTTGACATTCCTGTGTCCAGGGACGTCACCAACTGGCTCTCCTGAAGTCTGGTGCATGATGTAAATTACAGTAGATGGGGTATTCTGAGACAGGAGAGCTTGACTTCAGTGCTGAAGTCAGTGCTTGACTTTATACAGCCAATTTATATCTCACTTCAAAGTGGATTTTCTGGATGATGTCACCACTTGATGGTGACATCAAGTAGTAGATTATTTGGTCAATTTCTGATGACAGGTTCCCTTTACAAGGTATGGTCAGGAAAGGCTATTAGCTTGATTTGCTCCTAAAAGGTGGCAAATAATTTTGCAAAACACTCCAGTCCCGACCATGCGTAGGAAAGCCAATGGTATGGCAAAAATTTGCGCCATAAAAAGTCTTAAAAACACTTGCATTTGACAACGAGCCCAAACTACAAAGACAAATGAGGTGCCAAGAAACAACTTACTAAAGGCGCAAAAAGAGCTCAGGGAAGGGGGGAATAAAGATAAATGACCCCCCCATTAAGTGTTTGGCTAGGCCACTATCTATCATGGAATCATAAGTAATGTCATAAAGTATTAAACATGAGAATACATCTCTACACCCTCAGGCCAAGTTAATTTTTATGTTTTGAATATGGAATTCCTTGGAATTCTGACTTACACAACTTAGAACCACAGCTCGGTTTAGTAGTACAGAACAATTCCTTCTTCTCTCCCTTTCTCCCACCAGCCCCCACCTACCCGGTCCCTGAAAACACCTTAACGAAACAAACTAATATCAAAAAAAGTTACTATCTACCATAAACCACTATAAACTGTTATCCACTGGAACCAAAAGATAAATGTGCATGCTATCTCTCCAAAATGAAACACTTCCCTGAAAATTAACTCTAGAGAGTAGAGATGGGGGAACCCAAACTGACCTGCACAATCCAGACGTATTGCCAGATTGGCTGCCGAACAGGCAACCTGGTAAATTAACGCCCCTAGCTACCAGCAATGGAGGTGATTGGCCAAAAGGAAATCATGTGATTGGTTACAAAAACTCTATGGAAGTAGTTCTTACCCGATGAGTTGCTGCTCATAATACTGCAGTGTTCTCTGTAGCGTCTCCTGAATGGTCTGAGGCTGCAAGGAAAAACAAAAAAACAGAAAATAAATGAGCAAAAAGCTTCATCTCGACAACTGCACATAACAATGAAACATAACAATAGGACTGGGCTTCTTTTCACCTTTCAGAACAAATATTCTGCGTGTTCTGCCGACAACAGATGATATCAGATGACAAACTTTTTATTCCGTTTTATTTTGCCAGCGATGTGGGAGACCGGAGGATACGGATGGAGCTGACCTGATTAAGTCATGGCCGCTTAACGGTGAGGGTGATGGATATGTGGTGGGATGACATCAAAGAGGGCGGCAATGCAGTACAATGAGGATAAATGATGGGGGTGATTTATTGTCAGATTATGGAGAAAATGAGATTGCTTTGGCAGAAATGATCCAGATGTGGATGTTTGCTAAAGTCACATCGTTTATATAGAAATAACTTTACCGAGAAAATAGGGAATGGCAGATATTGGAGCTGTGTGTGAACGCCATGAAGACTAGTCTGTCTGCTATGTAAAGTGCTAATAAATTACACTCAAGATAATCCTTATATACACAGTTATCAGTACTTCTATGCCAAGTTCTGGTGTAGAAGCACTGAAACAATCACAATTTTTTTGCGCACTGTAAGGAATTATGATTATTTTTGCAACAAAGCCACCTCCATGCCATGTGGGGGTGAAGGGGTGCCTCTGCCGATGCCAAGGGGGAGGGGCAAAGGTGGCCTTTATCATAGGTAATATAAATTCCCCCTATGTCTTGTCTAAGGGGCCAAGTCTTATGGGGAGTCATGTCTTGTGAACCGAACAATGGTCCATAAGATCAATGGATCAAATTTATAAGCCAAGTGGCTACTTACACAGCAAATCTGTGGTGTCTGCAAAACATCCAAATATTCATGGTTTGAAACCAGATGGGTTGTGGTGCTTCTGTGTATTATGTGCAGGCTAAAGTATCCCCCCATGTTTTTTTTTTCTTTAACCCCTTAGGGACATGGCACTTTTTCGTTTTTTGGCATTTTCATTTTTCACTCCTCACCTTCAAAAATTTGCAACTTTTTTAAACAGCTTTAATTATAAAGAATACAAAGATATGAATATCTTCTCCTTTATTCTGTCTGTAGAGAACCCTCCTGCAACTTTTACTCATATGTAGTCACTTTCAACAGTTTCTTTCATTCCCAATTTAGTAGAAGACCCAAAAAACATTCGGAAGTATAAGGACTTGTCGGCGCTCCAGCATGCAGACTTCTCCAAAAAGGTTCCTTAGGAGACGTTTTTTAATTAAAATTAATTTTATTTAAATTTTTAAATAAAGACGAAAAATGTATTTTAAATAAAAAAAGTCTCCTAAGGAACCTTTTGGAGAAGTCTGCATGCTTGAGCGCCGACAAGTCCTTATACTTCCGAATGTTTTTTGGGTCTTCTACTACATTGGTATAGCGACTACTAACTCCCTGGGAACAGACCACCGCTAGGAAGAGGACCTTGGCAGCCGCATGTTGAGATCATACAAAGCGCTCAAAAAGTGCTAGGAGGTGAGAGTTTACACCATTAATAATAAAACATGTGTAATTGATTTACTACACTAGGATAGCGCTTTCTTGTCTCCCTTTTCCTATATTTGACCTGATATTTGGAGCTCTTTTGATCTTTTGAGTACGGTCTCCAGGCCTTTGCTTCAGTGTTTCATACCCAATTGGAATTTCTTGTCTAATGTCTTCGTCCAAGTTTTGATACCCAATACCCAATAGGCTCTTTAGTGTCATATGGGCAGTCCTGAGCTGGAGCACTGCCCACCTGACAGTAAAGCACCTGATTAGCATACTGGATTGCTCGGGAACAGTGAGGAGTAGGGAAAAAAAATGTAGGTGCACTGTAATCAGGTGCACTACAGCAACATGGACCTCAAGATCCTGTAGACTGGAGATGGACGGGCTAGAGAGTATAGTGAGGAGGCATACAACTGCTAGCCCAAAAACAGTTTGTTACTACCTAATTATGTAGGAAGCATCTCTGAATATGGAAATTACACCTTAGGACTCTGGGCACCCCCAAAGATTATGCCCTTAACTACTGTCAGCAGTGTGTTATCTACATATAAGTATTATCCATCACTGTAATCCTGCCTGTGATGACAATATGCAGTACAGACAACTAGGATGTGATCTCTACAGAACAGGAAGTGCCAGCCGAATAGTAGTCTCAGTGGGCAAAATGAAAATATATTATAAAATATTATTTTTACTAAAAAAAACAAAAATAAAAAACTTGATTTCAACAATGGCTCTTTTTCTAAATACACATTCCCTTTTATGTTACACGGTTTACACCTTCAGAACTGGCAGGAGAGCGTCCCCCCGCTCGATGCATGCACATCACTTGAGAGTGGGACTGTCTAACCTTTTCCATGAAAGAAAGCATCTCTGCTGGGAGATTAGGGGGATTGTTTGGCTGACAAATTGCATCTATTCTTCTCGGCTCTATGTGTCACGGATGTACAGCATCCAGGATTCTACTTTCAAGCAGAGCATTAAGTCCTGGCTGGTTACTGCCTCCAGCCTTAGAAAGTAAACCACTGTAGCTTAAATGTGCAAGATGGCAAAGAAAAGCCGCGATAAAGCTTATTCCAAAATGTCAGCTCGTACAGATGCGCTGGTTTGAGATTGAATGGTGATTTTTAGATAGATACAATTATTACAAGAACCATTTAGTAGGTTTATCTATCTATGACCGATCCAACCACACCTCAAGGTCCAGGACTATGAAAGGCAATGTTTTTCCGACGGTTGTCAGCTATAGAAGTGACCCAGATCTTATAATCCTATGTATTCAAGCATCTATGAGGCAATATACAAACAGTATTTCCAGGGGCGTAACTTGAGGGGGTGCAGAGGTTGCGGTCGCACCAGGGTCCTAGAGGTTTAGGGGGGCCCTTATGGTGTCACTTTCTCATATGAGAAGACTATTATACCTACTATAAACCATACAATAGTCAAGGGCCTGGCACAGACTTTGCACTGGGGCCCATCAGCTTCTAGTTACGCCAGTGAGTATTTCATATCTAAAACGTAAAGAAAACGACCCACAGATCATTATGGATCATTAGGGTGGTCCTAGTTGTCCAATGAGGCTGGAGGCCTGGATTACACATACACCAAAATTTTTGGTGATTTAGTGCCACAAAAGCCCTCGAAGGTTCCCTCTAAGTTCACAGACATTTAATGCTCATGCTAAGTCAAAAGTCACAGGACAGTGTTTTATTTCAGATCAGAATATCCCGCAAGTAATGGGCGAGGTCGCCATCTTGAAATCTGCTATATTGGATGAAGACCTAGGGAAGATGGTTGTGTAGAAGCTTAAAAAAAACACAGAATTGTCTACAAAAGACTACTGGTACAACTAGATTTGGAATATCTTTTGGCGTTTCAAAACGTATAAACACAGAAATTTGGAGTATTAAGATATAACAATTTTCATTTCATTTCTGAAAATAAAGGACTTTTGACTTACCTTGTACACTTTCCTGCATTTAACCACTGTAATAACTGTATTGGTGTCATGTTATGTGGCTGATGAGGAGCTGATTGTATCTTGGTTGCGTTTGGAACTACTGCAGTGTAAGCACAGATTTAGCTGGCTATGCCGTTCGGATAAATAAGTACCCCACCTGTCTCTTTCCTGTAGCATTAGTTCTGGTTCATCTATAATTAACCTGTTGTGATTGACCGCGCTCAGCATTTTCCTGGTATCCTGACTTTGGCTCTTGTTCGGACTACTCTACTGTATTGTGATCTTGTACTGCATTTGCTCTCTTGGTGTGACCTGGCTCTGGCGACTATTCTTGCCTGTTTGTACTATTTTATTTTTGTCTCTGTGTTTTGCAGTTTTGGCGCAGAGAGTGATTGCCAGCAGATTACAGACTACCACCTAAGGTGATTTGGGTAAGAAGGGTCAGAGTTCTACATTTAGAATTAGGAATCACAGTCTTGACCATGACCTCTCATTACAGCCACATTTATTAATCCTTCCAAACCCCTAAGAATATTAGCTGCAACTACTGTATATTATCAACTACTGCAACTACTCCCTGATGCTCCTCGCGTCTCCCCTTGTTTCTTCTCTTTGCATGTTACAGTGGGCAAAAACGTGTCCATGCACTCTGCCCATCGGCTCACACGATGATGCGGCTAATGACGTCATATTGGGAGCCGGTGGGCAGAGAGCATGGACGTGCCTCTACCCAGTGTTACACACAGAGAAAAGAGGAGCCGCAGGGAACAATGGGGAGCCGCACGGAGCATCGGAGACCCAAGGAAGGTGAGTATGTAAGTTTATATTTATATACCCTGAGGGTATGGGGCATTTGATTATCAGGAGGGGGGGCTTCTTACATGGAGAATTTCATAGTTGGGCGGCTGGTGCATGGGGCATTTCATCAGTAACTAGGGTGCTGGCTGCATGGGGCATTTCATCATCAGTAGGGGGAGGGCTGGTTGCATGGGGTATTTCATCAGTAGAGGTGGCTGGCTGCCTGGGGCATTTTATAACTAGGTGGACTGGCTGTATAGGGCATTTCATAATGGGGGGGGGGCTGGCTGCATGGGGCATTCCATTACTGTGGGAGGCTGTGACAAATGCATTTCCTACCCTAGGCTTATACTCGAGTCAATAAGTTTTCACAGGTATTTGTGGCAAAATTAGGGACCTCAGCTTATACTTTGGTCGACTTGTGCTCGAGTTTATACAGTATCTATAAATTCCAGTCCATATTTTAGGAAGGGGGAGTCTGTAAAATCCAGGATTTATAGTCATTGCTACAGGACAAATTTTTATGCTAAGCCTTTCCATCTCCAACGTCTATCACCACTGGCGATACGACAGCCCTTTCCCCATCAAATCTGCATAATAAACTATGAAACAAAGCCATATAAAAGCCATACAGTCATCAATCTTAAATGCAAACATCTGGATTAGAGCCCCAGCGCCGATGAGATTACATTACAGCCTAAATGTTTCATTGCCGCAGCGAAGGGAAACAAAACGGTGATAGCATTTACACATTGGCAGAGGGGCGCATCTCTTATCTTGCTTTGTAGCGCACCACGACTGCGTCTACGCCGGAGAAATAAATATTTTATTTATGCTCATGTTCCGCGTCGATTCTGCAACAGGGAGAGGAGATAAAAGCACTCGGGTTCATTTGCAAGTCATTTGTGAGAAAACAGATGTAATAAAAGCGCGCTCCTCCAGCCCGGGTCCTGGGAGGATTCCGACAAAGTTGACACGTTGCTGACAGATCATTTCTTATGGACGGAAGATTCTTTGTCTTCTTTATTTTATTAAGAAAAAACAGTAACATCACATGAAACTGGAGGGTTTTGCTTGATTTTTGTATTTTGTCAAGGCCAAAGAGTTGTAGGGAAGACTTTGTGTCAGGGTCCGTGAGGTTGTGGATCCTCTGAACCACTGCGGGCGATGGCACAAGCCACTACCTGGGACCGGAGTCTAAGTGGTACCCGGTTTCCACCAGAGCCCGCCGCAAAGCCGGTTAGACAAGCTGCGGCGTGGTACCATCAGGTCATTCCACAGGCGTGACTTGTCCGCAGTGGCAGCCAAGGTCGAGGTACAGAAAAGACAGGCAATCTCGTAGTCGGGGACAGGCAGGAGGTCAGGACAGGCAGCACAGGATCGGAGTCAGAGACGTAGCAACAGGTCAGGGCAGGCAGCAAAGGAGCGATGTCAGAAACGGAACCAGGGTCACAACGGGAATTCACAAGAAGAGCACAAGGCATCAGAAAAACTTTCTCTAGGGCGCTAGGCACGAAGATCCGGCAGGGACTTGCAGGAAGAGGCAGGCTTAAATAGATTCTGCAAAATGGCCAGCGTCAATTAATGGCGCGCTGGCCCTTTAAATTTTGAGAAGTGACCGCGCTCCCTAGCATTCGGGGCCGCGCACGGCGGAAGGGAGCGAGCCGGGGAAGGTAAGCAGCGCTGGCGGCGCGCTGGCGGGGGCAGAGAAGCACGGGTGAGCCCACAACCCGCGATATGGGTCGCGGGACCACCCGCGACACTTTGGAGACTGTGGAAGGGGGTTTCCAAGAATTACGGCAAAAAATTTGGGGTGCGGACTGATAAGAAGAAGAAATACATTTTACTGACCCTGATCAATCTGTTGACGGTTGGGCTATGAGTATCAGCAGTTATAAGACGCCTACGAGCAATTACTGGTGATGTCCTACAAGTGATGTCCAAGGGGCCGACTGTAGTCAACCATTGCCAAGAGTGTTAACAATTCCAGCCAGGACTGTCGAACTAACCAATTATCGAATTCTCAGAAAACCCCTATAACTCACCAATTGATATTTCTGATACACCGGGACAAAATAAAGGCACTTCCTTATCTAGATAGCCCATCTGTATGTTGTATATCTCAATAGGGTTTTTCAATCCAAAGGGGCTTCGTTATTCTGGATCCTCATCTCTTGGTCAGCACAGGAATCTGCCATGAAAAATATATCCCATTCTGGTGAACCTAACACCCATCCTGTATCGTACAACAAATTGATATAAATTGGAATTTCATCCAGGGTGGAGACAACATATAACCATCCTTCTTATT
The DNA here is from genome assembly GCF_040894005.1 of Engystomops pustulosus. Classification (NCBI taxonomy): domain Eukaryota; kingdom Metazoa; phylum Chordata; class Amphibia; order Anura; family Leptodactylidae; genus Engystomops; species Engystomops pustulosus. Next base: position 34,839,567 of record NC_092412.1, read on the forward strand.
GTTCCTACGGATTATCCAAAGTGGACAATGCCTTGGACCTCACCTGAACCCCACATCCAGCCAAATACAAGAGACTAAGTTATTCATGTGGCCCCCATGCTACATCCATGGTATTATGGACATCTTTGTCAGACACTCTTCGAGGCGATGATCAGACAAAGTTTTCATGATGTATGTTCCAATAATTTGCACAAAGATTTTTGGTTTCTCTACAAACTCTACCAAAGAGTTTCACAGAATGTTTCACACATGTTTAAAATCCTTAGAAATTTTCCACAATGTGAATAAGTCTTTAAACTTCAAAAGAGAGCACCACACAGTTGCATCTTCACAAACTTCTCTCAAAAAGGATAAAATCGGGATACGGTCCTCGGGACAGATGGAAGTCAAGACTCCTTATGTATCCAATCCTGGTTTATTTATATTCTAGAAGTATAATTAGACTTGGTTGCACTGGAAGTGTGTCCTCACACTACTTTGTTGTGATTGCTACTCCGGATTGAAAAGCTCCACAGCCCCTCCACTGTAAATAAAAGCTGTAACAGGCTTCTGGTTGCTTAGTACAGCAGTGAGAAGAGGGGAGGGGCAGTGGAGCAGTTTGAATGCAGATTCTACAACACAGCAGAGTGACGTCATCCCACCAGTGTTCTAAGTCTAGCTACAATCCTGGAATATAAATTAATTTTTCACAGCCCTACTGCTATTAACAACACACATGTATAGGTATAATTACAAAAATCTCCAGGGCCAATGCCTAAAACTGTCTGCAGTTTTGTATGGTCAATATTCTTACTGTTGGCCGTGTCCCTTTAAGTGAATAATTTTGCAGAACATTGCAATAGCTGAAAAGGTACTCGAATAGAAGGATTTGCTCTTTAAGCTGGTGAGTTTGAAGGTCAATTAGGTTAATATTAATGAAGGTTATTGCGGATTATTTCCAGTATTACTTCCTTAGAGAAAGGATGGATAAGGCCTCAGGCAACAGGAAAAAGGCAAAGCACAGGAAACTGGTGGGTCCTGAGCCCTAGTGCCTGAGCTTTTCCTTCCTGAAAATGATATCTCATGGAAGGTTTTGTGAATAGACACATACAGTATGTTACAGACTACATTACAAAAACTATGTATACACTAGTTTCACAGTCATCTCGGACCAGTACAGACCAGAACTGCATGCTGAGATAACAACTTGTAGCGGGAGATTGGTGGGGATCAATGAAACTCATTATAGTATTTTATGGCATAGTAAGCTGTTTGTAAAGAAGTTAGGGAGTCCCTTGTTGAAAAGGACCTGGGGGTAATAGTAGATCATAGATTAAATAACAGCATGCGATGTCAATCAGCTGCCTCTAAAGCCAGCAAGATCTTGTCATGTACCAAAAGTGGTCCGGACTCTCTTGATAGGGATGTAATATTACGACTGTACAAGGCATTGGTTCGACCTCACCTGGAATATGCTGTCCAGTTCTGGGCACCGGTCCATAAAAAGGATGCCCTGGAGCTGGAGAGGGTTCAACGTAGAGCCACAAAACTGATAAGGGGTATGCGGGGTCTCAGTTATGAGGAAAGATTAAAACAACTAGATTTATTTAGTCTGGAAAAGAGACGACTACGAGGGGACATGATTAATTTATATAAATATATGAATGGTCCATACAAACAATATGGTGGTAAGTTGTACCTGGTTAAATTACATCGAAAGACAACGGGACACTGTCTGCGTCTGGAGAAAACAAAGTTTGGTTACCAGGGCTTTTTTCTGTAGGTACTGTAAATCTGTGGAATAGCCGAGCTCAGGCGCTGATCACAGCAGGGACAGCAGAGAGCTTCAAAAAGGGACTAGATGCCTTTTTACATCAAAATAACATTGACGGTTATATTATATAGAATGGTTTCCATTAAATCCCTTCCTCAACCAATCCATACCCTTCTTTGGTGGAGCTTGATGGACATGTGTCTTTTTCAACCCTATAAACTATAACCCGGTCCAGTCGCGATCCCGCAGCGTGTTGTCCGACGTGGATTCGGGTGTGCCGGGATTCACTAAGATCGTGCGCCCGATAACCAGCAGGTGTTGCTGCTGTGCCAAGGTCCGCCGGAGTTCACCTTCTTCCTCCTGGTGCGTGTAAGTGCTTGATCTTGCAACACAAATCGCTTTTTAAATTCTGTGCTTTTTCCGAATCCGTCGGGTTATCTGATGGCCACGCCCCCCATTTCATGAAAGCCGGCGCCGATGCGCCACAATCCGATCATGTGCGCCAAAATCCCAGTGCAAATCAGAAATATTCAGGAAACCCAACGAAAGTTCGGCGCTCAGACCCTTGGTAAATGAGCCCCAATGTTGTGACATCCTAGCAAAATCCCTGAGAGGCTGCAATTCACAAAACAACCACTGGATGGCAACACATAGACACATGTAAGATATCACTTTATGATGTGTGGTAAAATGATATTGTTCTGAAAATCTGATCATCCTGTGACACGGGCTCAGCTGATAGGAAGGGTACAGAATTAAGAAGTTGCTAAGTATAAAATTTATCATTGTTTGACGGTAAGACTTTAGGCCACAACTGCAAAAATTCCCTTATTGCAAATATGACTGTTCCAACGGTTCTATCTTTGTCTCAGCTAATTCAATAACAATGGAAGCAGCAGAGCTGAGGTTGTCGTTTCACTGTCCCGCTAGGTTTGCTTTGTCTCATCTGGGAAGTCGCTCCAATGAGTTAGTCCCGCATTATAGTTCTAGCATCTCTGCTTCTATAAAAGACGCGTAACCTAAATGAATGTTTCACGAACGCCGCGCTCTACTATTGGAGTAAATAATTTAGTCTGGAAGCTGATGGGGTGAATCATCAATTTTTCAAGGTGGATTTATGCTATTTCTCATTTGCTCAATAAAAAATGCTTCCTTTGCAGTAGCTTATGCAATGTGCCAGCTGCTTAATGCCCAGACTGGAAGCTGTTTATTTTTAATATGCCCACAAATAATGCATTTACTGCCTCGTCGGCTTCTCCGGCAGTCACTGAATTTCGGCAAGTATGTGTGAAGGTTAAAGGGGTTGGTCAGGAATGATGGGAAATTGTTATGATAAGTCATTAATAGCAGAGGGGTATCCAACCCCTGACATGCCCTTTTAACACAAGTCTAGTGGCTGAGCTGGGGTACTGCAGCTAAGATGCAATTACATTTAAAGGCCACTGAAATAGTATGGAGCTGTCTCTTACTGTTTCTATTTTCTACATATCCAGAGGCAGCTGATGCATTGGATAGGCAGGTGCTCCATACATGCCAAAAGTTGAGATTTTGGTTAAAGACTCCTACTAACTTGACTGCAAAGGGGAAGCCGTTGGGCAGCACACTGGCTGAGTGGGTAGCACTTCTGCCTTGCAGCGCTCGGGTTCTGGGCTCTAATCCCACCCAGGTCAACATCTGCAAAGAGTTTGTATGTTCTCTCCGTGTTTGCGTGGGTTTCCTCCAGGTCCTCCAGTTTCCTCCCACACTCCAAAACATACTGTTAGGTTGCTTAGATTGTGAGCCCCATTGGGGACCGGGACCAATTTGTCATGCTTTGTACAGGGCTGCATAATCTGTAGGCGCTATATAAATAAAGAATTATTATTATTATATTATCACGTAGATGGTGTCAATGACCTATTTCAGTTATTGGACTATTCTTATTTTACAGCACAGTTTATGGAGCCAGTAGAAGACATGACTCTACATGACTCTACTCTAATGAGATAAAATAGTGCAGCATGGCCACTTCATTTAGGTGCAGTACACTCTGCTAATATCAGCCGATTAATGTGGGATCCAGGTATTAGATCTAACCCATCTCCATTAAATAACTAAACCAAAGGAGTGTTACCAGCAGTCCTGACCATACAAAGCTGCAGACAGTATTAGTTAGCATAGCTGGAGATCTGTGTAACCACACCGTTGTGATAGCAGACTGGGATAAAAAGAACTTATATTCCAGGATTGCAGCTGGACTACAGACGCTGGTGGTTATGTTCTCACACTGTTGTGTTCTTTGATCTATGCATTTAAACTGCTCCAGCCCTGCCCCTTGGCTGTAATATCTAACCAGAAGCCTTCTACAGCTCCTAAAGACAACTAAAGTCTTTATTGCAGGCAAGTAAAGACAACTCTCACAAACCGGTGAACCTCAGTTCTTCAAGTCCAGAAACAATTCCAGAATATAAATGAAATTGCACAGTCCTGCTGCTACTAACAACATATACAAAGGTGTGGTTAAACAGCTTTCCAGGGACAATACCTAAAATGTCTAAAATACCCTGGATGCAGCCTTGTAAGGTCAAAACTGCTGCTAAACTACCTTTATAATTTTCTGAAAGGGGTATTCCCATGAAGACAAGATTCTTAAATATATTCAGTATAACAAAAATAACACATTCTCTAACTCACTGTTATTAACAAAACTCAGCATTTCACAGATTTAATTCCAACCTGTCCATATAATTTTGTTTGCCCCTGGATACAACGGTAAATCTTTTCACTTTGGTCAGATTCTTCTCATGAATATCTTCTCTTGTCTGTACACTGCAGTGCTCTCTGCCTCCAGCCCCTCCCCCCTGCATTACAAGACTTGCTCAGACACAGGCACTTGCTGCCAGCAAGCAGCAGGGTGCAGGGACTTACTCTACTAGTTACAGACAGATACAGTCTTTATATTACAGCTGACTGTGTGTTTAATTGATTAGATGAGTTAGCAGAGCTGTCATGTATGTTGTGTCCATCTCATCATCTCTCATCTCTGATCTGTCTCATCTGTATTTTTCTATGTGTTAGATACTAGTGAATGCTCAGAAGCTAAATGAAAGTGTAGATAAACCTGTGCCCTGATAATCTAAGAACATTGTCAGCACACAGCATCTCATAGCACAGAGGAATCATGAAGTGTCTGCTTAGAGAGTCCCCACCCACACTCTGGCATCTTATACTGGACTTCACTGAGTGATAGCAGCTAAAACAGCAAAGTCAAATTGTAAAGTAAGTGGTTAAATTGATCTTTATTGTGTAAACATCACAAGGGGGTTAATATCTCAGAACCTTCTTTCATGGGCAAACCCCTTTAATTGTAAAACCCATTTTTTGGAATTGCAGTTACGGGCAGTCCCCGGGTTACATACAAGTCTGTAGTTTTGTTCTTAAGTTGAATTTGTATGTAAGTCGGAACTGTATATTTTATCATTGTAATCCCAGCCAGAACTTTTTGGATCTCTGTGACAATTGGATTTTAAAAGTGTTGGATTGTCATATCAATAAACACTAAAGCTTCATTACAGACACCTTTGATAACTGTTACAACTGATCATTGTAGCCTAGGACTAAAGTACAATAAATTACCAATATCCAGAGGTCCGTTTGTAACTAGGGGTCGTATGTAAGTTGAGTGTTCTTAAGTAGGGGACCGCCTGTATTGCTTTGATTTTCTTGTGACCTATTTGTCAGACCTCACATCATAACCAGGTTATGAAGTAATTCACATCATAACCACTTGGTGGCCACGTTTATAGGATAACACTTTGTGACACTGTTGCAAAACAATGTTACTTTTACTAGCTTCTCATCTCACAGCACACATTTGTGGACATGTAACACAAAAAGAACTTGAATCTGTTGAGTTTCTTTGAATTAATGCAAGAGAAGCAGAAGGTCCATGGGGCATCAGATTCATCCCAATCATTACCCCTGTAAGACCCTCCTGGGAGAATATTCTAGAAGTAAGATGATAAGTGCTACCGAGTGATGCTGAAAGGCACGGGAGGTGATTTTATGTCTCCAGATTTATGAGATGTTTATACTGAACTATTAAAAATGTTTTGCAAATCTGTAAGTTGGGTAATTTACCATTGCCGTAAAAATCAGCAGGATATCAGTGGAGACATAAGCAGGCAGGTAATGCATCATTCCTCGTTTTCTAATAGACTGCACAATTAATTACATTTCAGATTGGTTTTCTAAATGACTGTATAAACATGTCAACCATACACTATAGTCAGCAACACACTGTATCCTCCTATTATGGGATTGTTATTAGCACCATAACAGGATCCTTAAAGGAAACCTACCATTTGATTTGATATATTATGAACCAAATATACCTTGAGAATGCTATAGCTCAGTGGTTGGCGAACCTATGGCACGGGTGCCAGAGGCGGCACTCAGAGCCCTTTCTGTGGGCACCCGGGCCAGACAAGACTCAAAGAATCTTCCTGCAGTTGCAAGCCACTTAAAAGATGCTGCTTTCAGTCATATTTTGATACTTGCTTCTCTACTTAGAACTGTAGGCCAATCAGATAGAAAGTTTTTAAAGAACAGGGAGCAATAAGTTACAGCTTTAATTTTTGGTTGGCATCTTGCGATAAATAAGGGGGGTTTGGGTTGCAGTTTGGGCACTCAGCCGCTAAAAGGTTCGCCGCCATCACTGCTATAGCTACACTGATGCAGAAACATATCTTGTTTAATACCTGTTGAGTGGTTTTGCTGAAAAAACTATTATTAAATTATGATAATGAAGCTCTGTCACTTCTGTGCTGGGGCTCAGCGCTTTTCCTTTCACATTAGTTATGCACTGTACCAGAGGATTATGCAATCACTGTTCTTCCTGCCAGGCAGAATAATCAATTGCTGCACAATCTCCCAGCTGCTGTGTATGAGTGATCCAGCTCAGGTTCATTAGTCCTGTCTTGGCTGTTTAGAAAGCTCTGTGTGTAATGTGGATCCAGCTTTCCCAAGGTCCTGAATTTTAGAATTGTTTTTTTCAGCAAAACCACTCAGCACAGGGATTAACCAAGATATGATCCTGCATCAGTGTAGCTACAGCATTCTCAAGGTATGTTTGCTTCATAGTGCATCAAATGGTAGGTTTTCTTTAAAGGGACAGGTGTGCCAAGGACAACTATCCAGGGAAGACTCTCTGGATATGAAATATCTGAGGACTTATCGCTTCTAGAATATCTGTTTCCATAAGAAATAATATTTTCCATTAAAGGTAACCTGTCATAAGGATTTTGCCCTACAATCCAACCTGTTTTCAAGGGTCACAATAAAGTCCTTCTATATTCTGGGAGATTCAGCAATATACAGAAGTAGATTCTTAAACCCTATATGCAAATGACCTAAGGAGTCACGGGGGCATAGTGACCCCTCCATGGGTGGCTTATAACCCACGTGGGCCCCCAAAAGTCAATTTTTTTTACTGCCAGAACCAAGCTTCCAGTTCAATGACCTTTAAAGGTCCTGGAAGGGCCCTTGAATGCATGTATGCATGTATATTGAGAACCAAGACATATGTGTACAGATTTCAGAGCTTGATTTCCTTGTCTTGTCCTTGTCCTTGTCTTGGCATAACCAAACTTGGTGTGTAGGTTGGCTGGCTATGGTTCCCAGACTTCCAGCCAGAATGGCTATATTTTAATTTACTATTAAACCTGTCCCCTTACGCCATGATTGCTATCCCATAGAATAATTATATATACATATATCTGGACTATAGGACATCAACCCAGTAAGGGACATCCCAGAATGGCTCTTCTCCCCCCATGACTTTATTTCTATAAAATGCTAAATTGCCCATAATATACACGGACATCATTGTAATCATGTCACTCTTCTGCATAACAGGTTAGTAGCAGCTTGTGAGCCTAACCCTTATGACAACAATTCAATAGCAAAGGCTTATATATCATGGCTTACATCTGTTATTCCTCCTAGAAACTTATGAATAAATTATCAACTGGTTGTGTCTCCTATACAGTCTGACTCTGACCAATCAGTGCTGACAGTGTCATTTTGTGTAGGGCACCCTTCCTTGTGCAACACCCCTGCCAACCCAAACTAAACTCCCCATAGATGTAATAGGAATCTTTGAGCTTGATCATCTTAGTGAGTTCTCAGGTGTCTATAAATGGTAATGCAGCTGGTAAATATCTGCCTGGGAAGGAATGTTATTATTGACCAATAGAATGTAATGTTAATAGCCTATGTAAGAAAAGTGCTGGTTGGATAATGAGCTGGACACTCCCAAAAGAAAGTTATGAAAGCCATTGGGGTGGAAAGTTCTGGGAGTGTTGAGGAACAGAACACATCTCGGCACACAGCCTGTAGACCAGGCCTGTTGCTAGAAGACCCTGGGCTATACCAGGGCCTGCCTCTGAACCCTGCTGCTGAAGCCACCTGTACCAGGCTGTGAGCAATCTTTGACGAACATCATCCAACCAGCTACCTTGAAGTAGTGGAACGGTTATCTACTGTTGTTGCCATGTTCCGGTATAAACAAACTGTGAGTTGTATGGTTGACATCTCTTGTCTCCGTGTGATTCCTGCCACAAGTTATTAACGGCACGGTGGCTGAGTGAGTAGCGCTTCTGCCTTGCAGCACTGGAGTTCTGGGTTCAAATCCCACCCAGGTCAACATCTGCAAAGAGTTTGTATGTTCTCTCCGTGTTTGCGTGGGTTTCCTCCAGGTTCTCCGGTTTCCTCCCACACTCCAAAACATACTGTTAGGATGTTTAGATTGTGAGCCCCATCGGGGACAGGGACCGATTTCACATGCTTTGTACAGCACTGTGTAATCTGTAGGCGCTATATAAATAAAGAATTATTATTATTATTATAACATCTAGGGCACCCCACTTACAATCTGGCCAGGGATCCCTACACCTACATTGGGGTTGCCCTAGGGAGAACTATCACACATCTGCTGCCTCCCCCTCCTTTCTTGCAAGTCTATCTGCCGGATATCTGCCTGGCGTGGATGAGGCCTGTTCCTCCGGTACCTAGCACCTAGTCAAACCCTAGGCCTTGCTCCTCCAGTCTCTCAGGTACCAAAGGGAAACCATCTCAAACACCCGAAAAGGTTAAACCCCAGTGGGAATGTTGGATCTTACTGGGGTAAAACCTAGTTTTAGCTTTTTTCATAAACTTATGGGGGCAAGCCAATATTTATACCCCATATCTTCTATATCGTTATATATCGTTATATTATTATCTATTGCATGATTTCTATACCCGATACTTTCAGCTACTACAAGCCGCAATGTTCTGCTTGTATTCTACCCCGGAAGCTTCTCTTTAAGTGGAGACATTCACAGATTTTTATCCTGGGGGGGTTGCATCCTCCTTTAGTACAAGTTATACAGGGTACAGGTAGCAGTTACACGCATATAAAGAATATTACAGCGAACATTTAAGAAAGATTAAAATGAATGTGCTGCCGTTGCAATGGGTCCCCATCGATTTCTATACGAGAATAAACAGATGCTTGATGCAGGCAAACACATCAAACACATTGAGATTCACGGCCTGCGAGCGCGACAAGGAAGGTGGAATGAATTACCCCATTGAAAACAATATCAGGTTCTTTATGTGTCTTCTATTCACTAAATACTGTGTGTGCCTACAACGAAATATACTGTCAGGAGATGAAGGAGTCGTATAGGAGGCACAAACATATACAGGGCGAGTCATGAGTCTCAGGACAAAAGGCACATTTTATTCCATTTGGAGGGTGGTCATGTAGCATGTCATAAGTTATCAACACAGAAATCCTCTGTAGATTCCTCCATGTGGGGTCAGAAGGAGAAATGAAGTTTAGTTTGGGTTCCACTTTATGGTTAGGCCATGCAACCCAGATGTATTACAGGATTGGAAGCCGAACAACCAATCTGGCAAACTGTTGCCCCTTGTAAACCAGCAATATGTCCGGGTCATGCAACCAAACCCAAACTAATACTATGGATCTGTCCATCTCTATTCATAAGGATTGGACCAGCAGTTTCAGAATTATGAACACCACATCACATAGCTATACAGGAGAACATTCCTGGTTGTTGCTTTCTGGTTGAATATATTTTGACCCACAAGAGAAATTGTAAATCTGATTGTGCTACTCGACAAGACAATTCTGTCTTCTGTTACACGACCAACTTCCCATTGGAAAAACAAGACCTTAATACAATATGGCAGCTTTCCACCTAGGCTAAAACATAGGTCCTGGCACCCACTACTTGCTGGGGTATCAGATATGTCACTTTCCTTTTGTTTCCAAAAGTTCTCCGACTCACCCTATACATAGATCCACAGCACTATATGCACTTCATACAATTTCCAGATAAATTTTAAACCTATTTTCCAGTGATTTGTCATTTTGGAGAAAACATTTGTGTTATTATATTTATGCAAATGCGTTTGTGGGTGCACTAGAGGTGCACCCGTTTCTTTCTTTCCAACTCCTCAGAAAAGTAACTGACTGTAGAAAGGTATAGAAAAAAGAAACGGGTGCTCCAGCAGACATGACTCCACCCCTAGTGCGCCCAGAAGCTAATTTGCATAACAATATATACTATTTTTTTTCTCTAAAATGACAGGCTGCCGGAAAACAGGATGGAAACCTTGTTCTCAATACAATGCTGATCTAGGAGCATGGGTGCACCATCCATGAGGCGAGTTGAGCCTCTTGCCTCAGGAAGCACCACTTGAAGCAAGATTTGTGGTAGCATTATGGTTGCAGTTAGGCAGGACTTGTCACTTAAAAATAGTGTTTCTTCGTACCAGGTGTCATGATATATATTGCTGATATTTTGCTACTGCAATAGTATATTCTGAACTTGAGGAACTTCTAGAATCGGAACCCTCCTAAAACGGCAGTGACATCATAGTGGCTGGTGCCCACCAGGCATCAGGTTCTGTATCCATTAGGGATTAATTCTAAGGATCAAACATTTTCCCAATATTTTTAAAGTTGGCAGGAAGATTAAACAATACAATGCATCAATTTATGTTATTATAACCCCCTTACCATTTTTAATACAACACATATGTAAAGGAAATTGTAAAATTCAACCCCAGGAAATCATCCGATCCAAAAAGACTTGTCCTAATTGTTGTGGTACAAAGGGTTCATCGACACTGAGCGCAGTAACATCGCACAAATCCTCCGTTTTTTTTTTCTCATTAAACTTCCTCCCATGCTTGTCAATCTTCATAGAATAATAATGGACACCGTCGAAATAATTTAACAGAATTATTTCTCCCGAGACACGGTTTCATAAATCCATCCCCCCCACCCCCTCGTAAACCAATAAGGTCCCCTGCAGCAATTTAGCCCAGAATGAATGTCGGTACAGGGTTAATGACTGTAATAAAGAAGAGCGGAGATGTGAGTGATGCGCCCAGAAGAGACCGCGCTGCCTGATTTATTTCAATCTGGTATAGGTAATCTATACCCAGGTACATGCTACACGCTCCATAGAGAAATGAAAGAGCCAAAGAGAAATTGCTTACAAAGAAACTTTGTTGGCAGAAATTAAGGACATGGCTAGAGGGGGCCTAGTAATTATATTTGGAGCTTAGTCCTGGGAGCGGAATGGACCTACAGTCCTCCTGATACATTGGTAGCAGTAATATAATGTACTGTATGGGGGCACTGGGGTCCATACGGAATTGTTCTTCTATCTCCCCTTTACAATCCACATTTTAGTTTACCTGCTCTCACAACATTGAATTTCTAAAGTTATAGCGAAACAATGGAATATTGTTGTTGGAATATTTGCTGAGACCCCATCTATACCCAAAAGACCCAGGCTGTAAAAAATTATAAGCTTTTGAAGGAACTTGAAACTGAACACATGAAAATGTTATCCCATCTGCAGGCAGTATATTACAGAGCAGGAGGAGCTGAGCAGATTGTACATAGTGTCCTATCTGCAGGTTACATGTTATAGAGCAGGAGGAGCTGAGCAGATTGTACATAGTGTCCTATCTGCAGGTTACATGTTATAGAGCAAGAGGAGCTGAGAAGATTGTACATAGTGTCCTATCTGCAGGTTACATGTTATAGAGCAGGAGGAGCTGAACAGATTGTACATAGTGTCCTATCTGCAGGCAGCATGTTATAGAGCAGGAGAAGCTGAGCAGATTGTATATAGTGTCCTATCTGCAGGCAGTATGTTATACAGCAGGAGGAGCTGAGCAGATTGTACATAGTGTCCTATCTGCAGGTTACATGTTATAGAGCAGGAGGTGCTGAGCAGATTGTACATAGTGTCCTATCTGCAGGCAGCATGTTATAGAGCAGGAGGTGCTGAGCAGATTGTACATAGTGTCCTATCTGCAGGCAGCATGTTATAGAGCTGGAGGAGCTGAACAGATTGTACATAGTGTCCTATCTGCAGGTTACATGTTATAGATCAGGAGGAGCTGAGAAGATTGTACATAGTGTCCTATCTGCAGGCAGCATTTTATAGAGCAGGAGAAGCTGAGCAGATTGTATATAGTGTCCTAACTGCAGGCAGTATGTTATAGAGCAGGAGGAGCTGAGCAGATTGTATATAGTGTCCTATCTGCAGGCAGCATCTTATAGAGGAGGAGGAGCTGAGCAGATTGTACATAATGTCCTATCTGCAGGCAGCATGTTATAGAGCAGGAGGAGCTGAGCAGATTGTACATAATGTCCTATCTGCAGGCAGCATGTTATAGAGGAGGAGTAGCTGAGCAAAGCGAAATTAGAGGTGTGGGAGCATAAAAGAGATAATAGCGGTAAAAGTTTGGGGAGTGATTTATAGTAGTGAAGCGCTGGGTTATGAAGTTTAGCTTTCCCTAGGCAAGTCCTGAAACATCTCCTAGCAACTGTTTTCTAGTACGTTATCTAATGCTCAGCGCGTAGATCCTGTTCTGCTTCTATTTATATTCCCGGCTAATAACGCTCTAATATTATTTTGTCAAGATGAGAAAAAAGCCCAACAGGTAACGCAACACCGATCCTCCGCCTCTTCCTAAGGAAAGAATCACCGGAAAGTATAGGGGGATATTTTACAAAACAGAAATTGCACAGATTATTGATCTTTAAAGGAAATCTACCATCAAAATCCATCATGATAAACCAGGGACATGTAGATCCAGGGACCGTGATTATGGTAATCTTGTTATATTTACTATCCACGGCCTCCTTCCATCTAAAATCAACTTTTAAAATTATGCTAATAAGCCAAAAGGGATTCAGAGGGATCCAGACCCCTTCTGCACTGTATCTTCACAGGCTGTTACACTGCCCCCACCTGCACAGTGTAACAGCCTGTGAAGCTGCAGCACAGGGGGACTCTGGTAATTCATCTTAAGCGCGTCTGGCTCATTAGCATAATTTTAAAAGTTGAGTTTAAAAGGAAGGAGGCAATGGATAACAAATATAGGAAGATTACCACAGTCACGGTTAAAAGGTATTTACAAATTGGAATATTGCTTTATTGTAAAGGGGAAATCCAGGGAAGCTAAATACTTTGGTAATGAACTGGATCATTGTCTTCCAGGACCAATGTCTGACACCTTTGTGCCTGCTATATCTACCACAACGTTGCAGCCCCCTTTTCTATTCTGTATTGAGGCTTGCTGGCTGCCATTGTACAATAGCTAAGCCAAAGCAAGGATCGGATAGAGGAAGGGGGAGGAGGGAACATGATCCATCATCCACTGTTGGAACCAACCTGAAATTTGGAGTTTCTATAACCGCAGGTTTGGACCAGAACCAAGGTATTGCCCCTTCCTGCCAATAGGACAGTCATATCCATATGTCCTGTTACACAATGAGGACATCATAGAGTAGGGTCCAAAGGTTCCTCCAGTATGAGCCATGAGAGCTTTTTGAAAGACACTGGGGCACATTTACTTACCCGGTCCGTTCGCGATCCAGCGGCGCATTCTCTGCACAGGATTCGGGTCCGGCCGGGATTTGTGAAGGTAGCTCCTCCGCCGTCCACCAGGTGGCGCTGCTGCGCTGAAAATCATCTCAACGCGCCGGAATGCACCACCTCGGACCAGGTGAAGGTAAGCGCTTCCCGAGCGACACTTTTTTGGTTTTTAAATGCGGCGGTTTTTCCAAATACGTCGGGTTTTCGTTCGGCCACGCCCCCCATTTCCGTCGCGCGCATGCCGGCGCCGATGCGCCACAATCCGATCGCGTGCGCCAAAAACCCGGGGCAATTCAGGTACAATCGGCGCAAATCGGAAATATTCGGGTAACACGTCGGGAAAAGGCGAATCGGGCCCTTAGTAAATGACCCCCACTGTCTTCATCGTCAATCACAGTTGATCCATGTGGCTTGAGAAGGTAAATCTCTGGGAGTAAAGACTTGAGCAATAACAAGCAATATCATAGTGTCCTTCCACCTTAGACAATGACATATCAATAGTACAGACAGACGAATGGTGCATAATATTAAATATATGTAAAATGCCTTAGAATTTTACTTTCTGTCTTTAAGCTTGGAGCTACATAATCTAAGACAGTGATGGCGACCTATGGCAAGGGTGCCAGAGGTGGCACCTGGAGCCCTCTTTGTGGACAGAGACAATGACAGGACTCAAGGCTCTGGTCACCATAATTGTTCCTGTTCAGAGGGACCCCAGAGGGAAGCTACAATAATAATCAGAATTTCTCCTGTATTGATGTCCTCAGGACGCCAATACGATTGGAAGCTGTAACAAGGTTACTGCTTAAATTGCCATGTTGGTACTTTGCAATAAATAACATTTTTGTTGTAGTTTGTGCACTCACTCTGTTAAAGGTTAACCACCACATCTAACCCCATGACAACCCAATGAGAAGACACTCTTTGACAGTCCCCTAGACTTTGAATGTAGCAAGACACAGTAAGGGACACCGGACCCATTGTCAGGATCCTCCTTGTCACCTATATGGTGTGACAACCCTTTCAAGTGGAGAACTAGCAGCAGTAAATGTCAATGTACATTTTGACAGGTTGTCAACTTTCTCTATTCACTTTCTTTATCAGCGAGATCTCTGCTTGCTGTCATTCCATACATTCTATGGAAACCAATCAATCAACCGATCAATGTTTATTTCCATTGGAAAAAAATCTCCATGAACGATTTGTATCTGAAGTAGAAATTTCCAGTTCCCATTGAGATCTAAATAATCCCATATACTGGAAGATTACATACGTTTTTATATGATACAAATAATAACAGGAATAAGCCATTACGGGGAGATAAGTTAGGACTATCCTTCCATATCAGGGCCATTACCATAAATCAATGATCCCCCCCATTCCCAGGTTATTAATGTAGGTGGATGTACCATGTTACCTCCTGTATCAGTACATGGAACTTCCAGGTCCGTTGCTATAACTACAAGGTTTAATGGAGTTCCGAGATTCCAGTTATTGGCGCTTATATACTACTCCATATATCCCTGTTGTTATGGTAACCACAGCTCGGGCCATGCTTATTGGTCATTAGTGGACCATTGTTTTGATGTAGACAGGGAAATAGGAATGGTGACCTGCTACAACCTCTACATGGTGCAAAGTAATATGGTGGTGTGCAGGAGTTATAAGGGGCAAAAATCCCTTCTAACATCTCCCTTTTCCCAAAAATTACACCCCTCTGTCCTGCGTTGATTGGGAAGAACTTCCTTTTGGTTAGCATCCATCATCAGCTCATCACAGATCCTGAGATACAATATGTAATGCACATTGATCTTTCCACAAAACCCGGACAATCGTTCTCTAATGGCTCCAATGCAACTAATAAAACGGATAAAGCCACATTGTAAATAGCCATCATTAAAAATGTACTGCCGTGTTGTGTTTACAGCTCCAAAGCAGCCCAATATACAAGCGGTCCCCTACTTAAGAACACCTGACTTACAGACGACCCCTAGTTACATCTGTTTAAAAATTGGATTTTGGCTGCACACTTAATCAAGTGACTGGAGTCCAAGATTTTCCGACCCCTAGTTACAAACAGACCTCTGAATGTTGGTAAATTACTGTACTTTAGTCCTAGGCTACAATGATCAGCTGTAACAGTTATCACAGGCGTCTGTAATGAAGCTTTATTATTAATCCTGGTTCTTATGACAATGTAACATTTTTAAAATCCAATTGTCAAAGAGACCAAAAAAAATTTTGCCTGGGGTTACAATTATAAAATATACAGTTCCGACTTACATAGAAATTCAACTTAAGAACAAACCTACAGAACCTATCCTGTACGTAACCCGGGGACTGTCTGTGTATTGAAGTTTACAGACTACAGTCCTGAGTGTAGTCTGATTCTGTAGTCATAATGGGGCAGATGCATCTTATTTTTACATTTTTTTCTTTTCTTTTTTCTTTTTTCATACATTTTCATGTATTATTTGAAGCCTGTGTCAGACCGGTTTGCGCCTAATTCATCTTTAAACTGCGATGTTGTCGCATGAGGTATCACTGACTTGCGCCACAAAAAGGTCACAAAATAATGAGCAAATATCCCCCATTCCCCACTAGGCTAAGGCCATTTTGTATAGGCTGCAACAAAAATGGCAAAAATTTCAAATATCTAAAAGAAGAAGCACAGTTTATCTAAATGAAATCAGCCCAGAGATAAATCAAAGAGCAAAATAGCTCTAAAAAAGGGAGGGAAAAAAAAGGCGCCAATAGAAAGACATAAGATACATCCGCCTCAATAATAGGGGGAATAATAGGGGGATTTATCACGCCTTGTACACCTGAAAACTGTGATTTAGTTACAATTTCAGCACAGGCGGTAATTGCAACTGCTTCCCCCTCTACACCGTTTGGGCAAGGAGTGGGCGGTGCCTAAGCCATGCAGTGGACCGGCCTGGACCTGAATGGGTGCAGTCTATAGGCAGTGCGCAAGCGCAGGGAAGGCCTGCGCCAGCACCACCCCCTCCTCACCTAAACAATGAGAGGGGGAAGTAGTTGCAGGATAGGGTGCAATTCTACGTCAGTTGAGACCTGGCGAAGAATTGCCCCGCATTGCAGCTGCCCACCTGGATTTATGAGGATGCTGGAGCCCCCAGATAGATTCGGCGCATCGTGAGGGGTGGGTACACTATCATACATTGGAGCACCTTAAAAAAGTTTAATCACTTAAGTAGTTTAAAATACTAATGTATAGGTTTTCATAGTTTGGTAAGTGTCCAGCGTACTACACCCCCTCTTATCAGCTCAGATAATCAAGTGATCATGTCCTGTTTGTGAGACTAAATCAGTCTCCTTCCCCTTCTGGCAACTGACAGTAACGTCCCTTCTTACGAGTTTGTTATATTTTGTCATCTAACTTGGCACATCCCGGAGTAATGGGCAAAAGGTGAGAAAAAAACAAATTCAAATAAACAGCTTCACATCTGTGAGCAAAGTCTATCCTATTGGTTGACCTGCAGAAGGTCATTATACAGAGACCAGGCAGTGAGAAGAGTGACTGAGCATGTGTGTCCACCAATAGTTGGCCATGTTCATTGTTATACACTAAGAACACCAGGTGGCGCCATACTATGTAAGTAAATGTCATAAATGTTTACTAAATCAGATTTTAATGGCATGTGAGTTTTAATTTTTTATTTTTTTATATACAGATATTAATTTTATATTAATAGTAATTTTTGCTATAGCTTAAAGACACTTTTGTTGAGTTTAGTTTGCGTATTAGTAATAATGATGATGTAATATCTATACGATTGCTTAGTGATTTACCACCTTGCAGCTACTCGTCCAGTAGATGACACGTTCAGCACTGCTGCATCTGTAGATTACAAGCTAATGTAAGGTATATTGGCTTCATATCTGTAATCAGTAGAATAATCCAGATAGATGGATGCCACAAAATATACATTGTGCCTTATTTCTTTCCTTCCTATCACATTGACATGGCTGAGTAACGGGAAGCGGTAACAGAGCCCCTGCTTTATTAGAAATCGCTTCTCCTCGTGGGTGGATTGAACACATGTTCATTATCTGGAAGGGGGTAATTATAAGATGAGTGTGACACTGAATAGTGTAAATTGCATTACATTAAACGAAAGATGGTTTCCATTGGAAACAAAATTTCTACGAAACAGAAAAAAAAAATTGCCATTGTTATAAAACGATTCTCTTAGCTCTGGAAGAATAATTTCACGCCGGCCCGATTATTAAAGGGGTTGTTGTGGCGTTAAAGAGTTCTAATTCCGTCACCTCCTCTATTAGGTCAGGAATGACACTGGAGGATCCTATGTGTAATGCTTCGTTAAACCTGTGGTGGCGCTGTGGCAGAACTGAGCAGCTGCTGCCAATCACTTCCTGCAACGATCACTGCTGATCGATAGAGGTCTAAGCAACAGGATGACTTCTGATTCACCTATTGTGAAAGGGATCTTCTGATGAAAGAGAATAGTGGGAAATCCCTTTAAATACAGTTGTATTTGCCAATAAATATAACAGGATCATTTTAAAAATATATAAAAAAATATCAAACTTAAAATATACTGTAGCAAACAAATTCATGCACAGTCTTTTGTTAAATAAGATATAATCTTGTGCTGTTATGCCATACAAGTCACTTGTAGCAGAATCAAGGTCTGTACACGAATTGCCACCCAGCTTTATTGGATTCCTGAGTGGTATTCTTGTATCTTCTCGCCTTATTTTCTAAATTTTAGTAGCGTGAATGTGATACAATATATAAACAATGAAAAAATCCACTTCATACAATTACATAACATAAAGCTGAAACTTAGGTACCAAAGTTATTAACCCATTGGGGTTGATATGGGATTGTTATGTAACTTAAATACTAAAAAAAATACAAAAATAGAGTCTTTCAAGTGTTATGATGGGTTGTGAGAAAGGTCACCTGACAAATGACAAAAGCTGCTAGGAGCCCCTGTGATTGACTGTGACCTGCATGAGAAACTAGGAACAAATGTTCAGTTCTCCTGCAGCACCTCCACAGGATAAAAGATGCATTACATGTTATAAATTGAAATCAATTGGCTACTTGTCTAGTCCTCCAGCACTCTTTTAAAGGCTTCAATGACTAATTCAAGGTAGTTACAAATAATGAACCACCTAAAAATCTCATTGGAGTATAAAACTATCTGCAGGAAGCCCCTATATGACATATAGATGGTTTTACATCAATAGTCCAATGTAAGACCAGTGGAAATTAGTTTCTTACTGGGAAGTTCAGATGACAGAGAACTGAAAATTAACATGCTGGGACCTGCGTTGATCAGTATCACACAGTAGATGGTTAGCTCCCCTGCAGCACCTCCACAGGAGAGATGGTGTATTGCATGTGGACCCAATGTTCAGTTGTAACCTGCAGGAGAACCTAGCAGCAAGAGTTCATTTCTCCTGCAGCACCTCCACAGTAGAAAAGCTGCATTTTACATGTCACCTACTGAACTCAGCAGACTGTCCATGTAACATCCATAAAGGACAATTAAAAAAGATCACCCTCTACTCCTGTTTTATCATCATATTTAAAGACTGCTTTTTTTACAGACAAGGTTAGTTACAACACAGGTTACTCGGGGATTAATGGAAGGATAACCCAAAAATTATATATTTTGAAAACTTCAATGATTGCCTATAACCTGTAAGGAACCCTACATGCAAGTTTTTAGATTCCTGCGGCGCCTCCGCAGGGGGAAAGTTGCATTACGTGTCAGCCACTGAAATCAATTGCCTTTCTTTGAAACATAGGGAAATGACAGGTCCTCCGGAGAGAAAATACTCATAGTAAAAATTCTACAGTGCAGCTGATTTAAGGGAATTACAAAGAAATTACACTTCCCCCCTAAAGTCTTCATGTGGAATCTAAAAAATTATTTTTTAAATGCATATTAAGTTAAATCACAGAATCCTATATTCTTAATGGAAGGATAACACAAAAAGAAATATATACCGTAAACCTCACTGATTGGCTGTAACCTGCATGCAAGTGTTTAATTTATGCAGCACCTCCGCAGGGGGAAAGTTGTATTACCTGTCGCCCACTGAAATTAAGGGCGCGTTCACACGTTGCGTTTTGACCTGCGTTTTCATTGCGTTTGAAACGCATATACAACAGCTGAGGAGAGGTGATTTTCCTAATTACATCACTGTTAACATTTCCGTTTACAAAACGCATCGTAAACGCAATGTTAATGCATGCGTTAACAAAGAGTTAACACATGCGTTAACACTGTGTTTACAAATGTAAACGGTAATGTAATTAGGCAAATCACCTCTTTTCAGCTGTTGTATATGTGTTTCAAACGCAATGAAAACGCGACCAAAACGCAACGTGTGAACGCGCCCCCAAATAAATTGTACTTGTAATATTGGGAAAGTCCACAGAGATGCTTGTTGTAAAGACTCTCTAGTCCAACTGCTAACTGAGTCCAACTTGGTTCTTGACTAACCTAAGATCCAAGGACGCCCCCATCTTTAATGTGTTCACAGGGTATTCACAATGTCACTTCCTAAACCAGACAACCCCTCGCACATACAAATATAGTTGTCTAATGACCTCCTCACTATTGACCCAAAGTCCAATGCAAACCAATGGAAATCGGTTCCACCAGTTCAACGCTTTTTAGCCAACGCGTCTCTGACTTTCGAGAAACTACAACTTCCAGTATGATGCAGAACTTAGTATCATTGCATGGGTTAATGAGCCGAAGCGTGTAAAATAATTTTTGTCAGGTGGGAATTGTAAGGTCTATGCCCACCCGATGCTTTTATAGGTCACTGTGCCATTAGCTGCCATTAATTAGTATGTGGAGATGGGTGATGGTGACATTAAATATACGCTGCAGGATGACAGTCTGTAATGAGGCAGGCTCCTTCCCCTGATTATTACCCCCTTATCTCTCATTTCCTCGCTCTGGGAAGACAAAAGGGGGGGATGTCAGCATCGGCCCTTCTCTTTCTGTATCCTGCCAACCCTTTGATCACAACCTACACACCCACAAATTGTCTATTCCTCTCTGCCATATGCTCTATAGGGTAATAGTAGACCCAAAGCCGGTAAGTCCTGCTGTATTCCTATGCGTTTCTACAGCGGCGATATATACCATAATACACACATATATATATATATATATATATATATATATATATATATAGTATTATACCATAGCAACACACAGAGGACCGAACATCCCTGCCGCTCATTCTTATAGATTGGATAGTGTTACTATGGCAATGAAGAATTCTATACGGAAATTCCAATCCGATAAGTGCACATAGAGACCGTATAGCCGCACTCCTACGCGTTCATCATCTGGCAATACCCTGTTATCCCATATGTGACTGCCCTATGTGCGTCTACATTACATGACCACGGCGTGTGACTGGCATATGCCTGCGGGTACTGGGGCACTAATGATCAGCATATGTCTAATGACAGGCTGGCCAAGTGTCAGTCATCCGCACTAAACGCCTGCCATTCATTGGAGGACCCGTGTAAAGGAATCTCCTTCCCGAATCCTCCAGCACTTGCCGGTGATCCCCTCCAGCCCCCCTCATAGCAGTGGGCATGCATGCAGGTCACCCCCTTTTATTTACCGTGGGAGAAGTCAGTTTCCTGATGCTCTCTCCCAGAGAGTCCAGATTCACCCGTCTCCTCCTGGTGGCTCTCCTGGGGCCAGGGACCGGTTGTGGGTGCTGATCCTGAGAGCCGGTGGGGCTTTTGCTCCCATTCCAGCACATCCGAGCCAAGGGGCATTCTGGTTCTTCCTCCGGGCTGGTCTCAGTATAGTCAGATCCCAATGAGCTGAATGATTCCGATGAGATCTTCCTCCTGGACATACTGAGGCTTGGTAAAACACCATGAGACGTTGCGCTATGTCAGGCTAGAAGGAGCGGGGAGCATGCTGTGGTACTATGCCAACGTCCAGCTTGTCATTTATATAGCAGCTCCGTGCTGTGCCAGTCCTCGTACGTCTCTTAGCACCCCCTGTGCATCCCTATTGTTCCTGTTTGCTGGGATGTGGTGTGCGCAGGCAGCGGCAGGCAGCAGAGCTCTCTGTGCTGTGTGTGTGGATCTCGCTGCTCCTCTTTCCCTCTGTCTTTTAAACACTGATGCTCTTCCCTCGCTCCTGTTTTTTTTCTCTCTTCCTTCCCAGGCTGATGCTGCTGCTGCATTTCTCCACTGCTCCAGTCATCGTCACGTGCTCCTCGCCCCCTGTCACCAGCATGACACACTTTCCCAGGACTCGGGAAGCCCCCCTAGGTCCATACCTTTCCATTATTTTCCAAAGCTGGAATCATTTCTGTACCAGTCGTGGTCTATGGACGCATGCAGATGTAGCAGAGCTGAGTCTGTCATTGAGGTCTCTGCAGCTAATACAGGAGAGGGAGACATATTCAAAGTTATAAAGGACAATCCAGACCTACTGATTGCTCATAGATCGTCAGCTCTTGCGAGAATCGGCCACACTTTGACTATGTCTTATTTTATTTATATATGACCCCCCCATAATCTGTACAGCGCTATGGAATAGGATGGTGCCATAAAAATAAAAATTCATTATTATCATTTCATTAATCCAGACAGATAAAATAGGAATATCTGACCCCCCTTTATCTGATTCTCCTTATGTCCCTCTGGCAATCTATTAGTACTTGTTCACCATAAAATTCATTTGTTACGGCATTAACATATAATCTAATAGACAGTAGGGGCCCCCATTACCTAGTGGACCCCCTTGTAGCTGCACAGGTTACACTAATGTTATATTTGCCCCACTACATTGAGGTTTGATACATGATGAACAATCCCATGACCTCCATATGGAAATGAGCTCCAACGGTTCTGGTTTATAGGGATATAAGGATGTAGCAGTGCTGACTATGTCATGTTCTGCTTGTAAGAGTTTTTATATTGGGTTGTGCTATAATACAATAGGGGATAAATGTCCCATACATTGTGGGATCCCCAATAATAATAATAATTCTTTATTTATATAGCATCTACAGATTACGCAGTGCTGTATGGAGTTTGCCAAACCAGTCCCTGTCCCCAATGGGGCTCACAATCTAATCATCCTACCAGTATGGACACAGGAGGACTCAGAGGAAACCCACGCAAACACGGAGAGAACATACAAACTCTTTGCAGATGATCTTCAAGGCAGATAGAAAAGGGGGTCATAGCCCCCTGAAGTGCCCCATACTTATATAAATGGTGCACATTGGGAGCGTCTTACATGATGCCCCAGTCATGCCATGGGCTAAGCACCTGCACCTCTGCTCTATTCTGAATAGGGAACATTAAGGGACTTTGGTCACTTGTTTTCCCAATCAGTGGGGGTCCCACCAGTCAGAACCGTAGTGGTCTGATAATAACGGGGATACATGTCTATAGGGGCATCTATAGGGATCTTGTAAAGTGATGTCACAAGGATATATCACCGCTTCATGATCAATGGAGTTCGGATCTCATGGACCTCACCAAACCTGAAAATGGGGTCCCCTGCACAACAGCACTTCTGGCCAAACACTTGTACAGGGAACTGGATCTGGTCCAATTGGCTAGGGTGCCACTGTGTAGATGGTGCTGAACCTCCTTCATTCCAAGGATTAGGCAAGGTACCAGAGGTTAGACCGGACCCCTGATTATTGTATAAGTCATCAATTCATAATGTAATATAAGAGAATGAGTTGTGATGAATGACAACCCTGACACTACCACAACTCAGCACTGCTGCATCTGTACAAGCAACACCTTGGATCTTAAAAAAGACAAGATGAAGAACAAGGCTTTACAATGTACAGAAATACATAGAAATGTTATAATTCCTTAAGTCCATAGTTTTCAGGCTGATGCAGCAGTGCTGAAATTGTTGTTCACTCTTTTTGGCGTTTCTAGTTCGAACTTTGTTGAGTTCCAATTATACAATAGATTGTCACACTGTAATATCCAGAGGCCGTGTGCCAGATGACAAAGTTTGCTCTGCTACATCTCACACATTCATTCCTACATCTGTATGCCTGAGATTTTATATTTGGCACAAAGCTATGAAGAACGAGCCTCTGCCACTGATTCGCTGCAGAATAATGACTCGGCACAGCTGCGATAGAAGGCACAGGAAGACACGGATGTAGCAGAGCTGAAATTACAATTTCACGTTGAAATGGGATTTTAGGCTACATTGGAAGAATGTCATGTAGCAGATCTGAATTTGGAGTTTATATTTTTTTTGTTTTTTCTGAAGAAACAGATGTAGTTGAGATAGATTTGTCATTTCACTCTTTTGGAAGAATAGAGTTTAAGGCTATATAGAATGAAACAAGTATTGCAGAGCTGAATTTGTCATTGAAATCTTTGGAGCTTGATATAGAAGTTTGGGGTTGAGCATAAGATCCAGATGCAGTAGTGCTGACATCGTCATGATATAACCCTACTAGGGATGAATAGATTTTTAGGCTGTATAGAAAGAAATAATTATAGCAGAATAGCAGTGCTGAATTTGTCATTGAAATCCTGGGTGCTACATACATCTGTTTGGCCTTTAGTTTTACATTGTAAGAGACAGATATAGCAGTGCTCAGTCATGATACAAACCTTTCAGGACCAAATCGATTTTTAGGTTTGAAGGCTGTATTACAATAATACAATAGATTTATCCATATTGTAATATTAGGATAAGTTGTGCCCGATGACAAATGTTACTCTGCTACATCGCACACATTCGGCTCGTATACATCTGTGTCCCTGAGACTTCTTCCCAAAATAAGTGATGAATAACAAGATTCTGCACATTCTAAAAGTGACTCTTTACAGCTGTGTAACAGGAAGACGTAGATGTAGCAGTGCTGAGTTTGTCATTTAACTCTTTACAGTTGAATAGATGAGGAAATGTAACAATTTATTTAGCTGAGATAGAACAGATGCTTTACAAAGAGGAATATTGCCCTGTAATAAATCAGTGGGGCACATTTACTAAAAACAGTGTAGCGTGTACAGCATGTGCAGTTTGCCTGTGTAGTGTGCAGGGGGCGCCAGATTCAGGATGTGTGGCACCTGTTCTTCATGAATCTGGTGCCCCTTGCATTGCCCAACAGAGTGCACCTTTTTTTTTTGGTTCACCTTTCACATGGGCCATGCGACACATTTCTGTCGGACTTTGCATGATAAATGTGGCACACGGTCCACATGTGCTGTGCTGGATACCTATATACTGGGGGCATGTGCTGTGCTGGATACCTATATACTGGAGGCATGTGCTGTGCTGGCTTCCTATATACTGGGGGCATGTGCTGTGCTGGATACCTATATACTGGAGGCATGTGCTGTGCTGGCTTCCTATATACTGGGGGCATGTGCTGTGCTGGCTACCTATATACTGGGGGGCATGTGCTGTGCTGGCTACCTATAAACTGGAGGCATGTGCTGTGCTGGCTACCTATATACTGGGGGCATGTGCTGTGCTGGCTACCTATATACTGGGGGCATGTGCTGTGCCGACTACCTATCTATTGGTGGTCATGCGCTGTGCTGGCTACCTATATACTGGGGGCATGTCCTGTGCTGGCTATCTAATGGTGGGCATGTGCTGTGCTGGCTACCTATCTACTAGGGGGGCATGTGCTGTGCTGGATACCTATCTACTGGGGGGGCATGTGCTGTGCTGGATACCTATATACTGGGGGCATGTCCTGTGCTGGCTATCTACTGGTGGGCATGTGCTGTGCTGGCTACCTATCTACTAGGGGGGCATGTTCTGTGCTGGATACCTATCTACTGGGGGGGCATGTGTTGTGCTGGCTACCTATATACTGGAGGCATGCGCTGTGCTGGATACCTATATACTGGAGGCATGTGCTGTGCTGGCTACCTATATACTGGGGGGGCATGTACTGTGCTGGCTACCTTTATACTGGAGACATGTGCTGTGCTGGCTTACTATATACTGGGGGCATGTGCTATGAAAGGCAGAGGTGTATTGATGGTTTACGGATGTTAAATGACAAAACACCTGGTTTCCACAGTATAATCTGAGAAAAAAGCAATAAAGACAATAAATGTTTGATATTCTATCCAGAGATATCACGGACAGCATCCTGACATGAATAATAGTTGTGTGACTGAGCCCTATGAGCTAGCAGGACTTTTTACCACAGTTTGTGTTTTTAAAAACACAACATAGGAGTAATATGCAAATTTATTAGCATTTTTAAACAAGAAACACACAAAAATGCCATTAATACAAATCTTTGTGTGAAGAGAGACCTATGAGAGGAAATTCTGCTTCCATATGGTGCATTGTCTCACATGACAAACACATCACTGCTACATCTGAACCCGCCACTAGAAGTCATCTTGTACTCATATACAGTCCCATCCACAGTTTCTGTGCCTCCTGCGCCTCATACTGCTATACCTCTGCACATACCATTACATAGATAGCGACATGTCATTCAGTAAGAGGCGCAGATATCATCTCAGTAGCCATGGTTACGTAACCGGTATATATCCGCAGGCACACCAGAGAAATAGCCATAGTCAGCAAATCTGTGCCGGAGGAGAGGTCACCTCTGCTCGGGGAAAATATGATGGCGTTACTGGATGTATATTTGTGGGTTTTCACACTTTATGTGAATTAAGAGCGTATTAAATCCCCTTAAACAAAACTCCAAGTGCTCTGCACACACACACGGAAATAACGGATAACATTGTGACTACATAGCTGATCCTTCATGGCTGGTGAGAGGGGAGGTCCGGGATCTTAGTGGTCTTATATATATTGTGAGATGGAAAACAGTGACGAATACACACTCACCGGCCACTTTATTAGGTACACCATGCTAGTAACGGGTTGGACCCCCTTTTGCCTTCAGAACTGCCTCAATTCTTCGTGGCATAGATTCAACAAGGTGCTGGAAGCATTCCTCAGAGATTTTGGTCCATATTGACATGATGGCATCACACAGTTGCCGCAGATTTGTCGGCTGCACATCCATGATGCGAATCTCCCGTTCCACCACATCCCAAAGATGCTCTATTGGATTGAGATCTGGTGACTGTGGAGGCCATTTGAGTACAGTGACCTCATTGTCATGTTCAAGAAACCAGTCTGAGATGATTCCAGCTTTATGACATGGCGCATTATCCTGCTGAAAGTAGCCATCAGATGTTGGGTACATTGTGGTCATAAAGTGATGGACATGGTCAGCAACAATACTCAGGTAGGCTGTGGCGTTGCAACGATGCTCAATTGGTACCAAGGGGCCCAAAGAGTGCCAAGAAAATATTCCCCACACCATGACACCAGAACCACCAGCCTGAACCGTTGATACAAGGCAGGATGGATCCATGCTTTCATGTTGTTGACGCCAAATTCTGACCCTACCATCCGAATGTCGCAGCAGAAATCGAGACTCATCAGACCCGGCAACGTTTTTCCAATCTTCTACTGTCCAATTTCGATGAGCTTGTGCAAATTGTAGCCTCAGTTTCCTGTTCTTAGCTGAAAGGAGTGGCACCCGGTGTGGTCTTCTGCTGCTGTAGCCCATCTGCCTCAAAGTTCGACATGCTGTGCGTTCAGAGATGCTCTTCTGCCTACCTTGGTTGTAACGGGTGACGATTTGAGTCACTGTTGCCTTTCTATCAGCTGGAACCAGTCTGCCCATTCTCCTCTGACCTCTTGTATCAACAAGGCATTTCTGCCCACAGAACGGCCGCTCACTGGATGTTTTTTCTTTTTCGGACCATTCTCTGTAAACCCTAGAGATGGTTGTGCGTGAAAATCCCAGTAGATCAGCAGTTTCTGAAATACTCAGACCACCCCTTCTGGCATCAACAACCATGCCACGTTCAAAGGCACTCAACTCACCTTTCTTCCCCATACTGATGCTCGGTTTGAACTGCAGGAGATTGTCTTGACCATGTCTACATGCCTAAATGCACTGAGTTACAGCCATGTGATTGGCTGGTTAGAAATTAAGTGTTAACGAGCAGTTGGACAGGTGTACCTAATAAAGTGGCCGGTGAGTGTATATTGCCCTATATAACCCCATAGTGGGGCACATTTACTAAGGGTCGCACGGTGCACTTTTGTCGGACCGTACACGTTCCTCATGGCTAAAACGGCTTCCACAGGTATTTAAAGGAAACCTACCACTACGGATCTATTAAGGTAGATAGGGTGGTGGGTGCATCTAATGTATGTAAGGATAGCCTTTTTTAGGGCTAATCCTTTACTCCCCTCTATCTTTTATAATCTTTAATCAGGGTAATATACAAATTGTCTAAAGAGGTTACTGGGGCGTGAAGTAGCCGCGCCATGTAGCCTCAGCTCCAGCTACTCCACTCCCCAGTAACCTCTTTAGACAATTTGTATGTTACCCTGATTAAAGATTAGAATAGATAGATGGGAGTAAAGGATTAGCCCTAAAAAGGGGCTACTCCACGCCCCATTAGCCTCTTCGATCCCACTGCCCGGACATCTTCAGGATGCAGCTACAAGGAGCTGCGTGCACTCGTCCCCGAAGCTGGAATTCTGCACACGCTCCGAAGCTACTGCACATGCGCAGAACTCCGGCTTCACAGACGAGTGTGGCAGCTCCTTGTAGCTGCGCGCTGAAGATGTCTGGGTAGGAGAGTCAAAGAGGCTTCTGGGGCGTGGAGTAGCTGAACCGTGTAGCCTTAGCTCCAGCTACTCCATGCCCCAGTAGCCTCTTTAGAAAATAAGCATATTACCCTGATTAAAGATAAGAAAAGAGTGGAGTAAAAGATTAGCCATAAAAAGAGCTATCCTTACATTCGTTAGATGTACCCACCACCCTATCTACCTTAATAGGTAGATCCGTAGTGGTAGGTTTCCTTTAAGAAGTGTCTGCCCTGGGATTGTAGCGCATGCAACCCTTTTGTGGTGCCGCTGCGCTGGCTTCCATGTGACACAGATTAGGAGGCGTGCCAGTGAGCGGTTCACCTGATTCGGACCAAGGGCCGTATTTAACTTTCAAATTGTGTTGCACTCCCTATGTTAAAGGTGCACCACAAAAAAGATGGTGAATTCTGTTGAACCAATGAGGGGAAGCGTCAGATTCATGATTTCTGGCGCACAATTTTAGTGAATCGGTCGCACCCAGCATTATACACGGACAATTCACTTTTTGTGAACTGTCTGAATTTGTAAGTAAATGTGCATTCCTGCTTCACTGTCACCAACCCTCCTCACTGACCATCCCCCACGACCCCATCAAAACTCATAGACTTCTCCCTATGTCCGCTAAGGCTGCATTCACATGAACGTATGAGAGACGTATATCCATAGGCGTCCAGGCTCGATACTGTGAGCACAACGAGTGCTGACCATACTGTGACATGGCCGCAAAAAACATAGATCACCTCTGCTCTTCTCTAGTGCGCCTGATGGGGCATACGTCTATTTACATGCAGCCTATGGATATGAACACAACGGTTTTCGCTAAGAATCTACATGGAAGAGGTCAACTTTTCTTCACCTGTTTCGATAAACTGTGGCAAGGTGGTGAGTGGTGGTAATGGATACATGGCGGACTAAAATAATTGGTTGATTGGGATATTTGACTTATTCAATTTCTGTTGTCAAATACTCAGCCATTATTTAAAAGTGTTTTCCCACAAAAGGAAATTCTCATATCTTAATCCCCTAGTGATGCCAACACAATAAAGATCATTTTTAACCATTTACTTTACAATTGTACTCAGTTTTATTGCTATTTTAGCTCCTATGACTTCCTCGGCTGGTCAGTGTTATATTCCAGATAGTGGGCGGGGCTTCTCTGTGCAGACACATTGTTATCCTTCTAGTTCTGTGGGGTGACAAAGTGGTTACATTATCAGGCTTTCATCTGGCTTCTATACTAACAGACACATAGAGAGAGAGATGAGACAGATCAGAGATGCATGAGATTACACAGAGGCTGACAGACTTTTACACTGCTACACTGTACACGGTGAGCTTTGCTACCGGATCAGTTATCTCCTTGTAGTTTGTAGTTTGCAGCCTCTCTCCTCACAATCTCCTGGCAGGATGTAAATATCTCTGAGCTCCGTGCTGGGGGCCGGGCTACAGACATTCAGCAGAGACAGACAGAAATATCATCTGCACGCTGAAAATATAAATCCAAGATGGCGGCCTGACCCTAAGTCAGAAGTTACAGGGTTGTGTCTAGGGGCAATTGAAATTGTGTACCAGGACTGATAGAGACAGATTGGGATTATATCTGTGAAATGCTGCATTTTTGTTAATAACAGTGAATTAGAGAATGTGATATTTTGGGGTATTGTGGTATTATTGGTATTGGGGTATTAGAATACCCCTTTAATGACATGGTTGTATGTTAAAGATTGTAATTTTTTATTTTATGCTGTTTTATGTTAATAAAGAGTTACAGATTAGAGATGAGCGAACATGCTCGTCCGAGCTTGATGCTCGGTCGAGCATTAGGGTACTCGAAACTGCTCGTTGCTCGGACGAATACTTCGCCCGCTCGAGAAAATGGCAGCTCCCGCCGTTTTGCTTTTTGGCGGCCAGAAACAGAGCCAATCACAAGCCAGGAGACTCTGCACTCCACCCAGCATGACGTGGTACCCTTACACGTCGATAGCAGTGGTTGGCTGGCCAGATCAGGTGACCCTGGGATAGACTAGCCGCTGCCCGCGCTGCTCGGATCATTCTGTGTCTGGATGCCGCTAGGGAGAGAGCTGCTGCTGGTCAGGGAAAGCGTTAGGGTGTTCTATTAGCTTACTGTTAGGCAGGAGTGATTCTCAAAGAACCCAACAGCCCTTCTTAGGGCTACAATAACGTTCTACTTTTTTTATTTTAATTTGCATCTAGTACCATTTTGTGAGGAATTAGCAGGGGGACTTGCTACCGTTGTGTTTAGCTCTTAGTGGCACACATATCCATAGCAAAGACCGAAGTGGGAAAATTTAGTAGGGGTTGGATTTCAATTAGGCACTAACTCAGTGTCATCTCATCTGGCATAGTAGTGTGCTTTGATACTTGGCTAGAAAATAGCCATAGGAGAATACAAAGAGCTTACTTACGCATACAGTAGCGTTCTATATATTTGATTTCTGGTTGATCTGCTGGTGGCTGTACTTTCTGCAGTGCATGTACTAGCCAATTCTGAGCAATTTGTAGTGAGACTTGCGACCGCTGTGTTCTGCGCTTAGTGACGCACATATCCATAGCAAAGACCGAAGTGGGAAAATTTTGTAGGGGTTGGATTTCAATTAGGCACTAACTCAGTGTCATCTCATCTGGCATAGTAGTGTGCTTTGATACTTGGCTAGAAAATAGCCATAGGAGAATACAAAGAGCTTACTTACGCATACAGTAGCGTTCTATATATTTGATTTCTGGTTGATCTGCTGGTGGCTGTACTTTCTGCAGTGCATGTACTAGCCAATTCTGAGCAATTTGTAGTGAGACTTGCGACCGCTGTGTTCTGCGCTTAGTGACGCACATATCCATAGCAAAGACCGAAGTGGGAAAATTTAGTAGGGGTTGGATTTCAATTAGGCACTAACTCAGTGTCATCTCATCTGGCATAGTAGTGTGCTTTGATACTTGGCTAGAAAATAGCCATAGGAGAATACAAAGAGCTTACTTACGCATACAGTAGCGTTCTATATATTTGATTTCTGGTTGATCTGCTGGTGGCTGTACTTTCTGCAGTGCATGTACTAGCCAATTCTGAGCAATTTGTAGTGAGACTTGCGACCGCTGTGTTCTGCGCTTAGTGACGCACATATCCATAGCAAAGACCGAAGTGGGAAAATTTAGTAGGGGTTGGATTTCAATTAGGCACTAACTCAGTGTCATCTCATCTGGCATAGTAGTGTGCTTTGATACTTGGCTAGAAAATAGCCATAGGAGAATACAAAGAGCTTACTTACGCATACAGTAGCGTTCTATATATTTGATTTCTGGTTGATCTGCTGGCGGCTGTACTTTCTGCAGTGCATGTACTAGCCAATTCTGAGCAATTTGTAGTGAGACTTGCGACCGCTGTGTTCTGCGCTTAGTGACGCACATATCCATAGCAAAGACCGAAGTGGGAAAATTTAGTAGGGGTTGGATTTCAATTAGGCACTAACTCAGTGTCATCTCATCTGGCATAGTAGTGTGCTTTGATACTTGGCTAGAAAATAGCCATAGCAATAGGATAGCATTGTTTGGTTTTAAAAACTCAAAAAAAAACAAAAAACACAAAAAAAAAAAAAAAACACAAAAAAAAACAAAAAAAAGTAAAAAAAAAAAATAAAGTTATAACTCTCATTTTAAAAATGTTTAACCCGAGGGCTAGGGGTAGAGGACGAGGGCGGGGACGTGGGCGTCCAACTACTGCAGGGGTCAGAGGCCGTGGTCCTGGGCGGGGTGAGACACCACCTGCTGATGAGGGAGCAGGGGAACGCCGCAGAGCTACACTCCCTAGGTTCATGTCTGAAGTTACTGGGACTCGTGGTAGAGCACTGTTGAGGCCAGAACAGTGCGAACAGGTGATGTCGTGGATTGCTGACAATGCTTCGAGCAATTTGTCCACCACCAGTCAGTCTTCCACGCAGTCCACCCATGTCACCGAAATCGCCACTCCTCCAGCTCCTGCACCTCAGCCTCCTCCCCCCCAGTCTGCCCCCTCCCAGGAAAATTTGGCATTTGAACCGGCATACTCTGAGGAACTGTTTTCTGGACCCTTCCCACAGTCACAAACCACTTGTCCGGTTGCTGCTGAGCAATTTTGCGATGCCCAGGTTTTCCAACAGTCACAGTCTGTGGGTGATGATGACCTTCTTGACGTAGTGGAAGTGTGTAAAGAGGTGTCCGACGATGAGGAGACACGGTTGTCAGACAGTGGGGAAGTTGTTGTCAGGGCAGGAAGTCCGAGGGGGGAGCAGACTGAGGGATCGGAGGATGATGAGGTGACAGACCCAAGCTGGGTTGAGAGGCCGGGTGAACACAGTGCTTCTGAGACGGAGGAGAGTCCTCGACCAGAACAGGTTGGAAGAGGCAGTGGTGGGGCCAGACGGAGAGGCAGGGCCAGAGCTGGTGCATCAGCGCCAAATGTGTCAACTAGTGAAGCTCCCGTGGCGAGGGCTCCTGCGGCGAGGGCTAGATCTTCAGAAGTCTGGAGGTTCTTTAAGGAAACACCGGATGACCGACGGACTGTGGTGTGCAACATTTGCCAAACCAGGCTCAGCAGGGGTTCCACCACTACTAGCTTAACTACCACCAGTATGCGCAGGCATATGAATGCTAAACACCCCACTCAGTGGCAACAAGCCCGTTCACCTCCGGCCGTGCACACCACTGCTCCTTCCCCTGTGTCAGCTGCTAGTCAGCCCCCTGCCCAGGACCCTGCCACAAAAACCCCATCGTCGCCTCCACGATCCTCCACAGCATCCATCAGCGTTCAGCTCTCCATACCCCAGACGCTGGAGCGGAAACGCAAATATAGTGCAACCCACCCGCACGCCCAAGCCCTTAATGTGCACATCTCCAGATTGCTTAGCCTGGAGATGCTGCCCTATAGGCTAGTAGAGACCGAGGCCTTTCGCAACCTCATGGCGGCGGCCGCCCCTCGGTATTCGGTCCCCAGCCGCCACTACTTTTCCCGATGTGCCGTCCCAGCCCTGCACCAGCACGTGTCAGACAACATCATCCGTGCCCTGACCAACGCCGTTTCTGACAAGGTCCACCTGACCACGGACACGTGGACGAGTGCTGCCGGGCAGGGCCACTATATATCGCTGACGGCACATTGGGTTAACTTGGTGGAGGCTGGGACCGAGTCTGACACTGGGGCTGCTCATATACTGCCGACGCCGAGGATTGCGGGGCCTACCTCGGTCCAGGTGTTTCAGGCCTACTATGCCTCCTCCTCCTCCCACCCCTCCTCCACCTCCTCCTCCGAACTACCATCCGTGGGCACGGCGCCATCAGTCGGTAGCTCTAGGCACAGCAGCAGTGCCGTCGCTAAGCGACAGCAGGCGGTGCTCAAACTGCTGAGCCTAGGCGACAAAAGGCACACCGCCCAAGAGCTATTACAGGGCATCACGGCGCAGACTGATCTGTGGCTGGCACCGCTGAACCTCAAGCCGGGAATGGTTGTGTGTGACAACGGCCGTAACCTGGTGGCGGCTCTGCAACTCGGCAGACTGACACATGTGCCATGCCTGGCCCATGTGTTAAATCTGATAGTTCAGCGTTTCCTCAAGACATACCCCAATCTGTCTGATTTGCTCACGAAGGTGCGCCGCATCTGTGCGCATTTCAGGAAGTCCAGCCCAGATGCTGCCACTCTCAGGGCAGCGCAGCGCCGCCTCCAACTGCCCGCTCACCGACTGTTGTGCGACGTGCCCACGAGGTGGAATTCAACACTGACCATGTTATCCAGAGTTTACCAGCAGCGCAGAGCGATTGTAGACTGCCAGATGTCAACTTCCACCAGAACTGGTAGTCAGGTCAGTCAGCTTCCTCAAGTCTACAATGAGGAGTGGACGTGGATGTCTGATATCTGTCAGGTGCTGAGTAACTTTGAGGAGTCAACACAGATGGTCAGTGGCGATGCCGCCATCATCAGCCTCACCATCCCGCTGCTTGGCCTGTTGAAAAACTCTCTGGTCAGCATGAAGTCGGAAGCTTTGCGCTCGTCACAAGAGACAGGGGAAGAATATTCCCTTGTTGATAGCCAAAGCACCCTCAGGTCTGTTTCTCAGCGCATATCGGAGGAGGTGGAGGTGGAGGAGGATGAGGAGGAAGAGGAGGAGAATGTTGGTGAGACACAAGAGGGGACCATTGTTGAGTCCTTTACTGTTCAGCGTGTATGGGCAGAAGAAGAGGAGTTGGAGGAGTTGGAGGAGGAGGAAATGGACAGTCAGGCCAGTGAGGGGAGTGAATTCTTACGCGTTGGTACTCTGGCGCATATGGCAGATTTCATGCTAGGCTGCCTATCCCGTGACCCTCGCGTTCAAAGAATTTATTCCAGCACCGATTACTGGGTGTTCACTCTCCTGGACCCACGGTACAAGCAAAATCTTTCCACTCTCATCCCTGGAGAGGAAAGGAGTGTGAGAATGCATGAATACCAGCAGGCCCTGGTGCACAAGCTGAAACAGTATTTCCCTTCTGACAGCGCTAGCGGCAGAGTGCGTAGTTCTGCGGGACAAGTAGCGAGGGAGAGTAGGCGAGCAGGCAGCTTGTCCAGCACTGGCAAGGGTACGCTTTACAAGGCTTTTGCCAGCTTTATGTCACCCCAGCAAGACACTGTCACCTGTCCCCAGTCTCGGCAGAGTAGGGCTGATCTTTACAGAAAGATGGTGAGGGAGTACGTAGCTGACCATACCATCGTCCTAAATGATCACACAGCTCCCTACAACTACTGGGTTTCAAAGCTGGACATGT
Source organism: Engystomops pustulosus (assembly GCF_040894005.1). Lineage (NCBI taxonomy): Eukaryota > Metazoa > Chordata > Amphibia > Anura > Leptodactylidae > Engystomops > Engystomops pustulosus. The sequence goes on from NC_092412.1 coordinate 34,874,762, forward strand.
GGCACGAACTGGCGCTCTACGCATTGGAGGTTCTTGCCTGCCCTGCCGCTAGCGTCTTGTCAGAGCGGGTTTTCAGTGCAGCTGGTGGCATCATCACCGATAAGCGTACACGCCTGTCGACTGACAGCGCTGACAGGCTGACGCTTATCAAGATGAATAAAGCATGGATTTCTCCTAATTTCAAATCTCCAGCAGGTGAAGGAAGCTCAACCTGAATAATTTATCCACTCCTCCTCCTCCTCATTTTCCTCCTTCTCCTCCTCTTTCTACAGTAAAGCAGAGGAAACTGGCTGTTTTTTGACAGGGCCCACTGGCTCTAGGTATAGTACTTTATGCATTTAATTTTTCTGGAGGGCCACCGACACGGTCCTCTGTTTTAAACAATTTTTGGGAGTGCCACATACAGGCACTCAATCTATTCAATTTTTCTGGAGGGCCACCTTTCCGGTCCTCTGTTTTAAACAATTTTTTGGGACTGCCACATACAGGCACTCAATCTATTCCATTTTTCTGGAGGGCCACCTACCTGCTCCTCTGGTTTAAAAACTTTTTTGGACTGCCACATACAGGCACTCAATCTATTCCATTTTTCTGGAGGGCCACCTACCTGCTCCTCTGGTTTAAAAACTTTTTGGGACTGCCACATACAGGCACTCAATCTATTCCATTTTTCTGGAGGGCCACCTACCTGCTCCTCTGGTTTAAAAACTTTTTTGGACTGCCACATACAGGCACTCAATCTATTCCATTTTTCTGGAGGGCCACCTACCTGCTCCTCTGGTTTGAAAAATTTTTTGGACTGCCACATGCAGGCACTCAATCTATTCCATTTTTCTGGAGGGCCACCTACCTGCTCCTCTGGTTTGAAAACTTTTTTGGACTGCCACATACAGGCACTCAATCTATTCCATTTTTCTGGAGGGCCACCTACCTGCTCCTCTGGTTTGAAAAATTTTTTGGACTGCCACATACAGGCACTATCCAAATTGAATTGTCTCCATAGCAGCCTCCACACGTTGTCTCCATTGCTACCTCCAAAAGTCGTCCATATAGCTGCCTCCATACATCGTCCCTTTATCAAACGAGGTTTGTCAGGCCGAAATTTGGGTTGTTTTCATGGATTCCACATCAAAGTTGTTAACTTTGTCGCCACCCTGCTGTGTTATCCACAAAATACACTGGCAAACTTTTACCATTTACGGATATTATTTCAGCGCTTCTTGCGCATCTGTTTACATTCCCCTCACCCGCCATATCCTAAACTTATAAGAACGCTACTACACTTGATCTTATACAAAAGGTTCTTAGAAGTGCTGTTTGGGGAGTAGCCTAGAGACAGGGGCTTGGATTGGCGAAAGCTCGCCTAGCAGCGGAGCGCCAGCTCCATGCGCATCATGCGCTTCTTGCGCATCTGTTTACATTCCCCTCACCCGCCATATCCCAAACTTATAAGAACGCTACTACACTTAACTTGGTGCAGGCTGGGACCGAGTCTGACCCTGGGGCTGGTCATATACTGCCGACGCAGAGGATTGCGGGGCCTACCTCGGTCCAGGTCTCAAAGGCCTACTATACCTCCAAATCCTCCCACCCCTCCTCCACCTCCTCCTCCTCCGAATTACCATCCGTGGGCATGGCGCCATCAGTCGGTAGCTCTAGGCACAGCAGCAGTGCCGTTGCTAAGCGACAGCAGGCGGTGCTCAAACTGCTGAGCCTAGGTGATAAAAGGCACACCGCCCAAGAGCTATTGCAGGGCATTCCACATCAAACTTGTTAACTTTGTCGCCACCCTGCTGTGTAAGCCACAAAATATACTGGAAAACTTTTTTCATTTACGGATATTATTTCAGCGCTTCTTGCGCATCTGTTTACATTCCCCTCACCCGCCATATCCCAAACTTATAAGAACGCTACTACACTTGATCTTATCCGAAAGGTTCTTAGAAGTGCTGTTTGGGGAGTAGCCTAGAGACAGGGGCTTGGATTGGCAAAAGCTCGCCTGGCAGCGGAGCGCCAGCTCCATGCCAAGAACCAACTAACATAGTTTTAACTGCAGCACCTTTAATCTACTACTAGTTCACTGCCTCCATACATCGTCCCCTTATCAAACGAGCTGTGTCAGGCAGAATTTTGGATTGTTTTCATGGCTTCCATGTTAACTTTGTCGCCACCCTGCTGTGTAATCCACAAAATATACTGGCAAACTTTTATCATGTACCAATATTATTTGAGCGCTTCTTGCTCACCTCCTTTGGTTCCTCTCTGCTACCCATTGGTTTGAAGCCTGAGTCCATTTAGGGTATGTCGCCATGCCACTCTCTAGCCTTCCGCTGCTGCCGCTGCCTCTGCATGCCGTCCCCTATAGTGTCAGGGTCAATTATTGGATGTTTTAGATGCTATCTAGCTTCATTCTGTCACTCTGTCATGGCCATGCTGTTGCCCATAATTTTGGCATAATGGTGCATTTAAGCAGCCTCAGAGGCATCCATGCATGCTGCCCCTGCTGTTTCCTGTCCATTTCCGTGGTGTTTCCATCCTTTTCTGAGGTTCCCAGGTGTTTGGCCAAGCTTCCCTGTGCAGAGCCTTGGTCCCCTTGAAAAATGCTCGAGTCTCCCATTGACTTCAATGGGGCTCGTTACTCGAAACGAGCACTCGAGCATCGGGAAAAGTTCGTCTCGAATAACGAGTACCCGAGCATTTTAGTGCTCGCTCATCTCTATTACAGATCTTCCAGATTTTCAAAGAAATAATAAAGCTGTGAACAGTCACCTATACAACTAAAACTTGTATTTTCTGCTTATTACAGCTAGTTGGGGTTAGGTAGGTCATTTTCTTTTCTCGGGCCATTTTCCAAGATTCGCTCCTGACCTGGTCATGTCACTTTATATACCTTACTACAGACTGATCATCCATCTACACAGACTGCTACCTCCTTTTACATAGTCCTTTTGTAAAGGGTCCTAACTAGGAGAGGCTGGGCCCCAAAGCAGACTGAATGGGCCCCACTTACCACTTAAAAAAATGTACATATTTGTATACTCACACCTGGCGGAGCTTAGGAGCTTACTGCATTTTGTGTATCCATTATAATAACATAGTATGCAGTAAGCTCTAAAACTCCCCCTAGTGGTGGCTGAAGACAGAGACAAATTTAGCCAGAGGATCTGGAGCTCTGTTTAAAAAGAATATCAACCATCAAGAAGTATATAGAAACATTATAAAATTGTGTACATCTTATTATGCAGGATTGTCTTCTTGTCGGATTTGAGATTCTACTTCCTGTTGCTAATAGGAATCTGAGAAAATCTAGCAGCTATTATACTGTTATGTCACTTTTTTAATCTATGTATGTCATTAGAGGCCAGTACTTTTATGTGCGTCCAACTACCAGAGTGACCCCTGACACAAGTATAAATAGCTCATGGTCGCTGGAGGACCCAGTACACATTTTGCATTCCGATTCAGACGGTTGACACTATTCCAATGCTTCTAATGTATCACAATGTCCGCTCGGTAAGCTATGTAGCAGAGCTGAGTCTCAGCTTATTCTCTTCAATGCAGAACTATCTCTATAAGACAAGTGCAGCATCAGCTGTGCCTTATAACAAGCACAGCTCAGCTACATCTGGCGCTGCTGATGACAGAAATACAGCTGTGTAAAGTCCTTGCTGCCTCCCAATCCATGCTCATCATTGCTTGTGTGACCTGTGACCTGGAGGACATGCTAGTCTGATAATTAGGGTCGTAGCACTAGGAGGCTTCTTTCAGGGAGGCTTGTAATATACTGTAGCAGGAGACAGTAGTGTAAGCAGTGCAGAGCACTATCCAAGCAGATAGCTTTTGAATCACATGGTATACAGAATCACACAATGGGGCACATTTACTTACCCGTCCCGTCACGATCCCTGAGGTGCGTTGTCTGACGAGGATTCGGAGCTGCTTCGATTCACTAAGATCGTGTGTCCAATTTCCTGCATGTGACGCTTCCCCGCACCTTCTTCTTCCCAGTGCATGTAAGTGCATGGCTTGCGACAAAATTTTGGATGTTAAATCCTGCGGATTGTCCGAATCTGTCAGATCGTCTGCCGGCCCGCCCCCGATTTCTGTCAAATGAAAGTTTGCGCCAAAATACGATTGGCGCCGGCATGCACGTGGCGGAAATGGGGGGCGTGGCCGAACGAAAACCTGACGGATTCGGAAAAACCACCGCATTTTTTAAAAAAAAAGTGTCGCTTGGCACGCGCTTACCTTCGCTCACCCCGGCTCGGTGTACTCCAGTGCGTTCCGATGCTCTTCAGCGCAGCAGCGACATCTGGTGGACGGCGGAGGAACTAACTTAGTGAATCGCTGGAAGACCCGAATCCACCGCAGAGAACGCGCCGCTGGATCGCGAATGGGCCGGGTAAGTAAATCTGCCCCATTATCTCACTTTTAGGTCTAAGGCCCGTTCCACACTTGTGAGTGTGATGCGATGAACTCGCATCACACTCGCAACGCATGCTGCCAGGATCGAACGGCCCGAACGCTGCACACCGGGAGTTCACTCCCCGGTGCAGTGTTCAGGCCGTGCGTTCCCGGCAGCATGCGTTGCGAGTGTGATGCCAGTTCATCGCATCACACTCGCAAATGTGGAAGGGGCCTAAGTCATGACAATGAGGGTCTTTTCTATAGAAATGAATGGAGGGGTAATGAATCTGTAAAACCACTGATTCATCCAGACTGGGTTAAAGGGAACCCCCCTTCTCTTAATCATAGGGTGTCCAATTGGTAAGACCCCAAATCTGCAACTTTACTCTCTGCATTTGGTTCAAGAGTAAACTTATTTAAAGGGGTCTTCTAATGTCACAATGTACTCAGCTTGCTGGATGTCACACCTCATATACAATATAAAGTAATCAGGACCCTTTACATTTTTCACTCTTTGTTTCATTGCAGCCAATTGGTAATATCAAAAAAGGTTTTTTTTATGTCACTATTGTACACTCTACACTTCATCTTCACAAAAAAAAAACAGAAATGTAGATATTTTTGCTAATTTATTAAACAAGAAAAACTGAAATTTCACATTGCAATAAGGACATATTTAAAGGACATCTACCATCAGATTATAAATAAGTTTATAACATATGCAAAACAGCCTGTGGTGCTCTGCAGAGCCCCACCAGGCTCTGCTGTGATATAATCTATTCCCACCCCGTAACAGTATCAGCCACGTTCTGAGAGCCGGGGACGTCATCGGCTGTCTTTTCAAATCGTAATCTGGCCAGCAAACCGGCAGTGCAGGGAATGTTATTCTCACATAATAATTATCTATCATCATTTAATCTGATGGTAGATGTCCTTTAATTCACATGTTGTCCATTTCCTTCTGATCCTCCTTGAGAAGGTTCAACTTCTTCATTGGAGTCCAGCTGTGTTTAACTAAACTGATTGGAATTGATTAGAAAATGGGAAAAAAAACTGTCTCTATAAGACCCCACAGTTCGCAGCGCATGTCCGAGCATATGAGAATCATGAGGTCTAAGTAACTGCCCAAGGAGCTCAGAGACAGAATTGAGGCAAGGCACAGATTTGTCCAAGGTTACAAACAATTTCTGCAGCACTCAAGGTTCCCAAGAGCACAGTGGCCTCCATAATTCTTAAATGGAAGAAGTTCGGGATGACCATAACTCTTCCGACCAGGTCATCGTGAGAGAACAGCCTTTGTGAGAGCGGTAAAGAAAAACCCCAAGATCGCTGTAGCTGAGCTCCAGAGATGCAGTAGGGAGATTAAAGATATCACTGCGGCCTCCACCAGAGGGTGATGACGAATGCCTCTCCTCAGTGCAAGACATATGAAAGCCTGCAAACAGTTTGCTAAAAAACAAATGAAGGCCTGCTGCTAATTATAAGTTTCTTTTCTAGGTGATCCCATCGTGTCAAGAATAGGGAAGGACAGTGCCAGGATCAAGATGAAGAGGGGGTGAGTATCTGTAGTACTTTTTTACACTGGTTGATTTTCTATAAAGAACATCTACCACCAGATTAGACTGTCCACACAATCTTGCTCATTACTTTAGGGGGTTGATGCCACTGTTTTTTCATTGCTTCGGGTGTCCGGTATAAGTAGGAAAATGTGTAAATATATATATGAGCCGGCTGACGTCTGGGGCTGTCTGGATAATTAGGAGCCATGAGACGCTTAGGTGACATAAGCCTGAGCGCCTCGGCTTCATTTGCATATTTTTATAAAGATCCTTTCAATGGTGGAGGAATGATGTCCTGAAACTCGCTAAAAAGAGAGTGCCATCATCCCCTAGAGGTAACGAGCAGGCTTGTAATCTGGTGGTAGATGTCCTTCAAGTTTACACATTTCTCTACCTCAAGACTTTGGGAACAATGGAGGGATTTATTAAAGGGGTTGGTCACTTTACCTCATGTTTTGTGAAATTTGTGTGGAAGTGTGGGGGAAGGATATTAGGTAATTTACTAAAATATATTTATCAAAAATTCTGCACCGCTTTATTAATGTGTAAAGTGAAGCCTTCTGTCTTTTACCTCATCAGCCAGACATTCTTATATGTTTTATCCATGGCCTCCTTTTAAAATTATGCTAAGAAGCCACAAGGGCTCTCGGGGCATTACCATCAGGCAGAGGCAGAAGTGTCTAGGGAGTAAAGGGAGAGGATGAGAAATACTCCTGCACAGTGTAACAGCCTCTGGTAACACCCCCAGGAGTTCTTCAAGCTATTTTGCATAATTTTAAAAGTTGATTTAAGAAGAAAGTAGGCAGTAGAAGATTACTACAGTCACGGTTCTATGAGTAAGTGTCCCTGGTTTATCATGATGGATTTTGATAGTAGATTTCCTTTGAGATAAATTGAGCCGAGTTGTAATACCAAACACAGCCTTAAGGCAGGGGTGGCACTAAAAAGTGTTGTAATCCCACACGAGCCCTTTAAGAGATTACGTATGAAACTAGATTGGTTGTATAACAGCCACTAAGTGATTTTCTGGTTATGTTTTTCAGCTGCATTCAGTAATACAGCAGATAGGAGCTTTTTTTGTCTTCATTTATCACAGTTCTCTTATGAAATTATCCAATAACTACAGTATAATAAGAGACCATTTCACTAATGACCCATACTTATGCTATCAAATTTGTTCAATGGTCTCGCTCAGTCTAATTTGCCTCGCTAAAGAGTCCTACATCGCTGCCTCTTCACTATAACTCAATGGTCCGGTCCTACCAGATAATATGTGTTTAAAGATAAAAGAAGAGATAGAGGGGATAAAAAGGACATGAGTGACCTTTCTCTAATACACGGTAATTGCCTGATATCTTCTTATATAAAACCGCCACGTTGTACACTGCATGCCGATATCGACACCTCTGTACATGCTGCGCTGATGCTGAAGCGGCTTGAAATATGATTTAATGCTTGGGGGAAAGGGAACCAGTCCTCATGCAAGGTCAAAGATGAAGATATGAAATGTTGATACAAGCGAGGCGGGGAGAATAATTACATCAGACAGAGATAGACAGAGGAAATCAGGACAGAAATGTTAATTTGGGCAGTGAAACTGATGACGTTCTGGAACTTTATTTTATTGATTTTAATACCTTAAAGGGTTTTTTCCCACAAATCAAAGTTAGGCCCTATCCACAGGATAGGGCCTAACTTGCTGATCAGTGGGGTCTCAGTAATGAGACCCCCATAGATCACGAAAACAAGGGGTCTCCGTCGGAACCCACGTCGCTCCATGAGAGTAATGGAGCAGACGGCCGCTCATGACAGTTCTGTTCCATACAACTCTATGGAGCCGATGGAATTTGCCAAGTGCCGCGGCATTCAGGACACAGCACTTCTTTGCTTATATTCCAAAAGACATAACTTTTTTATATTTTTATCCGACATAAAGGGCTTGTTTTTTGCATTAAGGTTTGTATTTTCCAATGGGTTAATTTTTATGGTAAATATAGCATGATGATTCAAATTTATTAACGGAAACCTACCATTTGATTTCATACATTATGAAGCAAACATACCTTGAGAATGCTGTAGCTACACTGATGCAGGATCATATCTTGTTTAATCCCAGTGCTAAGTGGTTTTGCTGAAAATAACTATAATAAAATTATGATAATGAGTCTCTGTTGCCTCTGTCCCTGACTCAGCGCTTCTCCTCTTACATTAGTTATGCACTGCACCAGAAAATTATGTAATCACTGTGTTGTGCCTGACAGGCTGAAGTAATCAATCGCTGCACCATCCCCAGCCGCTTTGCAGGGGCGTTTGCACAGGCAAGATGGTTGCCCCAATAATCAGGCAACGAAAGCAACGACAGCAGAAAATAACGCTTGCAAATCCCGTTGTTAGTAACAATTAATTCTAGGTGGCACATAGTGTAGATTTCATAGAAACTATAATCCATATGTATCCCTGTACAGAAGCTCGGAGCAAAGTAAGCCTATAATAACATCATTACCTATAAAAACAAATATATAATTACAATTATCAAGCTGTCATGTGCAACAAAAAAATCCTAATTACAAAAGATAAAAAGGGCTGAAACTGTTATGATGTAAATTGCATTATTTGATTGATATCCTGCCCAGACATAATAAATATCCACAAATAGCAGAATATGCACTAATTGTCGACATATGGTCCATAAGATACACAAACATTCTCTCCCGTAACGATTTAGTCGCTGATATAACCGGGCGCCTTCATTATGTTCCTCCACCTGTGGTAGGAAGCCATCTTGCCCACATTCGACTCTTTGAGCTATGTCCAAAAGTGACATTTTCTTTCAATATCCAGATGGAAGGGTAACCTATAGGGTTAATTTGGAAGTAGGGTATATTCAGCCATTAATTTGTTTTCCCGCAGCAGATGGCTCTATAATGATGCGGCTATCCTTTCCAGCGCCGAGTCCCTCCACTCCTTCCATCCAATTACTACAGTAAAGGTGGCTCCATTTGACTGATTTTGGCTACACATGATACAGAAATTTTGGCCAATACGCCTGATGAATATGTCCATCAAACCGCTCTTACATTTCATACCTCATTACTCGCAGAATATTGTTGACTTAAAGCTAGCCAATTGTTAACCCCTTAAAAAAAAGTTAACAAAAAGTTAACAACTAAACAAACATAAAAAAAATAAATAAATAAATAAGAACACTCGACTTACAGACGACCCCTAGTTACAAACGGACCACTGGATATTGGTAATTTATTGTACTTTAGTCCTAGGCTACAATAATCAGATGTAACAGTTATCACAGGTGTCTGTAATGAAGCTTTAGTGTTAATCCTGATTCTAAGGATAACCCAACATTTTTAAAATCCAATTGTCACAGAGACCAAAAAAGTTCTGGTTTACCCGGCTTTTAATTTATGCACATCCCCCCAGATGGGGATTTACAATCCGGCTGGTGACATCAGTGTTGGGGCATGGAGAGAGCGGGGCACCGTCAGCCAGAGCGCATCTGGCACTTTTACAAAGTAAATATTCCGTTAATAAAGTTCCATAAAAACATCTAAAAAAAACAGCCCCCCACCCCCTTAGACGGAAAGATCTGTCTATTTAGGACACTCTGCCACCAGTAATCTGGTGATGGATGTCCTTTAAGTGACAGCTCTGTCTTGTCTTAATTTCTTACACAAGTTAGTGATTTGGCTATTGCAATGGTTGTGCCTGGTGTTCTCACTGTCTATCACGGAGCTGGGAGAGTCAGCCATCCAGCCATCCTATGTATAGACAATCAATAGTCTAAAAAACCTCTTTTTGTTGTATAATAATTGGTGCAGTTGATCATGAGAATGAGGCTTCCTTGTCATCCATAGAGCAGCAGTAACATACATTAGCTGCCTCCTCATCGAACTAGTAGATAGGACTGCAGGGCTGAGCCCTTTTACTTATTATTACTTATTATGCTATTGATTAGTTATAATCATTTTTTGTAGCTTTTTTTGCATTTTTATATTCTTGTATTAATTTGCACTAGTTCACATTCACTACACACATAATCATATTGACGTGTTTTTTTGTATATAAGGTTTCTTACATGTATTAAATTATGACCGTGTGGTCACATTGTCTTACTGTTCATATGTTTTTTACGCACTTGTCTTATATATATATACATATTCATGTCAATACATTAATTGGTACTGATGCTCTTATATTGGTGGAATAGCATATCTCCTGCGTATGCACATGCACCTGGCGGTGGTATACAGCTTCCGGATCATGTGCATGTCATTGCCTTCTGGACACTGGGCATGCTTTTGGACGCCGGCGTAGAGCAGGATCTATTCGCCCACATACACCTGGTAAGGACAATGGGGCTCATTTACTAAGGATACCCGACGATTTCCGATGTGGGCCGCATTTAGAAGTGGTTTTTGGCACATGCGATCGGATTTTGACGCAAACTTTCATGCAACAGAAATCAGGGGGCTAGCCGACGGACGATTCAACGGATTCAGACATTCAAAATTGTGTCGCAAGCCAAGCACTTACATGCAACGGGAAGAAGAAGGTGAAATCCGGCGGAGCTCAGCGGGGAAGTGACACATGCAGGAAATTGAACGATCTTAGTGAATCGCAGCAGCTCCAAATCCTCGGCGTACAACGCACCTCGGGGATCACGACAGGACGGTTAAGTAAATGTGCCCCAATGTGATATATGTTCCTGCTCTTATGATTGGTTAGGCACATTATTATTCAGAATTATATATATATACACGCCATGGCGTGGGGTATCAAGGAAGTTGCCCTTTTTGGTGACGAAACGCGTGGGGAGCCCATTGCCTCTGTCCTTACTTACCTCCCTCTATTGCATGCAGACTTTTATGCGGTAATCCCTTACCTTTTTGACCCTTGTTTTCCCCTTGATCATTGTCGCGCTTACCATTGTATTGGCACCAGTATAGAGTATTGCTTACTTACCTTTGCACATAGCACTTCTGGCACTTTATTCTTGTGCAATGATCAGGCTGAAAGTCTTTTGGGAGGTGTAATTTCACTACTGAGTGATTGACAGTAGGCAGTCACGGTGTACCTATACCAGGTCACTGTACATTGTTCTGGTATGTACATTATGTGTTTTAAATGTTTTTAGAATGTCGTTGATTGTTTGCTTTGTACTAATAAAGATTTGATGTTTTTGCAATACCTCTTGAGCCGTTTGAATGCACTCTTTTTCTCTTGTTTGGGCTGAAATTGTCTACTATCTACTGTGTAAGACCATCACAGAAACCACTACTAAACAGCACATACTTTGGGGAGAGGTGTGCCTTCTCTTTTAAAAAAATCTTGTGTGGGTCGGGAGCCCAAAACAATAAAGTGGACTTACCCTACTCTTGCCCCCAGTTCCCTCATGGTACTGGTTCTTCCAGTCTTCTTCCGTTATTGCCATGGGTCAAAGTCCAAAAGTGGCCTCTTTGCACCATGGGGCATCACTTATATCCATCATCACTGTGGCATGAGCCTATATAGGGAATTTAGCTTTTTTTTTTACACCTTTTCACATATTTCGCAGATGTTTCCTGCAGCTCTTCTTCTAGAGTAGAACAGTTTTCTGTCATCTCATGTAATGAAGTCATCCAGAGGACACGGGAAATGATCAATTTCCAGGTAGATATCAAATAATTATCAAGGCTGCAGCGATCACGTCTACTCTCAGAGACAATGTAAGTGACAACTAGTGACTTTTGACATTTTGATTTCCCTGTAAATTTAGTGAGTAAGACACGGATTTATGGCATGGAGATGAGGATGTATTATGCAGGATTATTCAGGCTGAAGGCTTTATCTGCCGCCTCTGAGCTGCAACATAACCTGCTATTGCTAAGGCTGGCTTTAGGTTAAGTGGTTCCCCTTGTATTACAAATACACACATCCAGCATATTCACATGAAATACCCAAGATACTGGGGCCCCCTGACACTGTGGGCCCCATAACAGCTGATCTGTCTGCTACTGCTGTAGTTAAGCCCCTGCTCAGACCTTCAATGTAAAACCAACCAAGGCACTAATGATAATCCTGGATATCCTCTTGCCTCAACTCTAACCGCATCCAATGTCCTTCTGTAGAATGGGAAATCAATGTGGACCAAGGGGGAAACTCTAGGTATCGTCAACAGCACTGCTATCCCTTTCTATAGGGCAAATTGATGCACATTGTGGCTCTTATTGGGTACTTCATGGAGTCAAATATGCAATTGCTCAATATAAACATTTACAAAAGGGAATCCTTTTAGTCAGTGTATTGACCAGGTCCGGCACCAGCACTGGTCGTACCTGGGCCCACAGCTGCTGGTGGGGCCGTACAAAAGGAATCCATGGGAGTGAGGGGGACTGTATCTAATGAACTCATAGGGTATGAGGGGGCTTTATATAAAATAACCATGAGGGAGCTGTTGGGTATGATAAACTAGGGAATATTTTAGGACAGGAAACTTTTTTAGTTTCTGAATTTCGAATGCTGCCACATGAGTTCACTGCAGAGGGGCCCAATGAGGCTTTGTCACTCAGGGGCCTACTGAAACCTGGAGTCGACCCTGATAGTGAATCCTAATAGTTACAATTAAATTTACAGTAAGTACTCATAATAATAAGCTTATAGTAAATAAAAACAAAAGGGATTCCTAATGAATAATTGTAATATGGACTCTATGGCCCAGCCAGTGCACAATCGTATGCAGCATGTATACAACCCGTATTTTATACATTCCCATAGGCTTCTATGGGGCATATGGAAGGGAAATACATGAGAAAATACGATATTTTTATATTTTTATACGGCTCACTTACAGAACAGTACGGTGGGCAATACGCCCATGTATATTGATGGCAGTATGGTCCATTGAAATGAATGAGGCCTATGCTATCCATACATGCGGCCGTATATACGGTCATTTTTGTGTGAAAACCTAAATCTATCTGCACAATTTGTGGATTGTCATGCAGGTAATTATACGCACAGTTTTTAAGTATGTTTTTCATGCAAATGTAGTGTTGCAGGGTTTTTTGTGCATTTTTTATGCAGAATTTCGAAATGTGGGTTTTTTTTTTTAGTTTCACCAGACCCGACATCATATGAAGCAAAAATATGCATCAAACCCATGAATCATTTTCAGAGTTCAGGTTTCATAGGGCAGCACGGTGGCTCAGTGGTTAGCACTACAGCCTTGAAGCACTAGGGTCCTGGGTCCAAGTCCCACCCAGGTCAACATCTGCAAAAAGTTGGTATGTTCTCTCCGTGTTTGCGTGGGTTTTCTCCGGGTCCTCCGGTTTCCTCCCACACTCCAAAACATACTGGTAGGTTGATTAGATTGTGAGCCCCATGGGGACAGGGACTAATTTGGCAAACTCTGTGCAGCGCTGCCTAATATGTGTGTGCATTATAAATAAAGGAATTATAATTTAAAATATTTTAAAGGGGAACTGTGATTGGTTGCTATGGGTAACTAGAAATATTCTGACTTTCAGACAGCTTGATAAATATGCCCCATTGACTTTAATGCTACTGTAAAATGCTGCAGATTTTCTGCACCAAAATCTGCATGTAAAAGCCACATGGAATCCCTATTGGAAGGCGTATTGGATGCAGATTGTCATGCAGATTTTGAGCGTTAGAATCCGCAACGTGTACAGATAGCTTAATAGTAACAATATGGACTTCTACTAATTCAAATATTAAAGGATAAATACAATATGGACATTTTAAAGAAAATGCAATAGTTCCAATAAAAATGTAATACTGTTCCAGTAGGAACTAATTTTACAAATAGTTTAGTAAAACATGCACTGCTAGAAAATAATTGCAATATATAGAGAATATGAGACATGGACCCACGTACACTTTTATCTACTTTTATAGGTTTTTAGCACATGGAAGAATCATGAGAAAAGACTATTGGAACCTGTCATCAGTTAGAAATGTCAAATCCTGATGACAGGTTCCCTTTAAGTAGGGTATCCTAATTCAAAAACACAATATGGACTCCTAGAAATAATCCCTATACAGTGAGTACCCGATTTAAGGACACCCGACTTACGGACGACCCCTAGTTACAAACGGACGTCTTTGTTCATTGTAAACGCTGGTGTAGCTTTTGATGAATGTAGCTATCCCCGATGCAGCAGTGTCACCCTGCTAGCGTTATCGGAAACCTGTGATAATGCTAGGAAACACTGCTGTGAAGTACAATAGGAACGCCGGACTGTCCTCAAAGCGGTCTGGCGTATTCATGAGGGGGCGGTCCAAGGCGCCGCCTCTTCCCTGGATCGCCCCACCCACTTCATAGGCCGGGGGTGACTGCCGAGCTTCATGCAGCAGTCACCGCCCAGAAGCCCCGCTCCCTCATGAATAAGCCGGACCGCTATGAGCGCAGTTCCGGTGTTTCTATTGTACTTCGCAGCAGTGTTTGTTAGCGTTATCGGAGGGTTCCGATAACACTGGCAGGGTAACACTGCTGCATCGGAGATAGCGATAGGAGCTGCTTACTTTAGTAATCAGCTCCTAGTGCTTTTGTCATGGATGACAGGTCCTCTTGAATTCGGTCTCAATTCTTACTATTTATAATAGGGACTTGTAAAGGATAAATAAATAAATATCATACAGATTCTTACTATAAAATTAAAAGAAGGACTCCTAGTAAATGGGTACAATAGGGACTCCTCTTAGGCAGAGTATGGATTCCTTATAATTAAGTGCAATATGAACTCTTTATAATATATCCTTGTGGTTACTGGAAGAATTTCAATAGGGACTCCTATCGTGGAATTGGGACTCCTAATAAATAACTTGCAACTAAATTGTAACAAAATACTGGGAAATAATGACTAATGACTATAAGGACTCCTAATGCATATTTACAATATGGACTCTTTGTGAATAATACAAACTATAGAGGGTTATCCTAACAGTCACAATGGGGACCTCTTCTATTTACTATAGGGACTTCTAAAGAATTATAGAAATCGTATTATATACAGTGTCGGACTGGGTTTTCTTAGACCATCCGGAGAAAATCTGGGGGCCACACTTCAATATCCCCCAGGAAATATACTCTAGCAGCCTTCAAATTGTGATGTTTTCTGATGGACCTCTGGGGTTCAGTACTGGGTTGAGCCAGGGCCCACCGGAGGATCCCCTGGTACGCTGGTGGGCCAGTCCGGGCCAATAGTAGGAGATTCTAGTGCAGTAGCTACAATAGGGACTACTGATGTTTACTACAGGGACTCCTTATGGTTACACTAGGGAGAAGTTATACCCTAGTAAACAAGTACAATAGGGAATTGGAATAGTTATAATACAGGCAGTCCCAGGGTTACGTACAAGATAGGGTCTGGAGGTTTGTTCTTAAATTGAATTTGTATGTAAGTCGAAACTGTATATTTTATAATTGTAGACAAAAAAATTGGAGTTTAAACATTTTTTGCTGTAATGGGACCAAGGATTATCAATAAAGCTTCATTACAGACACCTTACAGCTGATCATTGCAGTCTGGGACTATAGTAAAGCATTCAGAGAGCTTCACCAGAGGTCACAGGGGTCTGTCTGTAACTATGGGTTGTAAGTCGGGTGTCCTTAAGTAGGGGACCGCCTGTAATGGTACACCAAATAAATAATTACAATATTGGCCATAGAAATGGGGGATATTAATAGTTACAGTAAGGACTCCTATTCCTTACAATAGGGAAGCTAATAAGTTGTTATTACAATACAATAGAAACTATTGTATATTTTCTAAAGATAGTAGACTATTCCTGTTATATAACAAACTCCCATTAAATAGGTAATAGATATCAGAAGCACCTGAGGAATAATTATAGCAGGGCTGCTTCAGAGTTTACATTTTTTGATTTTTTATATTCTAAGTATATTTTTATACTTTGTTGTTGCATTATTTGATCTCTTCCCCCTCCTTCTCTAGTCTGAACACCTCCAATATGCCCCAAAAATCTGTTGAAATATGTCATTTTTCGCCCCTACGCACATTTTCTACATCTACATTCAGCTCTTTGAAATATATTATTATAATTTAAGGCTTCTTTTGAAAACTTGCACATTTGCAGTTCGCAGGCGGAACGCTGACTTAATCCCAGCAGAAAAAAAAAAGTTGCTGGGTTTTTTTTTATCTCGTCCGCACAAATAAAACATCCATTCAGATTCGACTATATCAGTAAGCTCTCAGAAAAGAAAGAAGAGGCAGATCTGCCACCAGTGTGACACAGGATTAGCCCCGCACAACATTCTGCGCTTTTCCGTCGCGGCGCGCTAAGGCGCCCATCCATAAATTGTATTGCTCAAATCAATTTGAATTAAACAAAACTCTTGAGCGGCTCCTCGTAGAAGGAAAATGTTCAAAAAAACAGCATTAGAAAGGGAAATAAGGCAACGACAAACCTGAGGCACCGAGGGTGGAAAATATATTCCGCTCCTGAAATATTCATTAGTGAGACGCTCTTTAATATGTGGCGAAATGTGAAGTGCCGTTAAACAAATTGAGGCCAGTGAAACAAATGAAGGTTCTTGACACCGGGGGGGGGGGGGGTTGAAGGAGGGGGGATTTCTATGTATCGAAAGGAAACAATTGACAGGTTACAATAAAGCAATTAAAATTGGTTGGTGGAGATAGTTGTGAAGAAGTTTCATCCATGCATAAAAGTTCGGTGCAGTTATAGCCACCGGCACAGGGGTGTTTAAAGAGGTTTTCAATGAGATTTTAAAAACCACTGGGGGGGTTGGATGGGAATACAGTTGATATGATACTTACCTTTGTCTCTAAGTCAAAGTTTTCAGACCTGTATGTGATCAGAAATTCCGAGGGAATTCATCCAGAGAGTGGGATTACAGATGGCATTTCTATTTTCCAGGTGACATCACTTCCTGTGTTTCCCCCTCTTCCTGTGTTTCCTCCTTATTGGAAGGAGCAGGTCCCGGGGTCCCTGTAACTTCCACTCGGATGAAGGCCCTAAAATAAGAGGTCCTGGAGCAACAAGGGAACCGGAAGACAGAACAGTATGAGTATGTGTATTTTCTCCACCTCAGCCCCCTGGCCTTTTAAGCTTTTCCATCTAAGAGCAGGTGGAGTGTCAGACTAGACAATATAATACTGCACCAGGTTGTTAAGTGTTTAAAACTGTCACAGCTCAGGCTCAGACTCAGACCTCCTATGTCAAAAAAGGGAAGAAGTGCAAACAACTTCTGTCCCTACCTACTTTACGATCCTACACTAAATCATAGGCAACCACCGGGCAACAGTCCATACTCTAGGAACATCAATTCATACATAAATTGGCATTCCATATGCAAATTAAAGATTGTTCTTTATTGAAACATCGAGTCGCAATTATTTCATATAACATTTTGTCAGCAATAGCTTGTTTTCCCGTGTGGGCTGCATACCGCAATTCTCTACCAACGGCAACCATTACAGCCACAAGCTGGACACTATCTTTCCGAGTATATACCCTTCTGGAATGCCTTTTTGACAAAGGTTTTGCAACCGAAACGTTAAATGAAATAATTGTGAATTGCGACTTGATGTTTAAATAAAGAACACTCTTTAATTTGCATATGGAGTGTCGAGTTATACATTAATTAAAGTTTGTAAAGGGTTGGAAGTTTTCTCATGCACCAACTTCTTTCAGTTCCACAATTTGGCGTGTAGTAAAATAGAGACTACTATAAGGAAATACACAGAACAGTAAAACAAATAGGTGAGACAAGACAGACAAATTGTTTCAGAAACAAAGTTGGTGCTGCGGTACAAAATCGTAAGTCAGTAGACTAGTCAAAAACACAGCACAGAAGATTATATAGTATTTACCAAAGAGCCAGAAGACCGATCTAACAGGCACAGATTGAAGTTTTAGGTGAGCTTTAATGGAGTGCCTGGATGCTGTCCCACCAGCTGATTGGTTCAGCCAGCTGTCACTCCAACAGGTACCAGTGACACACCACCTGCTCAGAGAGGAGCAAGATGTCAACTACTCAGGGCTCTGGAGAGCATATGGAAAAGAAATCGGATATCCAGCCAGTTCCGGGACACTAAAAGATTCTTTATTGAGGCATATGTTTAAAATCCACAGCAGGGAATAAACGCCGACGCGTTTCGGACGGGCTAGCCGTCCTTAGTCATGGCTAGCCCATCCGAAACGCGTCGGCGTTTATTCCCTGCTGTGGATTTTAAACATATGCCTCAATAAAGAATCTTTTAGTGTCCCGGAACCGGCTGGATATCCGATTTCTTTTCCATGATATTTCGCCCATACAGAGGGGCAATCCGTGCCGCACAAGGACACTCACGCTGGAAGGTGAGCTGATTCCCAAACCATACTCCTCTGGAGAGCATATACCTGGTTGTAGTGATCAGCCAGGAGAACTGTCCTAGCATCCTAATACACACATTGGTTTACAGTAGAAACTAATCCAAATATTGCTGTGTCCTTTAACTAATAAACCCCACCAATTAAATTACCAAATGTTATAAGAATCTAAACATCTCTAAGTCTGTTCAATATGTCTTAAAACACTAAAATGAAGTATTTTATGTCAGCTTCCAGTAAACTTTACTCTATCAATAAACAAAGCGTGGCATGAAGGACCACAGAATACGTCTACCTTTGGGGAGAGCAGGTTTTTCTTTATTTATTTCTTTCTAATTTTCCTGAAGTATTTCAGCCATATGATCTCATCTTTACCATCTCACTACACTCCTATTTGTCAGATGTGCAATGAGGTGTTGAAGTGACAGGAACACCGCTAAGCGGAGGAATTATGAGCAGTATTTCAGACAAGTAGGTGGCTTCTCCGTAAACCTGATATTTCACCGCTAAAAAAAACAAAAAGATACAGCATCAGCACAAAACAGATCCCATTGCACGGGCCCTCCTCTGTCAGCGATGGAACGATGTAGAGGGTTTTCAGGGAAAAGGGAATGTGATGAACGCAGCAAATCTGATTTGTCATGACAAAAATGACATTATTACAAGGGAATTGAGTATTAAAAGGAAATCGTAGAAAAAAATACATCGGAGAGGAAGAGAAGGAAATAGTCAGTAAATAAAATAGATTGAGAAATTATAAATAGATAGATACGATACAACTTTATTGATCCCCGGAGTGGGATTTTTTTTGTACATAGTGCCCAGTATATATTTACATATGTTTGACAGTATCATACATTTAGCAAACATATGAATTACTAGGTGTCAGGATTCAGGGGTAGTGGATCCTCTGTACCACTGCGGACGATGACGTAAGCCAACACCTGGGAGCGGAGTCTAAGTGGTAGGGTACATTCACACGCGGTATGCCCACCGTGCGGGCATACCGCCGTGTGCTGGAGAGGAGGAGACGGCGCCCTCTCCCCCATCCATAGGAGACAGCGGCACGCGGCTGCATACTTGGGAAAAGTCTTTATCCATTCTTGGTGTGTGGCGGGGAATGGTGCCACACATGTGCAGCACCATACCGCCATTGCTGTCTAGGGGGGCAAATTTGCGGGTGCATATACATCCTTATAGACAGCCTTCTGAATTAGCCCATACCTGGTTTTCAGCAGAGACCGTCGCAAAGCGGGTTGGACTTAGTGCGGCATGGTACCACCAGATCGCTCATTGGGCGCAACTTTGTCTGCGTAGTTGGGGACAGGCAGGAGGTCAGGACAAGCAGCACGGGATTGTAGTCAGTAGCGGAGCAGAAGGTCAGGGCTGGCAGCAGAGAAGTGTAATCTGGAACAGAACCGGGGTAATAAGGGGAAATCAGTCTAAAAGCACTGGGCAAGGAACAAAGTTTTCTCCATGGCATGGAAGCACAAAGATCCGGCGGGTCATGGGGAAGAAGTTGGCTATTTATAGATTTCCAGGTGGCCAGCGCCTATAGCGTTGCGCTAGCCCTTTTACTAGGCTTGCTTGCCTTTTTTGTTCGTTTTTGCCTTACTTGTTGCTTGTTACTAAAATACTTACATAGATGCAAACATACACGATTTCAGGGCCGGTGCCAACAGTGGGCATAACTGGGCAAGGGACCCGGGGCTGCTGGGGGGGGCCCACATAAGACTGTACAAAAGGAATCCATGGGGGTGAGGGGGGCTGTATCTAATGAATCCATAGGGGGTGAGGGGGGCTGTATATAAAATAACCATGAGGAGGCTGTATATAAAATAACCATGAGGCTTATATAAAATAACCAGGAGGGGGCTGTATATAAAATAACCACAAGGGGCCTGTATATAAAATAACCAGGAGGGGTCTGTTTGATGTAATAAACTAGGGAATATTTTAGTTTCTGAATTTTTAATGCTGCCATTTGAGTTCACTTCAAAGGGGCCCATGGATGCTCTATCACCCAGGGGCCTATTGAAAGCCGGAGCCAAGCCTGCACGTATTACACAATACAGGGTTTCATACAATATGCAGGATACATACAGTTTAAGGTAGACAATGCACAGTAGACACAAGTTACAAACAAGGGTTACGGTTACCTCTGGGCAGAGATGGTGGTGCTGGTGTCTGCTTCGGCCAGGCAGACGTTGCATGCTGCACAGATTGCAACCCTGACAGATGTATTTAGAGGAGGGGAGCACAACCTTCTGTGGTCCAAGGGCCACATTGTCATTCTGCTCAACTTCAATAGGCCTAACTAGTAACCACCACTATAGAAGCACCAACTACCAACAGTATTACACACACAGTCCCTTCCAGAAAAAATATATACCACATTGCACCATTAATATAACCCCAGAAACCAAACAAATATTACAGTCAGATGATAACAAATACAAGCCCTAGACCAGACAGCAAATAATAGTCACATTGGGGCACATTTACTTACACGGTCCATTCGCGATCCAGCGGCGCGTTCTCTGCGGTGGATTCGGGTCTTCCGGCGATTCACTAAGGCAGTTCCTCCGACGTCCACCAGGTGTCGCTGTTGCGCTGAAGTCCGCCGTGGTCCGCCGGAGTTCACGGTCCTATTCCTGGTGAAGGTAAGCGCGTGTCCCGCAACACTTTTTTTTTTTAAATGCGGCGGTTTCTCCGAATCTGTCGGGTTTTCGTTCGTCCACGCCCCCCCCCCCAATTTCTGTTGCGTGCACGCCAGCGCGGATGCGCCACAATCCAATCGCGTGCACCGAAAATTCGGGGCAATTCCGGAAATATTTGGGTAACACGGAACCCCACACTGCTCCGACAGAATGCACCAACATGGGGCATGCAACACACTTGTGTCAGACTTTGCATGTTAGATGTAGCGCACAGTCCGACTGAGCACCGGAACGCCCCTTTAGTGCAGAATTTTGTTTCGCATGATGCCTAGTGCAGCCACGACACATAATGGACACGTGCGACACAAATGTGCCGCGGACACTTCTTAAATACCTGTGCAAGAAGTTTGCACCTAAAAGAACGTACAGAAAGTCCGACAGAAAACGGGTGCAAAGCCCTTGGTAAATGTGCCCCAATGTGTTTGCACCTAAAAATAAATTTGCAGGTTTTTTTTTAACCATCATTAAGACTGGTGTGATTTGTGATGGCATTTTTCCTAATGCATTTTCTGTGTCTTTCAAAACGCAATGAAAATGCATTTAATGCAGCCTAAAAATGTTTGGGTAATATTTCCATGTAGGAGTCAGTGGGCCCCCAGAATCAATTTCACTGGTGGGCCCTAGTCTCCCCAATACAACCCTATGTGTATGTGTGTTAGGCTGTATCTATGTTATTGTACATGTGTGTATTTACTTCTTGCTCTTTCCCACGTTAGGGTGTACACCACGCTCACATCCCGCTTCCATTGAGGCCCATGTATTACAGCGTATTACGGCTCGTGCTCCTTCTATCAGCAGGAATTAATTGCTTTGTAGTATCGGAGACAATGAGCGCTCTCTGCTCCTATTGTTCCATTGTTCCATCTGCTTCAGCTCAGAGAGACCAAAATGCCTCACAAAAACTATCATTACAATATCTGCTGTTGTTTGGAGAGGAAGTAATGGCGCGCTCGGCGCTGCTCTACGGAGCACATTTCGATGCAATCAGAAATATATTTAGTGTAAAACAATTACCGATTGTGGAGAAAGAAGGAAATTGAAGTTTTCTGTAGACAACTGGTAACATGGAAGCGCAGCCGTGTAGACGATTTCATTACCAACCCTGATGTGGAAATCAACAATATATTGAACTGGAAGAAGTAATATGATCAAATGAGACCACCGCTAATAATACGCCGAGAGAACTGCGGGTAGAGGCGACGTCAGGCACCGCCAGGGTCCACGTATGGGAGAACAGTTGGCATCTAAACAGTGCAAGAAATTACATCTGGAGGGGGAGGGGGTTACAATTTTCTTATACTGAGGTCTATAATTACATCACACATGGAGGTCTTTATTACAAACCAGGAGTAAAAGAGCTTTAAGGGGACACGTCTCCAAAAACATGTATTCCCCATGAAACAACATTTCTGATTTGTGCCATTTTTCTTTTTTTCATTAATTGACCCAATACAGACAGTCCCCGGGTTACGTACAAGATAGGGTCCGGAGGTTTGTTCTTAAGTTGAATTTGTATGTAAGTCGAAACTGTATAATTTATAATTGTAGTTCCAGACAATTTTTTTTTTTTTGTCCCAGTGATAATTGGAGTTTAAACATTTTTTGCTGTACTGGGACCAAGGATTATCAATCAAGCTTCATTACAGACACTTACAGCTGATCACTGCAATCTGGGACTATAGAAAAGCATACAGAGAGCTTCACCAGAGGTCAGAGGGGTCTGTCTGTAACTATGGGTTGTCTGTAAGTCGAGTGTCCTTAAGTAGGGGACCACCTGTAAAGTATAATACACCTTTAGTGCCCCTCACGCGGTTAAATGACCCATTACTGACACCTCTACATTGCATAATTCTGCCTCTTGTAATATGCCCACCCAGTAAAATGCTTGCATCTCTGAAGTATATGATGACCCCTTTCTCTAGCTCATCACGCTATAATTATTGCCCCCCCCCCCCCCCAACTCTCCATTTATTACTACCCCCCAGTGGCAGATTAAAATATAGGTATATATATTACAGGCTTCTAGGGGGCCCATAAGTACCTGAACCGATCACCAAGTTTGACACTACCCTGTAGAGATAATAAAGACAAGGACCTCCAGCTATGAAATCCTCATGCTATTAACACATACATATCTATGGGTCCTTTTAAGACCTGAAGGTCCTCGAAATGCACAACTAAAAGTGGACAGAAGGAACCCCTCCCTCTCCCTAAGTAAAGTAGATGTAAATGATGTTAAAAGAATTAGACTGTATAGAAACCTGCGCCCAGCTGGAGACCATTATTTGGAGAGGTTGTCAAGCAGACAAGGACATTTAAGAGGTTCAATACTAGGGATCACTATTGCTCTCCAACCCTGCCCTGACACGAGCTTTTTTCTTGTTACTTTTTGAAATTGATGGCTCTGAATATGTGGCTAAGCACCATGGAACCTAAAGTTACTGGGACAGATATGTGCACCTCAGCCCCATGGGAAAAGACGACTACCTGGCCAAAGGGATAAAGGGGGGCCAATTTTTTGATCTCATGGAACCAATGAACTGCAGTCCGACACTGACAGAACCCTTCCATTTTTGACCCCTCTTCCCTTCGGTTATTGCGGTTGAGAAGTTGCGGGTGGTCCACAAGCTCCACATTTACTCTTACATACCGTAAAATACATGTATAACAACTCCCTAATAAGCTTATCTTATCAGGACTTTTATCCTACCCCCGTCCTCCGCAGTCTGTCACTATTCCCCCGAGTGCAGTCATAATCTGTTATCTCCACGTTTCAAATGGCGGAAGATATAATGGCTGCTCAACTTCCCATAGACAATTGTTGTACATACTTCAAACTCTATCCGCTTAGTTTATTTCTGTCGATCTGGATAAGGGGATGTTTCTTCATCATTTTGCTTAATAGCTTCTGTTGTGGTTTTGTTGTGACTTGAGGCATCATCTCCGTTTTCCTAGGAGGAGAGCAGTGCCACAAATTATATTGAACCCATAAATCAAGTAGCTGGAGATATTATTAGCGGGCACTTCATGTGATTTGATGATAAAAATGCCAGGAAATATCAGAGATACAGATTTTGTAGGTAAGGATGCTCCTAGTCTAGCCATTATTATAGATACAGAGGAGCTAAACTTTTGTCTTAGGCTACATTCACACTGCCATATGGGGGACGTATATACAGCCGACGTATATATGGCCGATATACGTTCCCCCATAGACGACAATGGTCGCACGGCACCCTACGGGAGCAATACGGTGCCGCACACGGGTGGCACCGTACCACTCGGCACCCTGTAGAAAGATAGGACATGTGCTATCCTTCTCCGGAATACGGCGCCGTGCGCTGTATATTCCTATGGAGAGGGGCGGAGGTGAGCGGTTCTCTCCCCCTCCTCTCCCCGGCACTGCAGTTGCCCGCCGTGCTACGGTATGGTGGGCATCGGCAGTGAGAATGTAGCCTTAGACTGTATATTTTATACAGAATGTATTCATATAATAGACTGCAAGCTCCTGTGTCACCCCCTCATCCTCATAGACTGTAAGCTCTTGTGTCACCCCCTCATCCTCATAGACTGTAAGCTCTTGTGTCACCCCCTCATCCTCATAGACTGTAAGCTCCTGTGTCACCCCCTCATCCTCATAGACTGTAAGCTCTTGTGTCACCCCCTCATCATCAAAGACTGTAAGCTCTTGTATCACCCTCTCATCCTCATAGACTGTAAGCTCTTGTGTCACCCCCTCATCCTCATAGTCTGTAAGCTCTTGTGTCACCCCCTCATCCTCATAGACTGTAAGCTCTTGTGTCACCCCCTCATCATCAAAGACTATAAGCACTTGTTCGTCAAACATATTGTAACTTTCCTACGGTACGTGGATGATATTTTCATGGTATGGGCAGGCAATGAGAACGAATTTTTTAATTTTGTCTCTTTTCTGAATGAACAGAATGCGATGAATATGCGGTTTACCGCTGTGTTCGGAGGTAGGACCTTAGGATTCCTTGACGTTCAGGTAATAGTGAGTGATGACTGTCTCACTACCACCGCTTTTAGAAAGCCTACTGCCACCAACGCCCTATTACATTTTGGTATCCACCACCCATACCATACCAAGAAAGGGTTACCTTACAGTCAGTTTCTTCGTTTAAAGAGGTTAAATAGTGACCCCGACCGCTTCGAAGTACAAGCTCTTGAGTTGAAACAGCGTTTGATTGAGCGAGGATACCCCACTCATATTTTGGAAAAAGCCTTGGTCAAGGCACATAACGTCCATGTGGTACCCCCACTCGCCCCCCGGAAAAAACCATAAGACATAAGAGTAAGGGGAAGGGACGTATGGCCTTTTCGTTTGGCTACAGTCCACATGAGCGGGCGATACGTACAGCCATTAACAGAAATTGGAAGATTTTAGAAAGAGATGACCAATTAGCCGAGGTCACATCACAAAAACCCTTAGTGACATTCAGACGTAGCCTGTCTATTAGAACTCACTTGGTCTCAAGCTATTTTTCCACATCAAATTCCAACTGGTTAAAAAAATTGCATCCCTAGGGGGAATTTCAAATGCGGGTCCTGTAATTTTTGCCGTCATAACTTGCAAACTAATATGGTGAGGTTGGGTGATAAGCTGCATATGGTTAACTCTTTTATTAACTGTTTATGTCCACTTTTGTAGTTTATGTAGTGTCATGCTCCTGTGGCTTTTTTTATATTGGGAAGACCATCCGGAAGCTGTTCACCAGATTCCGTGAACACTGCCACTCCGTTCAGACAGGAAAAGGATGCCCCCGCATTATTAGTCATATCAGAGATAGTCACGGGGGGAATTTAGAAACCCTAAAATTTGCAGGTCTGGAAAAAGTTGATATCGACCCCCAAGGGGACGATCGTCCAAAGGCCTTACTCCGTCTGGAGGCCAGACTTATTATAAATTACAATGCATTAGGACCCATGGGTATGAATGACAGGAGTGTCTTCTTATGAATTACGTACCTCGTCAGTACTAAGCATACCCTTATCGCATATTGGTGCGTCACACCTTGTATATAGTCCTGTCCATGCTTTGTACCTTTCAGGTCCTTTCCCCCTGCTCCCTATCTCCAACCATGTTCCGTTTTCTTTTGTCCTATCCCTTTCCCTCCTCCATTCTTTCTCCATCATACCTTGTGTGTATAGCCAATTTAAATTTAATTTTGCTGAGCATGTGTTTGGAATAATGTTGCACAATTTAAGCCGCTACTTTTGCAGCGTGGTTTTTAATTATGTATCATGCTTTGCTACTTTGTATTATTATGCATTTGTATTTTGCTCGTACCTGCACCCATGATACTGTGTATTTCCCAGTGTGTGTCTTGTTGCCAGGACGACGCGTGCTCGGGGCGGGTATATTACCTGCGTCCCGAGATCTCGCGATGTCCGAGGCTTGAGAAAGCGCTTCCAGCGCGAAACGGCCCGTCGCCTTCCGTGGCGTGCATCACCCCTGTCCTGATGCCTTCCTGAATAAAGTCTTCTCTGCTTGCGATCGGTGAGTGCCGGTTTTTTCCTTACTCCTTTGGATGTTGAAATTGTGTCTTCTGTGAAGCTTGGACGTGCACCCCGCAGCAGTATTCCCTCCGCCGGTCCCGACGTGTGGCTGTGTCTGTCGGAAGTGGACTGTGGTTCCGTGCCTGTGTTTAGGTGGTGCCAGTCATTCTACCTCCCATTGACTGTAAGCACTTGTGTCATCCCCCTCATCCTCATAGACTGTAAGCTCTTGTGTCATCCACTCATCCTCATAGACTGTGAGCTCTTGTGTCATCCACTCATCCTCATAGACTGTAAGCTCTTGTGTCACCCCCTCATCCTCATAGACTGTAAGCTCTTGTGTCACCCCCTCATCCTCATAGACTGTAAGTTCTTGTTTCACCCCCTTCATCCTCAGACTGCAAGCTCTTGTGTCACCCCCTTATCCTCATAGACTGTAAGCTCTTGTGTCCCCCCTCCCCCTAATAGACTGTAAGCTCTTGTGTCACCCCCTCATCCTCATAGACTGTAAGCTCTTGTGTCACCCCTCATCCTCATAGTCCGTAAGCTCTTGTGTAACCCCCTCATCCTCATAGACTGTAAGCTCTTGTGTCACCCCCTCATCCTCATAGACTGTAAGCTCTTGTGTCACCCCTCATCCTCATAGTCTGTAAGCTCTTGTGTAACCTCCTCATCCTCATAGACTGTAAGCTCTTGTGTCACCCCCTCATCCTCATAGACTGTAAGCTCTTGTGTCACCCCCTCATCCTCATAGACTGTAAGCTCTTGCATCACCCCCTCATCCTCATAGTCTGTAAGCTCTGGTGAGCAGGACGCTCACTCCTATTGTTCCATATGACTGTTTGTACTCTGTAATGTAATATAATATTTGTATATGACCCTTATGATTTATAAAGCGCTACGGAACTTTATGGTGCTATATAAATAAATAAATATAATTATTATCAGATAGTATAGAAGGGAACATAATTGCACTGTCCTCCCAGCATGAACTTATTACTTGCTGTAGATGCCAACTCTATGCTGTGCTGAGACATTATGGGATTGATAAACATACCAAAGATGAAAAGGGAAAAGAAGGAAAAAGGATAAACAGAAAAAGATGGAATGTAAGAAGGATAGAAATAAGGAAGGAAAAAGAAGAAAGGTCGAAAGAAGGAGAAAGGAAAGAAAAAGGACTGAAGAATACCGGTGGAAAGAAAGAAGAAAAATAGAAAGAAAACAGTGGAAAGCTAAAAGAAGTTGAAGGAAAGAACAGAGGAAAGGATGAAATAGGGAAAAGAAAAAAATGTTCAGAAGAATGTCGGATGAAAAGAAAGAAATAAGAAAGAGAAAGAAAGAAAAGCAGTTACGAAGAACAGCCAGAAGAAGATGAAAGAAAGAATGGAAGAAAGGAAAGAAGGGAGATGGAAGTTGGAAGGAAGGAAAGTAAGAAAAAAGGTAAGAAGATTGAAGAAAGGAAAGAAGGAAGGAAAAAAGAAGATTGGAACTTGGAGAAAAAAGAATTGAAGAAGAACAACTAGAAGAAGATGAACAGTGGGAAGGAAGGGTGAATTAGAGAGAAGATAGAATATAATTTGGACTGGATGCACCAACTACTTTTTACAACCTTATCTATTCTGATAAATGACATAGAGGGAAGAGTTATAAGAAGCTTAGCAGAGACTTATTCCACAAGACGTCAGATTTATCTGAGAACTAGTCATGATCCTGAGGGTGCTGCTCACTGCTAGGATGTTGTGCTCTAAGGCTGCATTCACACTACCATATGGGGGACGTACATATGTCCCCTATAGATGGCAATGGCCACACAGAGTGATACAGTACTGCACGGGTGCGGCACCATACTGCTCCGTACACGGGGAAAAGATAGGACATGACATATCTTTCCCCTTGTTATGGCCAGGGCCGGATTAAGGGTAGTGGGGGCCTCTGGGCACAAATTGGTGGGGGCCCTTCCAACAATGTCTTCCAATCACTCGCCACCAGCGTACCATCACAACCTGCTGCCGCCAAAACAGTGCATCGGCAATCTCCCTCAGCGATGGCAGATGTGTTTCACTGACACAGCTGACATCCTAGACCCCTATGTGTGATGCGGGCAGCCATGGGCTGAGCTGACTGTCGAAAACTGGTGGGGGGCCCTTAAAAAGTGAAAGTGGTGGGGGCCCCGGGGCTCGAGACCCAGGAGCCCCTCCTTTAATCCGGCCCTGGTTATGGCTATGGAGAAGGGAGGGATCACCACTCTTCCTCTCCATCCGGCATACATAGCCGGACAGGCCTAAGCCTTAGTTGTAGTGTTCCACATACATTCTGCGATGTCACTCTTTTAACCTCATTTTAGTTGTGATCACTGGAATATTTTACACACAGCTGCTCAGTCAGCGAGACCTTTGTCCATTGTCTGCATCTCCTGGTACATATCAAACTACTTCACTGAATAAAAGTGGTAGTGTTCTGTGTCCCCAGTCATTCGCTCTGTCTTATTAAAGCCACTTGTGACCGTTCCTAATGGCACATAAGCAGGAGATCTCTGGAACGCGTTGGGCTGCTTTCTACAAGTCGCTCGGCATGTTACTGCACCAACTTCTATTCTTCTATATCTCAGTGCCTTGGCATAATCAAGTACAATCTGCAATTAACTGCGAGAGTTAATGAACTCATTAATAGATTGTCTTAGAATTTATTCGAGTTTCTTAAAATAGATCCAAGAAATGTGTTTGTTTACCAGAAGATTATGGCACATTGCTGTGCTGGCTCCATCCCACTTACTGTCAGAGAGACTGTTAATACTATTATATTACAGGTCCCTCCAGCAATGAAGTGGACTGAAATATCGCTATAATATGCTTTGTGAAATAAATAGTCCTACCGAGAGCATTGCTGCCGCAGGCTTTTGCTGAGATCAGAGGGATTGAGTTATCGACTAGTTGGTAAATATCCCTCTAAGTGCCCAAAATATCCTCCATTAAGCTTTATAGACAACTTTATCCATAGAAAACGTATAATGAGGTCAGGGGACATTCCGGACAGATAGGAAACCATCAGTATGTAGATGTTCAATTTCCATGGGAAGTTAATGAAGACATGTCACCAAAATCGGAATACAGCCTGGGACGTTAATATAGACCTATCACTGGGGCGGCACGCACGGTGGCTGAGTGGGTAGCACTTCTGCCTTGCAGCGTTGGGGTCCTGGGTTTGAATCCCACCCAGGTCTGCAAAGAGTTTGTATGTTCTCTCCGTGTTTGCGTGGGTTTCCTCCGGGTACTCCGGTTTCCTCCCACACTCCAAACATACTGGTAGGTTGTTTAGATTGTGAGCCCCATGGGGACAGGGAACAATTTGACATGCTTTGTGCAGCGCTGCGTAATCTGTGTGCGCTATATAAATAAAGAATTATTATTATTATAAAATGTATGATATACCCGATCTTTTAAATCAAATGGCATACATCAACAGTGCAAATTATAATGTTATATACTTTATTAAAGAAAAATATTTTCATTTATCCTGCTTTATCTTCGACTCACACAGACAGCTGATAGATAAGAAGAAGCTGATAAAGTTTACAGTGACTTAACTCCTTACAGACAGTCTCTGAATAGTCTAATCTCCCCAGAGAGCTGAATAATCAAATGAAATATTCTCTACTTATGGAAAGAGTTCATCTTTAACCTCCTTTACTTATGCATCTGCTGTGCATGGAAGGCTTTCAGAAACATTGGCAGAGGAAACATGAAGCAGAAATAAAGAAGGGGGAAGCTTTGTTCCTTAATTAAGTATACTGCAAAGATTTCTATTATCCACAGCACTATTCATTTCTGAGAAAGGAAAAAAAGTTGCTATATCTATAGGATAATCTATAGGATTATTGTATTGCACTAGCTTGTATCCTTTATAGAACTTAGGCCCTACTAATGGGGGGGGGGGGGTCACATAGTGATAACCCCTATCACACAACTGATGCTTGCTAACATTTAGATAGATTGTAATAAGTTGACAAAAAAACCCAATGGTTTTCCTATAATAAGTGGACACTTCATTAAACATAAGATCTATCACCTGCCACTTATTGATGGTTTCCAGGAAACATCAAGTGCTTTTCCCATATTGTGTACAATGGAGGAGATGGAAACAATTCACCGGATTTGAATCAATGTGGTTTGCCGTTTCAGGGATCGATGTAGCATTGCATTTTTATAGTCGCACTTATCTAAGACCATTGTTAATCAGTGGTTAAATGGTAGCAATGAAAATAAAGAATGGGATAAAGACAGTGGCCCTTATTTATTAAAAACAGTGCAGTCTGTACTAGGTGCAGTTATCTGTGTAGTGTCCGGGGGGCGCCAGATTCAGGATTTCTGGGGCACATTCTTCATGAATCTGGCACCCCTTTCACTGCTCCTACAGAGTGCACCAACTTTTTTTAGGTGCACATTCAACATGGGGAGTGCAACACACTGCATGATATATGTGTTGCACGGTCCGACCTCGCGCCGGAATGCCCCTTTAAGTGTAGAAATTTGTGTTGCGTGGGGTACAGTGCAGCCGCGACTCAAATGAGTTGCGTGCGAAACATATGTGGCGCCCCCATTCCTTAAATACCTGTGCAAGCAGTATGCACATGAAAGAACGTGCGAAGTCCGACAGAAAACTGGCGCAGGGGCTTTAGTAAATCTGGCCCATAGTCCTGCTGCGTAATGTTAAAACTTTCTATGATATAAGGACTATAAGATCCCTATTACTTTCAAGCTACTATCAACTAAAGGAAAGGTTCATTATTTACATTTAAAGACCATCTTTAAATGTCTTGGGGGTTATTTATCATGCACCGACGCTCATGCACAACCGGATACATCAAAAAACTTTGGCCTCTTAATGTATCCGGTGGGGTCCTGCGCAGTGTTTATTTCTATGCCAGACGCTGCAGGGAATGTGTAAGTGCGGGGACAGGAACGTCCAGAGCCAGCCAACTCCCTACGCCCGGCCAGCCGAACCCCACCTTCACGCCAGGGGGGCCGCGAATTGGGGTAAATAATTGCAAGTGCTAGCTGCAATTATTTTAGGTTTTCTACGCCACTGGTGTGACGTACAAGTCCTGATGATTATCTCCTCTAGACTCCACTTTTGCTGGAACAAGGCAGATTTGACTCACAGAAGTATCAAGGGGCAATTTTGGGGGCCTGAAAGTAAATTATGTCTAATATAGTAATGATAAACTATGATCCTTGGTGTGACATGGCACTGCCCTTCCCCTCTCTAGTTTATTCCTCTTCAGCTAAATCGCCTCGCACCAAGAACGAGTAGTTTAGCATTGCTTTATAATACATAACTCATAACATTCTACCATTCTAGTTCTAGAATCCACATTAATAAAGCCTAATACTTCTATATCTGCTTATATAGTAAGGCTATATTCACACTGCCGTTGCCCGCCGTACCCTAGCACAGTGGGCACACAGCAGTGCCGGGGGAGAGGAGGAGGGGGAGAGCGCCGCTCACCCCCGCCCCTCTCCATAGGAATATATGGCGCATGGCGCCGTATTCCGGAGAAAGATAGGACAAGTCCTATCTTTCTACGGGGCATGGAATGGTACGGTGCCGCACGTGTGCCACATCATACCGCTCCCGTTGGGCGCCGTGAGTCCATTGCGAAGTATGGGGGACGTATATCGTCTGTATATATACGTCACCCGTATATACGCCCCCCCCCCATACGTTCATGTAAATATATAGACTCATAGTTATGGAGCAGATTCTCCTCTACTCTTTGTGTGCAGTGCATGGGAGACTTCATAGTAGCTAGTCTCCAGGCACCAGCTCGTAGACAACTGAGAATTAAAAATAATTTGCAGGTGTAGTTTGTAAGCCCGCTTTTTAATCCAAGAACTATAATACTAATATGTCAAACGATAAATTATACTCCTCAACTGTGCCAATAAAAACAACAACTACCCCTAAAAAAAAGAAGCCCTGGCATGGTTATCTGGACTAAAGAAAAATTCTAGTTCTTGAAAATTGTTAATAAAAAAACAAAAAAAGCTAAAATAAAGCCAGTCTTTAAGAGGTTAACATACTGTAGTAGTACTACTTGCCATTCCATGGTTGCATAGACACAAATAGCACATAGAGTAAAGTATTTCATGACGGTTTGTGCCAACCTTCAAACTTAGCTTGTTTGCATTGACAGCCGGAGCTCTGCTATATCTGAGCATTTTCTGGTTAGCATGCTGCACAGATAAGGATATATAAATACACTTCTGACAGGTAAAGACTAATCCTCGCTGGGTCTCGGCAGGCTACATCGGTAAACACATGGGGGGAGTAGAGGCGCAGGCGGTGAGGCAGCATTTAGTGATAAGGGGATAAGGTGATCGGTAGCGGAGAATTTCTGCTGCTTAAGCTTTACACCGAGAGCCGCAGCAGAATCATTCATGAGCCAGAGATTATATTCTGTGGGATTTCTTTGAAGTGAACCCATCAAATACCTGGTATGGTAGTTTTCGTTTGGTTTACATCCTATTTTTAGAGGCAATATTTTTTTCAGTGTTTTTGTTGTAGCTCTTTTTTTTTATTTGTAAAATTTAAAATGTGCCATTTTCAGGAATCAGCAATGTCTGATAATAAGTAAAAATAACAATAAAGCCATGCACTTCAGGAATCTGGGGTCTAGAAATTACCAACAATTATTTGGTATACTAGATTTTACTATTTATGTATAAGACATGAAAGAGTTACAGGCCCTGAGCTTACCCTGAACCTCTGTAGCTGCCTACTTGTCAGGTCGTTTGGTAAACCACAAGGTAAACTGGACGACTGTCCCTACTGACAAACAGAGAGACACAAGATGGCGGAGAGGTACAGAATCATCAAATAACAAAGCAGGGGCCAGAGTACAACAAGTATCAGTTTAAGCAACACTGACTGGTGTCAGAAGTAGGTATATATGGAGTTCTTGGATGCCACCCTGGCCAATGATGGTTGGGTCCATAACAATAATGATAATAGTAGGTCCATCACCTAAATAACACCTGATGTAACAAACCCTCTGCAGAGCAAAAACCTAGTTGTGAACTAGTCATGAAAAGTACTACAGAGCTGCACTTTTTCTCAAATAACATTTTTAAAAAAGTTACACAAATCAAATCTTACTCCAGTAGTGGGTGGCATGTAAAGATGAGCAATGTAAAGGATAGAAGAGTCAGATTTAATACATACCTTATCTTTCAACAAGCTATACAAAAATCTGTGTGCCAGGGTGGGTAGCACTTCTTATCATTAATTTACTTGAAATCTTTATTTTTCTAGCAGCTCTAATCTCTGCAGCAGGGGCATAAATAGGAAAGACAGGGCCCCATAGCAGACTGCTGAATGGGGCCCCCTTCCCGCTTAAATTTATATGTATTACTTTCATATGTACATTATAAAAAACTGTACACATACAGATATATATAACATACAGCTCATACTTACACACATCACATAAACACACACACATACAGTGCCATATATACTGCATATATACACACATACAGTATATACACACCATACACCATATACACAAACAGCCTATACGCATAACAGATTCACACATATACTGTATACAACATATATACATCACAAATATGTCATATATCTATTATGCAGGCAATGTGCGGCATAATATGTATATAATGGTGCACATCCTCCACTCTTTAATGTGTCAGGTCTGATACCGGCGCCCCCTTACACTGTGGGTCCCATAGCAGCTGCTATAGCTGCTAACACTGAAGTTACGCCCCTGCTCTGCAGTATGTATCTCTAGTTTGCTCTCCTGTCTGATCCAGTGTGTGGAGTCCGAGCTGCACACTGCCTCCCTCTCCTCCGCTTAGAACATCTAAGAATATCTAATCATCTAATTTAGTCTCTGTCCATGTTGCTAGTAAGACAGAATTCAGCTGAGATTTTAAAATTAGAAGCTGAAGAGGAAGAAAAGAGGCCAGTGAGTGGAGAAAGAAGCATCTTCTCCTGATAAGATACATTAAAATTGTCAGTTTTTTATTTTTCAGTTATAAAAAGTTTGTTAAAAATTAGAGATGAGCGAACATACTCGTCCGAGCTTGATGCTCGTTCGAGCATTAGCGTACTCGAAACTGCTCGTTGCTCGGACGAATACTTCGCCCGCTCGAGAAAATGGCAGCTCCCGCCGTTTTGCTTTTTGGCGGCCAGAAACAGAGCCAATCACAAGCCAGGAGACTCTGCACTCCACCCAGCATGACGTGGTACCCTTACACGTCGATAGCAGTGGTTGGCTGGCCAGATCAGGTGACCCTGGGATAGACTAGCCGCTGGCCGCGCTGCTCGGATCATTCTGTGTCTGGATGCCGCTAGGGAGAGAGCTGCTGCTGGTCAGGGAAAGCGTTAGGGTGTTCTATTAGAATAGTGTTAGGCAGGAGTGATTCTACAAGAACCCAACAGCCCTTCTTAGGGCTACAATAACGTTATACATTTTTTTTTTTTATTTGCAGCTAGTACCATATTGTGAGGAATTTGCAGGGGGACTTGCTACCGTTGTGTTTAGCGCTTAGTGACACACATATCCACCTCAAACACCAAAGTGGGAAAATTTATTAGGGGTTGGATTTCAATTAGGCACAGTCTGCCATTTACTTTTTATTTTACGTTTATTTTTTCATAACTCAGCGTCATCTCATCTGGCATAGCAGTATGCTTTCATACTTGGCTAGAAAATAGCCATAGCAATAGGATAGCATCGTTTGGTTTTAAAAACTAAAAAACACAAAAAAAACACAAAAAAACACAAAAAAAAGTAAAAAAAAAATTAAAGTTATAACTCTCATTTTCAAAATGTTTAACCCGAGGGCTAGGGGTAGAGGACGAGGGCGGGGACGTGGGCGTCCAACTACTGCAGGGGTCAGAGGCCGTGGTCCTGGGCGGGGTGAGATACCACCTGCTGATGAGGGAGCAGGGGAACGCCGCAGAGCTACACTCCCTAGGTTCATGTCTGAAGTTACTGGGACTCGTGGTAGAGCACTGTTGAGGCCAGAACAGTGCGAACAGGTGATGTCGTGGATTGCCGACAATGCTTCGAGCATTTGTCCGGTTGCTGCTGAGCAATTTTCCGATGCCCAGGTTTTCCACCAGTCGCAGTCTGTGGGTGATGATGACCTTCTTGACGTAGTGGAAGAAGTGTGTAAAGAGGTGTCCGACGATGAGGAGACACGGTTGTCAGACAGTGGTGAAGTTGTTGTCAGGGCAGGAAGTCCGAGGGGGGAGCAGACTGAGGGATCGGAGGATGATGAGGTGACAGACCCAAGCTGGGTTGAGAGCCCGGGTGAACACAGTGCTTCTGAGACGGAGGAGAGTCCTCGACCAGAACAGGTTGGAAGAGGCAGTGGTGGGGCCAGACGGAGAGGCAGGGCCAGAGCAGGTGCATCAGCGCCAAATGTGTCACGTAGTGAAGCTCCCGTGGCGAGGGCTCACGCGGCGAGGACTAGATTTTCAGAAGTCTGGAGGTTCTTTAAGGAAACACCGGATGACCGACGGACTGTGG
Organism: Engystomops pustulosus; assembly: GCF_040894005.1. NCBI lineage: Eukaryota > Metazoa > Chordata > Amphibia > Anura > Leptodactylidae > Engystomops > Engystomops pustulosus. The sequence goes on from NC_092412.1 coordinate 34,910,896, forward strand.
TGTGCAACCTTTGCCAAACCAGGATCAGCAGGGGTTCCACCACTACTAGCTTAACTACCACCAGTATGCGCAGGCATATGAATGCTAAACACCCCACTCAGTGGCAACAAGCCCGTTCACCTCCGGCCGTGCACACCACTGCTCCTTCCCCTGTGTCAGCTGATAGTCAGCCCCCTGCCCAGGACCCTGGCACAAAAACCCCATCGTCGCCTCCACGATCCTCCACAGCATCCACCAGCGTTCAGCTCTCCATACCCCAGACGCTGGAGCGGAAAAGGAAATATAGTGCAACCCACCCGCACGCCCAAGCCCTTAATGTCCACATCTCCAGATTGCTTAGCCTGGAGATGCTGCCCTATAGGCTAGTAGAGACCGAGGCCTTTCGCAACCTCATGGCGGCGGCCGCCCCTCGGTATTCGGTCCCCAGCCGCCACTACTTTTCCCGATGTGCCGTCCCAGCCCTGCACCAGCACGTGTCAGACAACATCATCCGTGCCCTGACCAACGCCGTTTCTGACAAGGTCCACCTGACCACGGACACGTGGACGAGTGCTGCCGGGCAGGGCCACTATATATCGCTGACGGCACATTGGGTTAACTTGGTGGAGGCTGGGACCGAGTCTGACCCTGCGGCTGGTCATATACTGCCGACGCCGAGGATTGCGGGGCCTACCTCGGTCCAGGTCTTTCAGGCCTACTATGCCTCCTCCTCCTCCCACCCCTCCTCCTCCTCCGAACTATCATCCGTGGGCATGGCGCCATCAGTCGCTAGCTCTAGGCACAGCAGCAGTGCCGTCGCTAAGCGACAGCAGGTGGTGCTCAAACTGCTGAGCCTAGGCGATAAAAGGCACACCGCCCAAGAACTATTACAGGGCATCACGGCGCAGACTGATCTGTGGCTGGCACCGCTGAACCTGAAGCCAGGCATGGTTGTGTGTGACAACGGCCGTAACCTGGTGGCGGCTCTGCAACTCGGCAGACTGACACATGTGCCATGCCTGGCCCATGTGTTAAATCTGATAGTTCAGCGTTTCCTCAAGACATACCCCAATCTGTCTGATTTGCTCACGAAGGTGCGCCGCATCTGTGCGCATTTCAGGAAGTCCAGTCCACAGATGCTGCCACTCTCAGGGCAGCGCCGCGCCGCCTCTAACTGCCCGCTCACCGACTGTTGTGCGACGTGCCCACGAGGTGGAATTCAACATTAACCATGTTATCCAGAGTTTACCAGCAGCGCAGAGCGATTGTAGACTGCCAGATGTCAACTTCCACCAGAACTGGTAGTCAGGTCAGTCAGCTTCCTCAAGTCTACAATGAGGAGTGGACGTGGATGTCTGATATCTGTCAGGTGCTGAGTAACTTCGAGGAGTCAACACAGATGGTCAGTGGCGATGCCGCCATCATCAGCCTCACCATCCCGCTGCTTGGCCTGTTGAAAAACTCTCTGATCAGCATGAAGTCGGAAGCTTTGCGCTCGTCACAAGAGACGGGGGAAGAAGATTCCCTTGTTGATAGCCAAAGCACCCTTAGGTCTGTTTCCCAGCGCATATCGGAGGAGGTGGAGGTGGAGGAGGATGAGGAGGAAGAGGAGGAGAATGTTGGCAAGACACAAGAGGGGACCATTGTTCAGTCCTTCACTGTTCAGCGTGTATGGGCAGAAGAAGAGGAGTTGGAGGAGGAGGAAATGGACAGTCAGGCCAGTGAGGGGAGTGAATTCTTGCGCGTTGGTACTCTGGCGCATATGGCAGATTTCATGCTAGGCTGCCTATCCCGTGACCCTCGCGTTCAAAGAATTTATTCCAGCACCGATTACTGGGTATTCACTCTCCTGGACCCACGGTACAAGCAAAATCTTTCCACTCTCATCCCTGGAGAGGAAAGGAGTGTGAGAATGCATGAATACCAGCAGGCCCTGGTGCACAAGTTGAAACACTATTTCCCTTCTGACAGCGCTAGCGGCAGAGTGCGTAGTTCTGCGGGACAAGTAGCGAGGGAGAGTAGGCGAGCAGGCAGCTTGTCCAGCACTGGCAAGGGTACGCTTTACAAGGCTTTTGCCAGCTTTATGTCACCCCAGCAAGACACTGTCACCTGTCCCCAGTCTCGGCAGAGTAGGGCTGATCTTTACAGAAAGATGGTGAGGGAGTACGTAGCTGACCATACCATCGTCCTAAATGATCACACAGTTCCCTACAACTACTGGGTTTCAAAGCTGGACATGTGGCACGAACTGGCGCTGTACGCCTTGGAGGTTCTTGCCTGCCCTGCCGCTAGCGTGTTGTCCGAGCGGGTTTTCAGTGCAGCTGGTGGCATCATCACCGATAAGCGTACACGCCTGTCGACTGACAGCGCTGACAGACTGACGCTTATTAAGATGAATAAAGCCTGGATTTCTCATAATTTCCAATCTCCACCAGGTGAAGGAAGCTCAACCTGAATAATTTATGCACTCCTCCTCCTCATTTTCCTCCTTCTCCTCCTCTTTGTACACTAAAGCAGAAGAAACTGGCTATTTTTTGACAGGGCCCACTGGCTCTAGCTATAGTACTTTATGCATTTAATTTTTCTGGAGGGCCACCTACCCGGTCCTCTGTTTTAAACAATTTTTGGGAGTGCCACATACAGGCACTCAATCTATTCAATTTTTCTGGAGGGCCACCTACCTGCTCCTCTGGTTTGAAAACTTTTTTGGACTGCCACATACAGGCACTCAATCTATTCAATTTTTCTGGAGGGCCACCTACCTGCTCCTCTGGTTTGAAAACTTTTTTGGACTGCCACATACAGGCACTCAATCTATTTCATTTTTCTGGAGGGCCACCTACCTGCTCCTCTGGTTTGAAAACTTTTTTGGACTGCCACATACAGACACTATCCAAATTAAATTGTCTCCATAGCAGCCTCCACACGTTGTCTCCATTGCTACCTCCAAAAGTCGTCCATATAGCTGCCTCCATACATCGTCCCCTTATCAAACGAGGTGTGTCAGGCAGAAATTTGGGTTGTTTTCATGGATTCCACATCAATGTTGTTAACTTTGTCGCCACCCTGCTGTGTTATCCACAAAATATACTGGCAAACTTTTACCATTTACGGATATTATTTCAGCGCTTCTTGCGCATATGTTTACATTCCCCTCACCCGCCATATTCCAAACTTATAAGAACGCTACTACACTTAACTTGGTGGAGGCTGGGACCGAGTCTGACCCTGGGGCTGGTCATATACTGCCGACGCAGAGGATTGCGGGGCCTACCTCAGTCCAGGTCTCAAAGGCCTACTATACCTCCTCCTCCTCCCACCCCTCCTCCACCTCCTCCTCCTCCGAATTACCATCCGTGGGCATGGCGCCATCAGTCGGTAGCTCTAGGCACGGCAGCAGTGCCGTCGCTAAGCGACAGCAGGCGGTGCTCAAACTGCTGAGCCTAGGCGATAAAAGGCACACCGCCCAAGAGCTATTACAGGGCATTCCACATCAAACTTGTTAACTTTGTCGCCACCCTGCTGTGTAATTCACAAAATATACTGGCAAACTTTTACCATTTACGGATATTATTTCAGCGCTTCTTGCGCATCTGTTTACATTCCCCTCACCCGCCATATCCCAAACTTATAAGAACGCTACTACACTTGATCTTATACAAAAGGTTCTTAGAAGTGCTGTTTGGGGAGTAGCCTAGAGACAGGGGCTTGGATTGGCGAAAGCTCGCCTGGAAGCGGAGCGCCAGCTCCATCCCAAGATCCAACTAACATAGTTTTAACTGCAGCACCTTTAATCTACTACTAGTTCACTGCCTCCATAATAATAATAATAATAATCTTTATTTATATAGCGCCATCATATTCCGTAGCGCTTTACAAATCATAGGAAACAAATACAAATGTAATGTAACAGAGCACAACATTTGTATGGAACAACAGGAGTGAGGTCCCTGCTCGCCAGAGCTTACGGTTTATGAAGATGATGGGGTAACACGAGGTAAAAGAATTTTTAATGGTCAAGCCATTCTTCTTAGGGAATAGAACAAAATATAATAAATGGAATTGCTGTCGCTTGAACCACTCAGCCGTCATCTTATATACCAGGTCCTGAGTGAATGGGACTGCAGAGAAGTCTGGTGCCTGTTGGTTGCTGGATAACAGATGGGAGGACGACACAGGACGGGTTAGTAGAAGAGTTAAAACTTCATGCAGTTAATGAGTGTTATAGGCTTGCCTAAAGAAATGGGTTTTAAGACCACGTTTGAAACTTTGGAGGTTAGGTATTAGTCTGATAGTCCGGGGCAGAGCATTCCATAGAATTGGTGCAGCTCTAGAGAAGTCTTGGAGACGCGAGTGGGAGGTCCGCACTAGGGTAGAGGTTAATCTAAGATCACTGGCGGATCTAAGAGCACGGGTTGGGCGATAGACTGAGATAAGAGAGGAGAGGTAGGGGGGTGCAGCATTATACAGAGCTTTATGGATGAGGGTTATTATTTTAAACTGTATTCGAAAGGAGACTGGCATGAACTGTAGGCATACATGGTCCCCTTATCAAACGAGCTGTGTCAGGAAGAATTTTGGGTTGTTTTCATGGCTTTCACAACAAACTTGTTAACTTTGTCGCCACCCTGCTGTGTAATCCACAAAATATACTGGCAAACTTTTATCATTTAGCAATATTATTTCAGCGCTTCTTGCGCATCTGTTTACATTCCCCTCACCCGCCATATCCTAAACTTATAAGAACGCTACTACACTTGATCTTATACAAAAGGTTCTTAGAAGTGCTGTTTGGGGAGTAGCCTAGAGACAGGGGCTTGGATTGGCGAAAGCTCGCCTGGCAGCGGAGCGCCAGCTCCATCCCAAGATCCAACTAACATAGTTTTAACTGCAGCACCTTTAATCTACTACTAGTTCACTGCCTCCATACATGGTCCCCTTATCAAACGAGCTGTGTCAGGCAGAATTTTGGGTTGTTTTCATGGCTTCCACATCAAACTTGTTAACTTTGTCGCCACCCTGCTGTGTAATCCACAAAATATACTGGCAAACTTTTATCATTTACCGATATTATTTGAGCGCTTCTTGCTCACCTCCTTTGGTTCCTCTCTGCCACCCATTGGTTTTAAGCCTGAGTCCATTTGGGGTATGTTGCCAAGACACTCTCTAGCCTGCCGCTGCTGCCGCTGCCTCTGCATGCCGTCCCCTATAGTGTCAGGGTCAATTATTGGATGTTTTAGATGCTATCTAGCTTCATTATGTCACTCTGTCATGGCCATGCTGTTGCCCATAATTTTGGCATAATGGTGCGTTTAAGCAGCCTCAGAGGCATCCATGCATGCTGCCCCTGCTGTTTCATGTCCATTTCCGTGGTGTTTCCATCCTTTTCTGAGGTTTCCAGGTGTTTGGCCAAGCTTCCCTGTGCAGAGCCTTGGTCCCCTTGAAAAGTGCTCAAGTCTCCCATTGACTTCAGTGGGGCTCGTTATTCGAGACGAGCACTCGAGCATCGGGAAAAGTTCGTCTCGAATAACGAGTACCCGAGCATTTTAGTGCTCGCTCATCTCTATTAAAAATATGTGACCATTGGATATTGTGTACGATTTTAGACATCAGAATATATAAATGTATGGGTAAACTGGAATTAGTACAGAGTAGAGCATCCCAGATTATTAAGGGAATTGTGTGGACTAGAATACAAGTTACTAAACTTAGGGTTGGTAAAAAAGATGAATAGGGGGACATCCTCTAAAGCTAAAGGAGAGGTCTATCAACAAAGACAGGGGGCATTCTCTACAACTAGAGTAGCAGTGGTTCTACTATCACCAGAGACGAGGGATCCTCTACACCTTGAGAAGAGGTGATTCTACCGTTGCCTTAGACATGGGGCATCCTCTACACCTAGAGGATAGGAGGTTCTACCATCACCATAGAAAGAGGGCATCTTCTACAGCTACAAGAAAGCGTGGTTCTACTATCAACATAGACAGGGGGCATCCTCCTCTCTACCTCCTCTCTACCCATCACCATGGACAAGGGGCATTCTCTACACTTAGAGGAGAGGCGGTTGGTCCATCACCATAGACAGAGGCATCCTCTACACCTAGAGGAGAGGAGGGTCTACCATCACCGTAGACAGGGGGCATCCTCTACACCTAGAGGAGAGGAGGATCTACCATCATCATAGACAGGGGACATCCTCTACACCTAGAGAAGAGGCGGTTCTACCATCACCATAGACAGGGGGCATCCTGTACACCTAGAGGAGAGGAGCTTCTACCATCACAGACAGGGGGCATCCTCTACACCTAGAGGAGAGGAGGTTCTACCATCACCATAGACAGGGGGCATCCTCTACACCTAGAGAAGAGGAGGTTCTACCATCACCATAGACAGGGGGCATCCTCTACACCTAGAGGAGAGGAGGTCCTACCATCACCATAGACAGGGGGCATCCTCTACACCTAGAGGAGAGGCGGTTCTATCATCACCATAGACAGGGGGCATCCTCTACACCTAGAGGAGAGGTGGTTCTACCATCACCATAGACAGGGGGCATCCTCTACACCTAGAGGAGAGGAGGTCCTTCCATCACCATAGACAAGGGGCATCCTCTACACCTAGAGGAGAGGCGGTTCTACCATCACCATAGACAGGGGACATCCTCTACACCTAGAGGAGAGGAGGTTGTACCATCACCATAGACAGGGGGCATCCTCTACACCTAGAGGAGAGGCGGTTCTACCATCACCATAGACAGGGGCATCCTCTACACCTAGAGGAGAGGCGGTTCTACCATCACCATAGACAGGGGAAATCCTCTGCACTTAGAGCTGAGGTGGTTCTACCACCAACATCGACACAGGGCGTTATCTATACCTAGAGAAGAGGTGTTTCAACCATCACCATACACAGGGGATACCCTCTACCCCTAGAGGAGAGGTGGTTCTCCCATCCCCATAGAAAGGGGGTAGGCTCTACACCTAGAGGACAGTCAGTTCTACCATTAGCATAGACAGGGGCCATCCTCTACACCTAGAGGACAGTAGGTTCTACCATCACCATAAACAGGGGGGCATCCTCTACGCCTAGAGAAGAGGAGGTTCTACCATCACCATAGACAGGGGGCATCCTCTACGCCTAGAGAAGAGGGGGTTTTACCACTACCATAGACAAAGGGGCATCCTCTACAACTAGAGGAGAGGAGATTCTACCATCACCATAGACAAAGGGGCATCCTCTACAACTAGAGGAGAGGCGGTTCTGCCATCACCATAGACAGGGGGCATCCTCTACACCTAGAGCTGAGGAGGTTCATGGACTAGAAATCTTTACTGTGCTGAGGGACCTGGATTCCCCGTTATTCTGACTGCCGAAAGGGTCAGGAAGAACTTTTTCCCAAATTTGGTTTTATTGACACACTTTATGATATATGATTAATATGTTGGACTTGATGGACCTGCATCTTTGTCCATCCATTATCTATTATGAAACTTTTTAAGTGCACATTAAACAATATGAACCAGTGTATAACACAAATTACTACTGCAAAAAGATTTCAAAAATTCTTCAAATGATAAATCTCCCTTGGTCAATGGATGCTTATAATGTGTTAATGGTAGTCTAAGTGGATGGACCCCCAGCAAAAATGTCTGTAATAAAACTGTATTTCTTTCTGGAAAAATAAACAACAAAGACAGTGAAAAAACTGATTCATAATTTTCATATAGACAAAAACCTACTTAATTTCATATTTACCATACTGTATTACATCCAATTCCTAGTAGAATGAAGGTCCAGCACTTACTGATTCCAGAGGCTTCTTCCTCCGCTCAGTATTCAGTTTATATTGACGGCATGTATCACTGCGATCCGACAAGACTATGATGCCCAGAAGACAAAAAGTACAATAGGCCATTTAGGCCAAAGAAAATGAGATGAGAAGAGCAGCGCTAAGAGCGAGGGACAAGTGATTTAATATGTTATTATAACTTGTTATCGGATGTATATTTATGACTTTCTCCTCGGCCACAGTCTTTATAAGTCGACGAGCAATAAAAGGCCCATATTACCGAAATAAAAGTGTTGTTTACAAACATATGGAGCTGAAGCGGGTACTTCTACTCATCTGCGAATAGTCTATATCTGCTTTATATCTTCCTGGCTCTGATTACGGGTTAACCCTTACTGAGCTTTACCACCCTTTTAAGTTACTTTTGTTGTTACTTTTTGATTATTAGGCTACATTCACACCTCTTTTTATGTACACATTTAGCGTAATCACCAGGAAAGCCCCAAACTTATACACTGAGCACCTACATAGATTTGTATTTGCAGACAGATGCATCCTTTTTGCTCAGTATATGTTGTATACTACACAGAACACAGTATTGCATTCCTCACTGACCTCCGATGAAAATCTGCCCCTATGAGTTTACAGTGGAATACATGATTTAGATAAATGAGGTGTGAACCCCAGCCTTATCCCATTATTAGTATTGGGTGGATGCCGCCATATTAATTATTGCTAATATATAGAAAGAATCTGTAAGGATGTAATATCAGGGAGGTGATAAAAGAAAGTGCAGATATGTGTGGCTGAAGCTACTTTTAGTGCTCGGGGACAGACCCCCCCAACATAAAAGAATACCTCCCACCTCCCAGGAGAGTGGAAGAAAACAGAAAATCCGGAACTATCTTACTCGGTATGGGACTATTAGGATGTATGCCTAAGGTGGGAGCCTGTGTCTCTCATTTAGATGCCTGTCAATTTCAGAAAGCAAATGCATGTGATGGAAGTGAAAGCTTAAAGAATACCTCACATCCGTCCCAGATCCAATGGGACAGTTCCTATGGGGTTAAGTGGACACATAAATAAGACCTAACTGTTTGTTATAGGAGCGCTCTCCTGGCATTGAGGACTCATCACTCCGATTAGGGCTGTCAGGGACATAGTAAGAAGTGAGGCAGCACAGTGTAAGGTTCCCGCTGTGGTCTGATAATGGTCAAAGACTGATGTTGGACTGAGGTCCAACTCCCAGCCTGCTTATTGTTGAACAGCAATAACAGCAAACTGCAAATCTGTCTCAGGTGACAAGCAAGAAATGTAGCAAAGCTGGCTATATCACCTTGATGTATCACAGCTCACAAATCTGTCTCCTCTGTTTCTCCTCCTAGAATCTCTCCACAAAAGACCCAGAACTCTGTGCAGAACCAAAGTTCTTGGCTGCCAGACAATTAGATGGCCTGCTTACCACCACGTGACTTGAAACAGTAAACACAGATTTAAATAGCAACATATTTAATTTAGCAATTGCACATTGCACGTGTATAGACTGTTAGATTGCAGAGATATAAATATGAGCTCAGCTCTGACTTGGGTTATACACAGGAAAGCTGGGTTTTCCCTAAGACAGCAGCAGGGTCATCAAGACTGCAGCATCCACTCCAATGGGATAACCTTACAGAAATTTGTAATGTCCCCTACTCTAATTACATATACACTAGCATGTGCACATGTCAGTGCTCGGGGGAGGAGGAGGGGGTGAGCTCTGCTCGCCCCCGCACCTCTCCATAGAAAATAGTAGCCACAAGGCCATAGATATGGCCAAAGATAGAGAAGGCAGCCAGTGCTCCATAGCCGTCTATGCGGCCGTAGATACATTCCTCTGACGGTCGTGTGAATGAGCCTGCTTAGTACCGTCCCTCAAGGGGGTCCTACAGTGTATCTAATCACTCTAGAGAAAAATGATTAAATAATATACACCTCGCTCTCGTCTGTGACAGTATGTAGGATTTTCTACATTTGTCTCAAATAAACAAAGAACATGACCGACCCCTTTCAATAAATGACGGTCACAGCTCCTCCTCCAATGACCTCTACAGAACATGTCCACAACACTTTCTCGTGAACAAGTAATATCCAGGCTACAGTTTCCTATAGTCTATATGAGACTCTGTGGACACTGTTGCAGGAGGGCCTCTTCCATCATCATGTACAGGTAGATCAGAATTATAAAGAATCTACAATGAGAACATAACGGATTTGATGAAAAAGTATCATATGTATCAGTATCAGACGTTACGAAGAAATGTAAGAATATAGGTGATACGTTCACTTTCATACCAGCCCCAAGTTCTAAGAGGCTTTCAATACAACAGCAATTTCTTTCCTAAAAGAGCAAGTTGTGTTTATCTCTTATTGTTCCTACGAGCACCTCTTGTCTTTGCTCGGCTGAAGCTTTTATCTGTCATATATAATATATTTTCCTTCCACTCCATTCCTCTTCACTCCTCTTTTCGCTCTTGCAGATTCCTGCTTAAAAAATTACTGTTTCGACAAAGTACCGTCTAAATTGCCTCTAAACTGAGATGGCGTTCCTTGGTTAATGCACTGCCTGTGTTTTAGTAGATCCATAAAGCTGCACCTGATTGTAACAATGTCTAAGCAATCCTCAATCCTGCCACTAAGAACTCCGAAAAGTTGGAAATTGTAGATAATAAAATCTAATTTTAAGGCCAATGTTCTCATTTTTATCTACTTGTCCATTTTCCTGTTCCATTATTGGTCTGGACAGCTAAAATCTGAGGGGTCCCAACCTTACAGATCATTATGGGGTCTATCTAGTTTTGTTTATGGGCTCCATTATTTTGCTGCCCTATTTTGTACATTATTTTTGATGGACTCTGTGACTGAGGATCCTAATGGAAGCTCTGCCGCAGATATGAACATAGCCTTATATTTTTTAATGAATAACATTTTTACCGGAGAAAGCTATTAGCTATGAGAACTCCGAGAACACACAAGAACTTTATTACACTTAATGGGGGGAATTTATGAATGTGTCATATGGTCCGGCACTGCAGAGCTGGACAACTCTAGTCTTATGAACACTAGTCTTACAAAAACTGCTGGAGATAAATTGAAGGAGTTCGTGCACTGGACTAAAAAGATCATTAATGTTTTGTTTGATTACATTAAAAGATTGACTACATACATGCAGACAAGCTGACGCATTTCGGGTGAAAAAACACCCCAAAGGCTACAATCACTGGGCACACATCAACACCGGGGATATGAGGAACACTGTTCACCCCCATCCCTCTCCATAGAGTAACATGGGGCACGGCGCTGTATTCCAAGAAAAGATAGTCCGATCTTTTCATGGCTATGGAACGGTACTAAGCCGCACGTGTGCAGCACCATACTGCTCCATATGGTGCTGCGCGCCCATTGCCGGCTTGTCGGGGACATATGTCCGACGTATATACGTCACCGTTGAATGAGGCCTGAGAATGAGGCCTAAGTCTTAGAGGGAAGAGTTTTTCTTTAGTACAGTGCCGGAACGCCTTCAATTTTTAGCCACTGTTTAAATCGTTAGTGTCCGGACAACTTATTCCATGGTACTGTCAGAACTCACAAATGATGAGATCAGGTTTCAGGCTTCTTGCTGGAAAACCATACCCAGAGCTGCCTGTGATTGACAGCTGCATTTCTGATCCTGGGAAAGCTGGGTGTGCCTCTGAACTCGTTTTGCCTGCAGCTGCGGTTTGAGTGATGGACGGCTGAGCCAGTCAGTGCTGGAGGCAGTGTCCATTACTGCCTTGTATGCTGCTCAGCCCCATCATTTGGGGCTGGTTATTGCAGGCTATCTGTGTATCTAGTGCTCTTGCTATTGTGTTTCTGGCTATTCTGTGTACTGACTTGTTAGCCCGTAGGCATATAGCCGTTGGGCTAGGGACTGCAGGCAGTGGTGGGGGGCAGCTAAGGGTTAACTCTCTCTCCCCCTCCCCTTTCAGCAGGAGTGGGTTACTGGCTTACGTGGGCTACGTGACCGGGGGCAGGGCGAGTGCTAGCCACACCTGGGGGGCTGAGCTTAGGGCTTAAAAGAGGGTCAGAACTCTCACTCACCCTCTTTCAGGAATCCTTCCCCTCCCTCCCTCCCTTATTGTTTTGAATTGTTGTATATTTGCTGTATTATAAAAAATTAAAAAAAAAAAAAAAAAAAATTGTTATTCACGCATATGCGGTCTTATATACATTATGTAATTGTAAGTCACAGCGGGCGGTTGTACAGAAGGAGGTGAGGACCTACATGCCCTCTAACGAGGCTGGCATTTCAGGTGCCCCGTTAATTAAGTTCCTTTTTTGTTAAAAGTTAAAAAAGAAGTTACTACTCTATGAGTAGGTGTTTAAGTGGTTAAAGTATTTTAATAAAGCTGTGGCCGACTCCCTGTTGTCACTCCACATGTTTTAAAGATATTTCCGTGTCTGTGTTTACTCTGGAAAGGGGGGTATGGTGGGTGGCTATAGTTTGTTATATGCATGCAGTCTTCTGCTTTGCCTACTGACCATTCTATTTGCTATACGAATCTGTACCTTTGCCGCCATCTTGGTTTTGACTTCGCTTGTCTGTCTGTATCTGTTGTTTGTCCCTAAGTATCGTTTATCTCCTAGTGTGACCCCACCTTCCTGTCAGTCTTGTGTTGGTTTCTATTACCAGTGCGAACACTGACCTATATCTGCAGCTGCCAGACGAAGTAGGTTTTCCCTATCATCTTGTAGGGTCCCTCAGGGACCATCAGTTAGGTTCCTGATAGTGGGTTCGCCCTTACCAGGGCGGTTCATCTGCTTTAGGCAGGGCCTTAGCCCGCAGGGACGTCACAGGGTGAGTTCGCCACCACCTACCTAGTCTGACAGCTAGCGCCAAGCCTGGTTGTGGTTGCATGGTTGCTGGACAGGTGCTGACAGGCACATACCTACAGCTACAAGGATCTCCAGGGGTTATGGACTTTTTTCAATATATTTGCTTATGAACACTAACACTTTGGGACCCCTGGGGACTTAATTATCTGGTAATTTTTAGTATTACCTACAATTTTTATTTTTGAATTTTAGGAGCCGTACAACATTTTTACCTCTAAACCTTTATACCTTTATTTGGGTGTATATCTTACCATCTTTGGCAGACCAAACCAACATGAAATATTTGTGAGGGCCCTGCGAGAACTATATAGTTATAAATATTTTGCCATGTAATAGGTTACCATCACTGCCTATAGTGTGTTTTGATTGGATGCACTGGGGGGAATTCATTAATGTGTCACAGACTCGGACAGTGCAGAGCGGGTCACAACTAAACTAGTGCTGCACCATATTCATCATTGTGATGATGAATCTTTTTCAGTATTAGGACTGTCGAGTTCTTCTTTAAGACCTGGTTTTAGCAGGTCTAAACTGTGCGCCACAATTTGGCACACCCTCATTCATTTTTTGGAACAAGGACTAATTTCAATATGACCACGCCCGCTTTGATGGACAAGTCGGAAAAAGGCCAAAAAGCAGGCTAAAAGCCTTTATAAATGTGCTGGAAGCTTTTTAGACCAATTTTTTTTGGGTGCAAATCCGTCATTTTTTGGGGCAGGAGCAATATTGAATGCCCAGCAGTGTGATTATTAGTTGTATTAATTTGTATGTATTATATGTATCTTTTTGATATCCTATGAAATCGGTGGTGTACAATGCAAATGTGCACCAGAATGGCCATTAATGTGCACAGTAGTGTGTTGAATACTGACGCAGACTGTTTAGTAGATGTGGGACACTGGGTGTGAATGTCAATCATGTGCATATACTGTATGTATATATGCTGTGTAGGGTTACTGTACTGTATTTGTGTGGTATATGATGTGCATATGCTGTTTGTGTATGTGCATGATGTGTGTATACTGTATGTGTGTGTACATGATGTGCATATACTGTATGTGTGTGTACATGATGTGTATATAGTATATATTGTATGTGTGTGTACATGATGTGTATATACTGTATGTGTGTGTACATGATCTGCATATACTGTATGTGTGTTCATGATGTGTATATACTTTATGTGTGTACATGATGTGTATATAGTATATATTGTATGTGTGTATATAATGTTTATATACTGTATGTATGTACATGATGTGTATGTACTGTATGTGTGTGTACATGATGCTTATATTCTGTTATATGTGTGTGGGTTTATAATATCTTTTTTCTATATTTAAGGGGAAGGGGAGTCCTATGCAGAGGTCTGTTATGGGGTCCAGCCTCTCCTAGTTACGCCCCTGAAATTATATATTTAGGTATAACAGCATTTCACTTTATTTCAACAATAATGAAATATATAAATATCTCACTTTATTAATGACTTAGTTACCAATCACTAGTTTTCCACATCTCACTGGACTCCATCTGCAACCTGTCATGTAGATGAATGGCATCCATGAGAGAAGTCTATAGGAGGATGTATTACAGCAGCACGTGGGTTAAATTTCCAAGCAGATACAATTATATATTTCTCATTCTTGGTTTTTCTAGAGGAAATGAGATAAAGGGATGGAAACGGTTATTCTTAGCAGTGAGCCTCGTACCAACGTCCCTCAAGGGAATAGATGGAGGACATATGTGTGTAATAAGAAAATAACAACAATGCTGAGCGCAAATAAAGGACGTAATAATGAGGACGCTAAATGTATATACGGAGGGGGGAACGCTATACATAAAACCCACCCCGTATTACAAACTGGAAGCAGTTGGCAGCCAAATGTGTTTCTTAATGTCTTCTCATTTGTACCCATATGTCGCTCATGTAATCCGTTCATCCCCATCGTGTATGAATGAAATGGAACTTCATTCACAATCGCAGGTTTATATAGGCTCTTATTACAGCACAAATTAGCAGATGTGGGGAAGGGAATAGAGAAAATCACTCCTCCCCCACTACTTTCTCTTTTTAGACCAAAGCAAATTCCAAATTCTGGAATACCAAATTCGGAAAATGAATTTTTTATTTTTATTACACTTTTTAGGCTAATTTTTTTGGGAATTGGCACAAAATAGACTTAATGGGGCAGATTTATTTACCCGGTCCATTTGCAATCCAGCGGCGTGTTCTCTGCGGAGGATTCGGGTTCTGTCGGGATTCACTAAGGTAGTTCATCCGACGTCCACCAGGTGTCGCTGCTGCGCTGAAGTTCATCGGAGTTCACTGAAGTTCACCGTCCTATCGTGGGTGCAGGTAAGCGCATGTCAAGCGACAGTTTGTTTTTTTTTTAAATGCGGAGGTCTTTCCGAATCCGTCGGTTTTCGTACGGCCACGCCCCCCCATTTCCGTTGCGTGCATGCCGGCGCCGATGCGCCACAATCCGATTGCGTGCACCAAAATCCCGGGCAATTCAGGGAAAATCAGCACAAATCGGAAATTTTCAGATAACCCATCGGAAAAACTTTAGTAAATGACCCCCATTGAATCTGTCAGCTCCCTAATCACATATTAACAAAGTACATGTCCTTGTAAATGGAGTGTCCTGCATCTTAAAGGGGTTGTGCCAACTTTTCAAGTTCTCCATTATCTACAGCATAAGAGACAGCAAGCTGATCTGTGAGGGTGTAATTGCTGGGACCTCCTCCGCTCACGAGAATAGGACCCTACAGAGAACAGGGGCCCCATTCTCGCTATTGAGAGGATAGGCAAGTTGAACATGCATTTTTCTACTTCTTGCAAGTGTGGGAAATTGCAGAGCCCAGCGTTTAGGTATTTCAATCACACACTTAGATTGTAGTGATGGAGATACCCAAGCGCTGTGCCCCACAATATCCGACAGTCCCATTTTATAGAATGGAATGGCGGAACGCATGCTTGTCCTACAGCTCCACCCATTAGTGAGAATAGGACCCTCATTCTTTAGATTTCTGGGGGGGGGGGTTCTCCTTACTGGAGTGTGGGGCTTTCCTAACAGCTGAACCATCAGCTTGTGGATAGGGGATGACTTGAAAACTTTAAGCACACCTTTCTGAAAATCCTTGACATTAATACAAATAAATCTTTAATTTTATTTTTATGCAAATTAGAATATTAGTGCATTGTGGGTGTGGCCACAAGGTCTGCGACACTCCCATTTGTCCATTTTTAAAGGGAAGCCCAGCTTTTCATCAAATCGTGAATGAGAGAAGATTTATCGCAAACTGGGCAAGAGAAACGTACATTGAACCTCAACAGAAAGGCAAGTTATTATACAGGAATCTTTGGGGGAGATTTATCAGCAGTGTCTGAAAGCAGAACTGCTCTAGTTGCCCATGGGAACCAATCAGAGCTCAGCTTTCATCTCCACACTGCTGTTCATAAAAGTAAAGCTGAGCTCTGATTGGTTTCTATGGGCAACTAGAACAGTTTTACCTCAAACACTTCTCATAAATCTTCCCCTTTACCTACAAGACTATGTTTAAATATATATGACAAATCCTTTTTAATATGGTACCAAGACAAGAACTGGTATTGTATGTAAGTCATTTTACTTTGCTTTGGTGGCACATTTTTGGCTGTACCCATAAGGCCTCAATCATCAAAACTGTCACAGAGCAAAACAGCTCTAGTTGTTCATGGCAACCAATCAGAGCTCAGCTTGAATTTTATATACTGTTGTGGGAAAATAAAAGCTGCCCTCTGATTGGTTGTCATGAGCAAGTAGATCAGTTTTGCTCTGAGACATTTCTGATAAATGTTTTTGTAATTCCCACATTCAAAATTATTATTTGGGTGTGGGGTTGAGTTTATAGAGTCTTGGTTGAAGTATTTAAGGCACATGGATGGGTATTAAAAAGTTTGTGTCTTATAACAGGACGGAAAAGTGTTGTATGTCATTTCAAGGGCAGCCGACTGGATCAGGATGAGCTCCTTCACTTCCAGCTGAGAAGACGTGAAATAAATTAAGGGTAGTTCCAGCCCAGACGTGTTTGGATTATCTATTGGAAGTGTAAATGCGAGGACGGGGCTCGGTGTGACATGTGAGAGATGGCGGGATGATGAGATATTTTCATATACAATTATTAAGCACATCCAGCCCCGCTTCTGTATTTGCTGGAACATGATTGTAATATTGTGCAATTACACCTGTTCCTCACCTCCTAGGAAATGCAGGAAGAAAAATGGAAGTAATAGAGTGAGTCGTGTGCTGAGAATGATAACTAATGAGGAAGATGTTATCCACACTGTGCGCTGCCCTAGTTCTTCATCAGAATATTCCAGCCTAAACAGAATTGTCTTATTGGCTGCCCTGATACCCCAAACCCAGGGCCCATTCTGAGCCCATCGTCTCTAGCAACAACGTCAATTATGTCATGTCCTTTATAATCAATTCTATGACCTTCACTAGAGGTACCATGTTTATTATCCCCTATCAACAGAATAAGGGTTAGATATCTGATTAGTGGGGGTCTGACCTCTAGGACCTCTAGGACCTGAGTCCCATTCCCACTAATTGAAGGAGCTTCAGGTCAAGTATGTGTCCAGTCAGGACTGTAGGAGCCAGTGGATAAGGGATAACAAACTTGGTAGCAATGGAAGTCTCAGCAGTCCGACTAGGGCCGCCATCAGAGGGGGTTTAGTGTGACTGTTTTCAGGGGGCCCCAAGGAAGAGAAGGGGCCCCAAGTCCCAGAAAACCCCCCTTCCCAGGTGCAGAGACCTCACTGTGCACACAGGGCCGGCTTATCATCCTGTGGGGGGGAAGGCTACAAAATTTGCCATTCAGGGGCCCCAAACTTCCTAGTGGCTGCCCTGAGTCAGACCCCAACTAATCAGATTCTTGTCCATTATTCTCTGGATTGGGGATAACAATAAAACTTGGTACAACTCCTATTTAGAAGATCTTTCCTAACCTCCATTAGAGGCACTGAGCTTGTTGGTTTCACTTCTTGGCAGAAGCACTGAACTTGGATGGTACATTTTTTGGCACAGGCTCTAAGCTTGAGGTTACAACTCTAAGCACATATACCTGATTTGAAGAAGATCTCTAAGACTCTTAACCCTCTGCTCCAACTGGTAAGCAGCAGCAATGACATGCAAATACCATACAACCTACTCATAGACAATTTACCTAAGTGCAGTCTCTCTCTAAGTGCACTCCCCTTGGCAGTACTCTCCAGTGCTCTTGACAATCAGGCAGTCAGAAAAGATCAAGGTCTCTTTTATAATTGTCGTACAGCGGTTTTAAAGCACAATAGACTCAGACTCATTCTTCACTACCATCAACTTTACATATTGCAAATCTCCCTTTACTGTATACAACAGCAACCTTGCCTGTAATTACTAAAAGAAAGTCATTCATTCTGTTACGTGACTTAACTTTATTACACTTGTCCCAAGTCCTACTGATGCCACAAACTATGGATAGAGAATTTGCTTCGAATCAGAATGAAGAGAAGGACCTGGTCTTTGGCACTGGACAAAGATAGATGAGTAGGTTGCAAACACTTCATTTGGGACACTTCATAGGTACAGTGTTTTCATGCTAGGGTTATTGCTGGGACTGCCCTTGTCAGGGCGCAAGTTATTATTAGGGTTCAGGGTGAGTGTTAGGGCAGCAGAGTAAGTCTTATGTGACAAGACGACCCTCAGATGTCCCTTCAAGCTTCCTGAGCACCAACTGTTGATAAGATCCACCCATTTTTTTTTGTTATCACTTGTGTTTTCTCTATTGGTTATGTATATGGCAAAATGGTCCTCAGACGTGTTGTGGGGCGATGTACAGACCATCATCATCTGCTGTCCACACAATGGGGCAGATTTATCAAGCAGTCTGAAAGTCAGAATATTTCCAATTGCCCATGGCAACCAATCACAGCTCCCCTTTAAAATATTCATGAGCACTGGTGAAATGAAAGCTGAGCTGTGATTGGTTGCCATGGGCAATTGGAAATATTCTGACTTTCAGACTGCTTGATAAATCTGCCCCAATGTGTCTTTTGTGTGAGTGAACTTTGGATAAGGTTCTGCTGTATAGGACTGAAGCCTACAGGGACGTTGCAGGGTAAGTTTGCCACCGTGTACCTAGTCTGATAGTTTGCACCAACACTGGTTGTGGTTGCACTGTTTGCTGGACAGGTAAAGTATGTGACTGGTGCACTATATTTAGATCGTTGTTGATAATTTCTTTTGGCACATTCGGTGAGCAGTATTTTATCTTGCTATCAATCAAGTTACATTTTGTCTTGTCACTTTACTATAACTGTTATTTCTTTAAACACATCTTAAAATCACTCGCACAGGTTTCCATTATCTTCATTAGTTTAAAGTAAATGAAGCATCCGGTCCTAAACAGGTCATAACACTTTTATAAAGATATATTCAACAAAATAAAAAACTTTTTAATGCCCTAAGTCACCAATGAGGTGTTTGTAATCTACTCCCCTTCCACAGTACAGCACCAAAGCCCAGTAGCTACTTTGAATCTATAGCAAAAAAAGGGATATTACATAGTCCCTCAGTACCACCAAAGAGGTTAGGATCCATATTAATCTAATATCTATGCCTACCTTAAACAGTCACTAACTATTAATCAAAGAAAAGTACTTCTTTCTCCTCTTATCTTGGCTCTTATCATCCCCCACCCTTCCTTCCTAAGCTTCTTTTCATTATGACAATTCTGCTGCCTGTTCTGGGAAGAAGAGTAGAAGCTCACTGAGGAGTCAAACTACACAAACGTCTATTGATAGGATAGGGGGAGGAGTGAGTCACAGCAGCTAGGTCTTCTGCACAGAGAGAACTGCAAATTCACAGAAAGAAACTGCAGAGAATATGAAATTACAAATCACATATTGACCAGAAACAGTGTTATTCCTCATGTACATACATTGGACTACTGATATCTACAAAATGTGTTGACGGGAACAACTTAAAGGGATTTTCCCATGAAACTAGTTGTTCCCTATGCTCAGGATAGGGGCTAACTTGCTGATAGTGGGGGTTTCAGTGATGAGACCCTCATAGATTACAAGGATGGGGGGTCCTATATACCTCCTCTATGGAGCTGATGGAGATTGTGGAGATTGCCGAAACCCCTTTAAGAACATGTTCCTGCCTTGCAGAACTTACATTCTTTAGAACAATATAACAATGACTTCATCCTGACAATGACAATTAAGGATCTTGATTTACGGTTCTTCTTTGCGGCTTGTGCCACATTGTGTACAGTTGAGGATACACTATTTATACGGCTAAACCTTCTTTTATAGGCATCTTGTTAACACAGCTTTTCCCATTCATGACCATGGAGGTCAAATTACCTTTGCCAGAAGACAAAGAAATAAGGGGCTAAAAAATCCACATTTCATCTTTGATTTATGAGACCTAAATATGATTTATGAAGTCATTCCTCGACGTTGTTTGTCCTTGAGCTATTTGGACCAAGATAAAATGACTTTAGTATTCAGCAGAAGACACTTAGTAATCCTTCTTATATGCTTCTCTAATTTATATCCCTTCCCTGAATCATTACCGTCATACAGCCCTAAATCATTTATGCCCCTAATAGTAAAATTTCACAGAAACAGCAAATAGCAGCCGTACGGACGTGACTGTGAAACCCAAATGTATAGAACATACTGGATACATTTATGTTTGGAATCAATATGTATGAGAGGCACCAGAGCGGCAAATAATATCCTAGAATAACAATCACCAGATAATACAGAATTCCCAGGATTTAAAGTGGATTTACACATTTCAACAAGAGTTTGTTACTTCAGTCTTGTGTTATTTAAAACATTTTATAGCTTCATATTTATTATTAATAAATTAAGGGGATAAAGTGAAATATAAATGACCTAATTCTACCTGCCTGCAGTCACCAGGAGAGGGAGCTTCTGAGCTTTCAGTTTAAATATATATATCGTATATACTTGAGTATAAGCCAACCTGAGTATAAGCCGAGGCCTCTAATTTTAACACAAAAAACGGGGAAAACCTATTGACTCGAGTATAAGCCGAGGGTGGGAAATGCATTGGTTTCAGCCTCCCAGTATAAAGCCTGCCAGCCCCTGTATTATATAGCCTGCCAGCCCCTGTAGTATATAGCCTTCCTGCTCTTCCAGTATATAGTCTGCCAGCCCCTCTAGTATATAGCCTGCCAGCCCCTCTAGTATATAGCCTGCCAGCCCTGTGTAGTATATAGCCTGCCAGCCCTGTGTAGTATATAGCCTGCCAGCCCTGTGTAGTATATAGCCTGCCAGCACCTGTAGTATATAGCCTGCCAGCCCTGTGTAGTATATAGCCTGCCAGCACCTGTAGTATATAGCCTCCCAGCCCCTGTAGTATATAGCCTGCCAGCACCTGTAGTATATAGCCTCCCAGCCCCTGTAGTATATAGCCTGCAGCCTCCTGTAGTGTATAGCCTGCCTGCTCTTCCAGTATATAGCCTACCAGCCCCTGTAGTAAATAGCCTGCCTGCTCTTCCAGTATATAGACTGCCAGCCCCTCTAGTATATAGGCTGCCAGCCCCGTGTAGTATATAGCCGGCCAGCCCCGTATAGTATATAGCCGGCCAGCCCCATATAGTATATAGCCGGCCAGCCCCTGTAGTATATAGCCTGCCAGCCCCCTGTAGTTCACAAGCCTGCACCCACATTCGATTTAATCCCCTTAATTTAGCTAAAAAATGTGATGATCATAATTAAAGAACAGCAATCACTGTATCACAAAGAAAGATAACTAGATTTTCTTAAGGTTACACCAGTCACCAATCAATAGAAGTGCACAGGCCCATCTATCATATCTATCTATTGTTAAAGATATTACACTGGACTCAGACGCCATCTTACGTATTGTCGGACATTTTAAAGACTCAGTATTCATTTCATATAACTTTGTGTAGTGATAACTAAGTTTGGGTATTTCCCTCAGCAAACAAAGACTTAGTGCTCACTAGCAGCACCTAGTGGAAGGTATCCAGGCAAGCACCTGGGAAGTTTCAGTATTTGCATGTAGCCAATAGTATTAGACTCCTTTGTGTGCTTACATCCAATAGTGTTACATTTCCTGGGTGAGAACACCCAATTATAGTTGCTGCTAATTACACGCCTTATGTAAAGTGCCTTATGGTTTTCTATAAATGTCCGTCCCTCAATAAACTTATTAGTCT
The DNA here is from genome assembly GCF_040894005.1 of Engystomops pustulosus. Taxonomy (NCBI): domain Eukaryota; kingdom Metazoa; phylum Chordata; class Amphibia; order Anura; family Leptodactylidae; genus Engystomops; species Engystomops pustulosus. Next base: position 34,932,830 of record NC_092412.1, read on the forward strand.
TGTTGCTAACTTCCTGCAAGGACAGGTCTTGTCTTTTCATTCAAGTTAGTCAATTCCAGCGCTGGACACAGACTCATTTAATTTGAAAGTCACCTTACAATGATTAGGGGTTTGAGCCCCAGATATAAATCTATAAGACTATCTATCTATCTATCTATCTATCTATCTATCTATCTATCTATCTCTTATCTATCTATCTCATATCTATCTTTCTCCTATCTCATATATATCTATCTCATATATATCTCCTACCTTTCTATCTATCTATCTCATATCTATCTATCTCATATCTACCTCATATCTATCTATCTATCTATCTACCTCATATCTATCTATCTACCTATCTATCTATCTATCTATCTATTTATTTATCTATCTCATATCTATCTATCTATCTATCTATCTATCTATCTATCTATCTATCTATCTATCTATCTCATATCTATCTCCTACCTTTATATCTATCTCATATCTATCTATCTATCGTAAATCTGATATTGGCTTTTTAGGATTTAGATCAGTGGTTCTCAACCTTTCTAATGCTGTGACCCCGCAATACAGTTCCTCATGCTGTGGTGACCCCAAACCATGCAACTCGCAGTAAAAACACAGTAAAATTTCGGCTCCGATGGCTTTAGACGACCCCCGGTTTTGGTCGTTCGACCCCTGCTGGGGTCCCGACCCACAGGTTGAGAACCACTGATTTAGATAATAACAAAAGGGTCATCAAAACAAAAATCTCTGTACCTTAAGTAAATGTTGTAACTCCTGGTAAAATCTCTAGATTACTGAGCATTACCGGCGCCAGATATATACAGCTCTGCCTCGGGAACTTTCCCCTTGAGTTGCACTCTCTATTCATCCTTCCTACATTCAAAGTGAAACTTTTTCCATTACTTTCCGGCTGCTGCCTTTATTTCATGAACTGAGTTCACAAATCGATGTGACTGAGAATTCCAAATTCAATTTCCCTCACTCCATTAAAGAAAGAAGTCACTGGTTGCAGATTGACTTCTATGAAAGGAGAAGACCAGGGCCATAGGATGCTTTGGGACTGCGAGTCGAATTGTAAGATCTTGTGAAAATGATAGAAAATTAAACATTTTCCAATATAAATGGCTAAATATATGAAAATAGTAACAAAGAGGAGATGCAATAAGTAGGCAGTCAGGCGAGGCGCATAAATTCTGCATAAATACAAATATACATAGAGCTGGGGTCCTCCATGCAGAGGGTGTAATCCCCCCGGAGGACTCTCCGCCTCGGCTTCTAATAGGGAAGAAGTCAGGAAACTTTCACTCAAACTTTTAAATGTTCTGTGCAAGTCAAGAACCTCGAAGTTAATGGATGAGGATTCACAAAAAGGTCGATAAAAGACTATTCCACAAGATGATTTAGGGACTTTTAAGATCTTTGTCATACGTCTAATTCCCCAGTCTTGAAGGAAATTGTGAGATTGATGGAGGTTTCATTATAGCAGGAAGAAGATTCCCGCAGCAGAACGAAAGGGACAAGTCTCATTATGATCTGCTAAATGTCTATCATCTCCTTTCTTCTACAGTACAGATATCAGAGGGAGTCATCTGCCAGATCACACCACAAGCAAAACCAGGTTGGGAGTCCCAACTACTGGATATTTATTGATCAGATTGTTATCCTCTGTCCGGTAGAAATTAGAATAAAACCTTAATATCACAGTAAAAGGTTAATACACACAGTGATGTCACAGTACAGGAATAATACACACAGTGATGTCACAGTACATGGATAATACACACAGTGATGTCACAGTACAGGGATAATACACACAGTGATGTCACAGTACAGGGATAATACACACAGTGATGTCATAGTACAGGGATAATACACACAGTGATGTCACAGTACAGGGATAATACACATAGTGATGTCACAGTACAGGGGTAATACACACAGTGATGTCACAGTACAGAGGTAATGCACACAGTGATGTCACAGTACAGGGATAATACACACTGATATCACAGTACAGGGATAAAACACACAGTGATGTCACAGTACATGGATAATACACACAGTGATGTCACAGTACAGGGATAATACACACAGTGATGTCACAGTGCAGAGATAATACACACATTGATGTCACAGTACAGGGATAATACACACAGTGATGTAACAGTACAGAGATAATACACACAGTGATGTCACAGTACAGGGATAATACACACAGTGATGTCACAGTACAGGGATAGTACACACGGTGATTTCACAGTACAGGGATAATACACACAGTGATGTCACAGTACAGGGATAATACACACAGTGATGTCACAGTACAGGGATAATACACACATTGATGTCACAGTGCAGGGATAATACACACAGTGATGTCACAGTACAGGCATAACACACAGTGATGTCACAGTACAGGGATAAAACACACAGTGATGTCACAGTACAGGGATAATACACACAATGATATCACAGTACAGGGATAATACACACAGTGATGTCACAGTACAGAGATAATACACACAGGGATGTCACAGTACAGGGATAATACACACAGTGATGTCACAGTACAGGGATAATACACACAATGATGTCACAGTACAGGGATAATACACACAGTGATGTCACAGTACAGGGATAATACACACAGTGATGTCACAGTACAGGGATAATACACACAGTGATATCACAGTACAGGGATAATACACACAGTGATGTCACAGTACAGGGATAATACACATAGTGATGTCACAGCACAGGGATAATACACACAGTAATGTCACAGTACAGATATAATACACACAGTGATGTCACTGTACAGGGATAATACACACAGTGATGTCACAGTACAGGGAAAATACACACAGTGATGTCACAGTACAGGGATAATACACACAGTGATGTCACAGTACAGGGATAATACACACAGTGATATCACAGTACAGGGATAATACACACAGTGATGTCACAGTACAGGGATAATACACATAGTGATGTCACAGTACAGGGATAATACACACAGTGATGTCACAGTACAGGGATAATACACACAATGATGTCACAGTACAGGGATAATACACACAGTGATATCACAGTACAGGGATAATACACACAGTGATGTCACAGTACAGGGATAATACACATAGTGATGTCACAGTACAGGGATAATACACACAGTGATGTCACAGTACAGATATAATACACACAGTGATGTCACTGTACAGGGATAATACACACAGTGATGTCACAGTACAGGGATAATACACACAGTGATGTCACAGTACAGGGATAATACACACAGTGATGTCACAGTACAGAGATAATACACACAGTGATGTCACAGTACAGAGATAATACACAGTGATGTCACAGTACAGGGATAATACACACAGTGATGTCACAGTACAGAGATAATACACACAGTGTTGTTACAGTACAGGAATAATACACAGTGATGTCACAGTACCGGGATAATACACACAGTGATGTCACAGTACAGGGATAATACACACAGTGATGTCACAGTACAGGGATAATACACACAGTGATGTCACAGTACAGGGATAATACACACAGTGATGTCACAGTACAGAGATAATACACACAGTGATGTCACAGTACAGAGATAATACACAGTGATGTCACAGTACAGGGATAATACACACAGTGATGTCACAGTACAGAGATAATACACACAGTGATGTTACAGTACAGGAATAATACACAGTGATGTCACAGTACCGGGATAATACACACAGTGATGTCACAGTACAGGGATAATACACACAGTGATGTCACAATACAGGGATAATACACATAGTGATGTCACAGTACAGGGATATTACACACAGTGATGTCACAGTACAGGGATTATACACACAGTGATGTCACAGTACAGGGATAATACACACAGTGATGTCACAGTACAGGGATTATACACACCGTGATGTCACAGGACAGGGATAATATACACAGTGATGTCACAGTACAGGAAAAATACACGAAGTGATGTCACATTAAAGGGATAATACACACAGTGATGTCACAGTACAGGGATTATACACACAGTGATGTCACAGTACAGGGATAATACACACAGTGATGTCACAGTACAGGAAAAATACACAAAGTGATGTCACATTAAAGGGATAATACACACAGTGATGTCACAGTGCAGGGATAATACACACAGTGATGTCACAGTACAGGGATAATACACACAGTGATGTCACAGTACAGGGATAATACACACAGTGATGTCACAGTACAGGGATAATACACACAGTGATGTCACAGTACAGGGATTATACACACAGTGATGTCACAGTACAGGGATAATACACAGGGATGTCACAGTACAGGGATTATACACACAGTGGTGTCACAATACAGAGAAAATACTCAGTGATGTCACAGTACAGGAGTCATACACACCATTACATGAAAGTAAAGTCTTTTCAGCACTGGTACAGTAGACATCTATATCAACATTTACACCACATATAATGTGAGCATGGAGCCTGCTGCAGATGAGCGGAGAGCGAGCATGACTAGCAGTACATTGTGATATAAAAAAACAGAAATCATTGAAACAAGTAATACTAGGAATAAGAGATTATTGATGATCACAGCTCCATACTAAACCCAGTGCAGTAAGTATTAGTAGATGTAGTAATGTTATACACCGCCTTCCATTGTCTATGAATGGATATCGGCTGATAGATCCTTTTGCTGCTGCTGTGGGAAATTCTTTATTAGCAGTGAATATAACTCATAGACTGACCCACCATTTTTTTGGGGGGGCACAGCTTTACCTCTTCCATTCCACTGATTACCGGAGGGATTTTTTATTTTATCCAACACCTCTAACACAAATGTGAACTTAGTTTCATTCCCCCTTTATTATGAAAAACCAAACCCTATGTAAGTTGCTGTTTTATAAAGTCAATAAAAAGTCAAAAATATTTTGCGGATAGGAGCATGTGTAATCTCCAGGCGCAGTGATGGATGGGGGGTGATGTGTTAGAGGTCATAGGACTATACTGGAGAAAGGAGAGCTTTCTTACCGCTATTAACTACATACACAATATGCCGAACAGTATCACAAGCCCAAATCACCCGGCAGCCTCTTAAGAAGCTGATAAGTCCGTCTACGGAGATTTCACTGCCAAGTGGAAAATTGAATAGTCCGGACTTACAAGTTTATATGGAAGCTTATCTGTTACAGACAGCGCGCCAGGAGAATCATTCAATGTGAAAGACTTCAAAACCCGCAGCGGGCACAGTCTAATAATTGTCACCCCCAAGTATGTACACACATGCCAGCCCAACAGACCCTTAAAGGAGTATTCCAGACATTGCCAGTTATCCCTTATACAACAGGGAGGGGCTCTCTCGTACCCCCACAAATGAATAGCACTCCCTCTTCACCTCTTTGGATCTGTTGGTGATTTCTAGCAGTCCCATTCTTGTCAGTACCCAGTGCTCAGACTATAATAAGACTCTTCTGTATCTCTAGACTAGCACAACGTCCATCCGTACAGCTACATCTAAAATAAAAGCAGATAATAACTTCTGCATTTATAGCAAGCAGCTAGACATAAAATAAAATGTATATAGTATTTCTATGCTCAAAAGCTCCTCCTGCTGTATAACATGCTGCCTACAAATAGGACACTATGTACAGTCTTCTCAGCTCCTCCTGCTCTATAACATGCTACCTGCAGATAGGACACTATTTAGAATGTGCTTAGCTGCTCCTGCTCTTTATCATGCTGCCTGCAGATAGGACACTATTTACAATCTACTCAGCTGATCCTGCTCTATAACATGCTGCCTGCAGATAGGGCGCTATGTACAATCTGCTCTATAATATGCTGCCTGCAGATAGAACACTATGTACAATCTGCTCAGCTCCTCCTGCTCTATAATATGCTGCCTGCAGATAGGACGCTATTTACAATCTGCTCAGCTGATCCTGCTCTATAACATGCTACCTACAGAAATGACACCATGTACATTCTGCTCAGCTCATTCTGCTACATTACATGCTGCCTACAGACAGGGCCAAATCTGCCAGGAGGTGGGAATTTTGCCTCAGGCTACAGAGGACAGAGCCTTGGAGGAGCAGCAGACTTATTATCCAGGGATCAGAAGGAGGCAACATTGTGAAAATCATCTTCTTTATTCAACTGCAGGCAACGGCCAAACAATAACACCAGGTTTAGCAAGCTGGAAGAGTCATGGAGAGCTGGTCCACAGGAAGGTTACATGCAGTCTGGTAGTAGCTTGAGGCTGGTCTGGTAGCCCAGAGTCCAGATGGTGGATCTCAGCTCTCTTAAGTCTCCTGACTTGCTCTGGGTGCTAGGCGATAGCCTGAGGTACCTGTGGTCAGTCTCCCTAACAGCTCCTGACATGGAAAGGGCACTATTCGCAACTACCCACCTGCCTATGCATTGGCAGGGGTGTTGCAGATGCTTAACTATATATATATATCTCCTGGAATTTGTCTATATAACCATTTATCTATCTACCTATCTATCTATATTTTCTATCATCCATCTCCCTATCATCTGTCTATCTCCTATAGATTCTCCTACAGTCCCATATTACAGATACTTACCTACTACTGTGTGTAACTACAAAGTATTATCTTTGTGCAGGGCTAAAGGAGCCTCTTAATGTATGTGACTGTTCATAAAATAGTATTATTTTAGGATCCCACTTTTAGTTTTGCCCAGGGCCCCACTTTGTCTCACATTGGCCATGCAAAGTGTATGAGCTCATGTCCTCTCGGGCTGTGACCCTGTGTGACCTGACATCAGCAGCAAGTAATGGACGCTGTGATTTATCCGACTGTAGTCTAAGGGGACGGGCGACTGGAAGGCGGGAGCTTCTCACAGCCGCACATATATTTTACTATGACAGTCTGACATATCGTGTAAATCATTGAGAACTTTATTGCTTAGAAGTGATGGTTTGGGAACAGCAATTTTTTTTTGTTTATGATAACAAAATAAACTTGGAGACATGGATTGTCTGGTCCTACATACTGGGGATTAAATTATTTCTATTATAGAAAATATAATTTAAAATGATGGTATTTATAATGTGTTATTGTGGAATATACAAGCATATACTATGATTAACATAATTCTGTAGACTCAGATGTGGTGAGAAGGTAGAACAGTGGTTAGTACTGGCACATTGTGACATTGGGGGACTAATCCATCTTGGTCCTAAGATAAGATACAACCTGTTGTTCACATAAACAATTTCCTACGTTTACAATTCAACTTGGTCTCATCAGGGCACCATGGTGGGTTCAAGTCCCAGGGTCAACATCTGCAAAGAGTTTGTATTTTCTCTCTGTGTTTGTGTGGGTTTCTTCCGGGTCCGCCACTTTCCTCCCACACTCCAAAACATACCGGTAGGTTGATTAGATTGTGAGCCCCATTGAGGACAGGGACTGATTTGGCAAGTTCTGTGCAGCGCTGTGTAATATGTGTGCACTATATAAATAAAGAATTATTATTATTAGAGAAGATTGGCGCCTATTACAAAGAGTTTCCGGAGATGGTGAATAGTCCTCTTTCTTATCCATAATATGTGGGATCTAAATAAGGGATTGGTGTTCTCAAAGAGTTGAGTTTTGTAAGGGTTTCTCCGTATTTGGTTTCCATCTACGATCCAAAAAAATCCCAAACTGATAGATTTACCATAATTAGCTCAAAGGGGGCTATTTCCCTCATGTTTTTGTAATGTGTGTGTAAGTGTGGTGGGGAAGGATATTGAGAAATTTACCAATATACATCTATTAATAGTTCTGCTCCGCTTTCTTGATATGTAAAGTGAAGCCATGAGGAGGATCTTTACAGCATTGTCCTCTCCTCCTTTTCGTGCAGAACTGCTGCGTAAACCATATGAATTGCAGCAATGCTCTGTAAAGGTCTCTTTGTGTAAATGCAGCAATATATCTTCATTGTGGGAACATTAGAAGGAAACGAGGATGGGAGGGACACCTAGCCTCAGCCTTTCACATGACATTTCCAATGACTCTGTACTCCCATGTTCCTGACATCTTGGTATTTATCACTCTAAGGATACTGGAAAGAACTGACCCAGATTTCATGCTTCCATCTCTCGGGCTTTATCCACATACTTTGCATTTTAGCCAAGTCTGATCCCTCTGATTTCACAAGTAATATTTAGCAGCCCTGTGCACTTACATGCCGTAAATCACTCTCAGGAAGGAAAACTCCCACAGTTAATGTTTCTTCACTAAAGAACATTTCCAAGTCCCAGTTCATCGAGTCTCCGTTGTACCCTACCGTAGAAGTATGTGGTACAGGGAGGCGATAAAATGAGACAAAGCTATACATCCAAATATTATACAAAGAATGTATATTTCCAATTTTGTAAAGCAGACTCCTGTAGGACCCTACAGAACGGGCGGTCCCCGGGTTCCATACAAGATAGTTTCCATAGGTTTGTTCTTAAGTTGAATTTGTATGTAAGTCGAAACTATATTTTATCATTGTAGATCCAGACAAAAAATTTTTTTGCCCCAGTGACAATTGGCATTCAACATTTTTTTGCTGTAACTGGACCAAATATTATCAATAAAGCTTCATTACAGACACCTTACAGCTGATCACTGAAGTCTGGGTCTATAATAAAGCATCCAGAGAGCTTCACCAGAGGTCACAGTGGGAAGAGGGGTCCGTATTTAAGTAGGGGTCGTCTGTAAGTTGGGTGTCCTTATGTAGGGGACCATATTCATAACATAATGTACACTCATCCATGTTCCAGTTGCATGATCGCAATTTTGTGTGTTTTTTCTCCAAGCAGGATCGGTAGTGCCTGGAATTCCAGGAATTTTGTGGCCAATCAATGGTCTCAGGAACTTGAACTTCGATGTCACCACTTATTTTCCCTCTGCCCGACCTCCGGTTAACTTGTTGAATGGGTTGTCCAATTTGTAAGAAAGGGCTGGAACCCCCCCCTAACGGAGTGGGTGGGGTGGAGGCCAACATGACGGGGGCAGAGCGAGGGGATTGGCCCCGTTTAAATTTTGGGGAGGAATAAGTCAGCTTGGGGGGAGGAGGGGGAGTTATAAGGGGCAGAGAGCGGGAAACAAGGCAGTCCGGTGAGACACAAAGCTGAAGTCCCACCCGCCCGCCCTGGGTTACGGAAGGAGGGTAGATATTAGCTAGGGGTTTAAGTTCAGAGGGTAAAAAGGGGGGTAGGGAATGGGAGGATACTTGGGTTTTGTAAATTGCTTATTGTCACGGTAGCCGTGGCGGCTAGAGGGTCCTCAGGGTTGGTAAAAAAGTCTATCGGGAGGTGGAGTCAGGAGTGAGTGACACACCTGGAATATTGTTGGATGGTGGTTTTGGGTCAAGGCACACTGGGTTGTGGGCTCTTACAAGGGGGTGTCCTTGGGGAGCCCGGGAGAAGACACAAGCCACTTAAGCTGGCTGGCGGTGCCGCCGAGCCTGTGGTGGCGGCTGGCGGTAACGGAATTGTTATGGGAATATAAATTTCCTTAATTTTGTGTGCCTGACCTCTTTGGGGCCTCGAGGACCACCTACCTAGATATATATAGATATATGTAATTTTGGATTGCATTTAATGTTTTATATTGTTTATTAATAAAATTGGCTGCTGTGGCCAAAATTTTCCAAAGAAAATTGGTGTTATGTCCTTATTGGTGGAGATGGCGTTAAGGAGGGAGTGGGCCGGCACGGCAGCTTTGGTTAAAAGGGGGAAGGGGGAGATGAGAACAGAGTCGATGCTCCCCAGTCGTGATCCTACGAGAGTATAATGGTCCTTGTAACAAGTGTCAGATTCTTCTCTTTTCCACCTCATTGATGGTTGTAATGAGCAGCAGATTGAGGACACACTGTGCTATCCAACTGGTTTGGCTTTGAGCCTTACACTAGGGTTCAGGGGCATCCAAAATCGTGTACACCAGGACTGATAGAGACAGGTTAGACGTATATCTGTGAAATGCTGTATTTTTGTTAATAACAGTGAATTAGAGAATGTGTTATTTTGGATAAATTTAAGAAATCTGTGGGAATACCCCTTTAACAGTCCCATACACTTATTTTTCCAAACATTTCCAGCAGCACGATATTAAGACTTTCAAGAATGGGGATATAACCAAATATCAGCTTATCTCATCTTCTTAGTCCACTTGACTTTACTGTGCCTTCCAGTTCTTTTCAAAATATTATCAGTAGCAAGGCCTTGATGCATGGAAATATTGTTAACTATTGTTCTAACTATTGTTAACTATTTTCCTTTGGTCTCTACCGGCCTCTGTTGTTTACAACTATGTGGCCAACGTGATATTTTCTTGTTCAATGTCACACAGACCTTGATCTCCATGTGTGTAGAAGAGCTTAGGAGGTCATGTTTGATCAATTCTTAGGAAGCTAATGCTTTATAGTCTTCAGTGTGAAAGTTATACAAACAATAAATACATTAACCTACATATATCAGTTGTAAAGGCTTAACTACAATTTTAACCCAATAGTCATGGAGGTCATCAGCCTCTGAGTGCATTTTCCCCTACCCAAGTGTTCTTAACTGTCTATTTGTGATCTAGAATGCACAGAATTGTCACCAGAATTTTACCCCTCACAGCAGTAATTCCTGCTGGTAAAGGGTTAAAGGTCCTCCTCATCTCACCTAAAATTATCTGCCACTGAGGCACTGTACCTTAATTACAGTCATTTTTGTGATATGCAAATGAGTAGACAAAGAAACATGAGTAGACAGAGAGTCCATTTCTGAATGGAAGAGTCATGTTTGCTCTAGGGTAAACCACATCTCATTCTTTTGATTGACAGTTCTGTGTCTCTTCAAATTGCAGCCTGAGCAGACAGGAAGTCCACCCCTTGTTCACTTCCTGTCCTTACTAGATTGCTGTCCCTCACACAATGAATTTAGCAGTGAGCACTGTGTGGGAAACTGCAGATCTTCTTAATATTTCAGGGCATGGCCAATCGGTGGTGGGCAGAGCCAACATGGTCATAGTCTTCTTGTTCATTAACATTTCTGATGTTAAAGTGTCTTTTCTCCAACAACAGATGAGCCATGGACAATAGTTCTTTCCATGAACCAGAGTAATATCTGGGATGTTCAGGAGAATATACAATGGCCACTGATAGATACAGACTATCCCCTAATCGACTAGATTCCTTTTGAGACCCATTAACAATGACCACTATCTTTCAGAAGACATCATTATAATTTTAGTTCTGGTGTCAAAAATATGTCATTCAATCTATCTCATATATTCCAATATTGTGCTATCGGAAGACAACAATCCAATGACGGCAGTGTGATGCTCATTGTAATGTTCTGCTGAGAATCCTTGGAGGTACATGAATCTCCCACTCCCCCCTAGTTTTCTGGCCTCTCCAACTTTGGGCATGTCAGGGAGAGGGGCGGACAGAGCCCACCACATTTATTATAGTCTCTGCAGGAAAACTCCACCAGTTCAGACCTGGGCTACAGGTCCAAACTGGGGTTTTGGAACTCGTATTAACAAAGAGGCCAGAGCCAGTGCCAGACTGCCAGGTTGGGGGGATTTTAAGATTGGTGTTCAAAACGCAAGTCTTAATGAATTTCCCCCATTGCGTCTAGGTATCCATGTCTGTCACAGGTGCTCCTGTGACCCACCTCCCGGGTCACAGGCACACCAGTGCGCCTCTCTGCTGCTCTGGTGCCCCGCCGGCTCACTTACTCCAGTGGTATGGCGGGCATGTCCCCGTTTCCTAGGGTGCGCACACCGGCTTCCTGAGATTTAAAGGGCCATCGCTAAGATAATTGGCGCTGGCTAGCCGCCCGTTCTGTTCAAGACCCATCCTGTGTTCCCTGCTGGATCTGCGTGCCTTGTGCCCTAGAGAAAGCTGTGTTCCATGCCCTTTGCTGTTATTGTAAATTTCCCATTGTGACCCCCGGTTCCGTTCCTGGTTCCTGCTGCCTGCCTCGAACTATTGTTACATCCCCGATTCTGATTCCGTGCTGCCCGTCCTGACCTCCTGCCTGTCCCCAACTACGATTTTGCTCAACGTCTTTGTACCTCGCCTTGGCTGCCACCTCCGACAAGGCGCACCTGTGGAACGACCTGGTGGTACCACACCGCAGCAAGTCCAACCCGCTTTGTGCCGGGCTCTGGTGAAAACCCGGATACCTCTTAGATTCCGGTTCCAAGTGTCGGCTTACGTCATCGTCCACGGTGGTCCAGTGGGTCCACTACCTCTGGAGCCTGACAATGTCACTATTACTGAGCACTGTACAGAAAAAGGACATAAATATTGGTGACCTATATACCCATTCCCCTTCTGTGTTCTGTCCCCCTCCTAGTTTACCTTTATTCCTATAATCTCCTTCAGTCTGATACACTGTTCTTCTAACAACTTATAGTTTTGTTGGAGGAGACTGTGTTTCCTCCCATGAATACATGGTTACTAACAATTATGATGGTCACCCTGCCCTGCCCACACAGGGCCTACCTTCTTTCATTATGTTCAGCTGGTTGCATATCAATTATACATAGTCCTACTCTCATCTGGAGCCTCCACGAATATTTTGCATTGTGTTTGTTAATCACGTTTATGTTCATATACAGATGTCATGAAACTACCTGTGCAAAAGGATCCTGAGTGATACATACCATGCATAGTCTGTAACTCTGTATGAAGGTATTGCTTGACTTTCTTGTTATTGTATGCACAGACTGGTTAGAATGTCCATGCTCAACCTTATCTTTCACCAAAAGTCCCTGCAAGTCGGCACTCAAGCTTTAGAACTGGACCATATATCAAAGAAGAAAGGTGTCCTGATGTGAATGCATGATGACGTTGCCAATGTACTGTTATGAGATTTTTGGCATGCAAAAATTCTCAACATTGTGGATCTGTTGGACAGCATGCTTGCCATAAGCAACTGTTTGTTACACGGCAAGTAAAACCATGGGATGCATCAAAAAAAATTCACAAAAAATCACTATTCCCACCACACATTAAATATTTTTTTTATACTTATGTACTCCTTTTTATAAGAAGAACAGAGCTGAACTAGAGCAAGTAGAGGAAAACATCCAAGTACTGAATATAATAAGTGGATAAAGGTACAAAGACGGGTTATTAAATTCTGGGTTATTGAGTTTAGCAAAAATACAGGTATGGGATCTGCAGAAATATCTTACTGGTCAGGACAAAGATCTTTCTAATGAAAGACCAAGGGTGTCCTCTACCCCTAGAGGAAAGATAGTTTTATCATTGTCATATACAAGGGTTCTTTCCTGTAAGAGTAGTGAGAAGATCATCTTGTGATAGTTGATAGGAGCCAAGTTGCTATTCGAAGCAAAAAAATTCAGTTGTAAGTCCTTGAGATGGGACTTTAAAAAGTAATCCAGGTTTTAGGAATCTCTTGCTATCTATTGCATCTAATGGGGAGGGTACTAGGCCTCTGTTTGCTGACAATGTCTACTTGTTTGGAGCTCGGTGTGGTCTGCTCTTTATCTTCCCCAGTTAATCTTAATTCAAATTGAATTTCTTCCTGCTTACTCCTAACATTTTGTCCTTTCCTCCTCTTGCACGTTTGCCAGGATGACCTTCTATTATCAACATGTATAATCAGACAAGCCTTGTACTCGAGAGCCAACTTCAGAAGTGACTTCATTCAGAAGGAGAACCCCAAGGACACTTTGCATAAAGGACCTCACTCTCCGTCCAGCTGCCATGCTTATATATACACTTGTGTTATTAATTGCAAGCTTTTAATTAGAGGAAACTGGATGGATCACTTAACGCAAGTGACTAAGAGTCTGTATGAAGAATAAAACATCAGCACATACAGTACAAGGCACCTTCACGAGATTTATGTATAGCCGGCCCCCTGTGCCAAGAGCCACCAGCTGCCAAGTGAAAAGTCTGAGAAATCATTCACAGCATTCTAATCAGGCCTAACAAGCTAATTGTATGGATTGCTTCTGGCGGCCGGACCTCTATAGAGCGGGATGAGTGGGGTTTTATTACCGACCAAAAATAAATATACTCTATTCATTGTAGTAATCAGATTTTCTAAGAGGAGATGCAGATGGGAAGATCAAACATAATTCTTTTACAGTGTCCTAATGACTGTATATACATCAAAATTCAATCTATATTCTTCCATTTCATTCCAGAATTCCAATTAGAACACCTGCAGATGGAAAATGTTGCAAGCAAACAATAGACACCATGGCAAAAGCGTAAAATAGCTGTATGAATGTAGATTATGAGAGAGGATGTAAATACCATACCAAGATAGACCATGCAGCTACTGTAGGATCACTGGCAATGGAGAACCCAGACAGTCTCCATCTACTGTGTTACACCTAAGACCATGAAATAGGAAATAGGAAAATCCCTCGTCTCCTGGTTTAGGGTCGCTCCTGTGATCCATACACCTGCCATCTGAGCCAGGAGTGTCTCCGCAAGTCCGGGTGATGTCACTTGTTCTAGTTAAAGGGGCTAGCTGAGGCCATTGATTGGTCAGTGGTACCATAATGGGCAACACTTTAGGCTCAGTCAGAAACATCTGAACTAGAGCAGGTTAACTGCGCCTTTTTCCCCCTTAATCCTTTGGAGGATTTGCTGAAAAAAAAATTTCAGGGTCAATAGATGGTTTCATGCACATCCCAACTTTCATCCTAAAGATGGAGTCAGGGAAAGAATGAGGGATGTTGAATTTTAATGACTGATCCTTCTATTTTCAAAGCAGTCAGATCGGATCCCAATAGATCCTAGCTATGAAGTTTTTTGGAAAGAAAAACTGAATGAATTATCCCAAGGACCACAGTAAAATTGTGGTGGAGTAAACATATACCAGAAGTTTTTTCTCTTGGGTGATGGAACCTATTAATCATTGCTTTAAGGTTGAAACTCTTCGCTGAACCATCACAATTAGGTTCAGCGGTAGGGGTTCTTCAGTGGGTATATGCCATGTCACCAGTGGGCACTCACACTGTGCTCACATTGTCCCTTGTGGGTACTCATACTGTGCTCATGTTGTAAACTTAAATTGAACCTGCCATAAAGATTTGGGCCCACAAGTTGCCACCAACGTGTTATCCAGGACAGTGACAGGATCTCAATGATGTTCTCCTATATACTGTGAGATTCAATATTTCGCAGAAAAAACTTTTAAATTCTATATTCACATGACCTAGGGCGTCATTGGGGAAGAGAAGAGTCATAATGGCCTGGGCCACCCTGGCTTGACTAATATCTTATATTTCAAGTAGAGCATCATACAATACAATACAGCAGCTATCACTCATACTTGTGATGATGATGATGGGCTAGGGGACCTTGAATAAGACTTGAGGGTTGAAAACAGAAAATAATAACTTTGATGAATTTAGGAGTTGATCTATGTCCATCACATATTGTAATGGTGGATCCTGTGCTTTCGATATATGATTATTATCATCCATCTGAAAAACGCTCTCTACAGAACAGACCGGGTTGGTGCAAGACGCGCTGCCCTTAATCGAGTCGGTACAACAGGGATTTCTTTTGTTGAAAGTTTTATTCATACAAATACAACAAAAGAAAAACGTGTCGTACTAACTCAATCACGGGCAGCGCTAGTTTTTTTCTCATTATCCCATTTTTTTCTCGTTATCCCATTTATTTGATTTTCCTATCCGGCACCATCCAGTTCCGGATCCCGGGAAGATGCAGCAAACCCTACCCACTTAATCGATCAGAAGGCTGGACCTTTGATATCTGCCTAACACATAAGACACAAGGGGACTTATTTACTAAGGGTCAGTGGCTGCACTTTCGTCGTTTTTTTTGGCGTTTTTGAAATTTGCGAGATTTGAGACAGGTATTTAACTGGGCATTGTGACAAAAATCGGGGGGGGGGGGCTGCCAGCCGAATCAACTGATTCGACCGATTCGACCTTAAAATTGTGTCTCAAGACAATGCACTTACATGCACCAGGAGGAAGAAGGTGAACTCCGGCGGACCTGAGCGGGGAAGCGACACATGCAGGATATCGGGCGCACGATCTTGGTAAATCACAGCAGAGTGCATTGCGGTCGGACAATGCACTTTCGGAAAATCCGCGTACCGGGTAAGTAAATGTGCCCCAAGTTGTTTAAAGGTGAGCAGATATCACTGTTACCATCTTCTTACAATCACAATACTGCACTAGAGCGAGGCGCCGCCCGTTTTCTTTCTATCTCTCTACAGAACATCTAAGGGCTCAAGAATGGCTGATAAGGCTCAGTGACCAGTGTAAATAAGATTTTAAGGTTTTATCAAAGCATAGATAATCTAATTTTAAAAATTCAAAAATAATTAAAATGTGATTGTACTAATAGGACTACAATTTCTTACAATTAATTTACTTGAAGGGAACCGTTGAGCAGAAATTAACCTAATTAACTAAATGTTGTCAAGCAGCTGAGCATCTTCCAGATCATTTTTCTTTTATGACTTTCATTCCTTTCATGAGTGTGGTGGCATCAATGAGAACATCTTCTTTAAAGCGAGATGTAAATTGATTGTATAAAGTCAAGTAGGCGGAGATTTTAACACTGAAGTCACGCTCTCTCATCCTCAGAAAGACCCCTTCACTATAACTGATGCACCTGTCAAGAGACATTACTAACCAGATCTCCTGAAGTCTGAGGCATGATCAATCACAGAGTAGGAGGCGTTCAGAGATCCCCACCTTGACTTAAGTGTTAAACTCTCCGCCTCCTTGACTTCATACAACCAATTTACATCTCACTCCAAAGTTGATTTTCCTGATGATGCCATCACACAGGACCATGAAAGAAACGATAACTAGAAGGTATTATACTGCTTGACAATATTCAGGTTTATTGGGTCAATTTCTGATGACGGGTTCCCTTTAAAGGATCCTGAATGTTTATAATATATCTACTCTTCTCATTTCATACCACCACAAATCAGTAAGTCTGTGAAATCTAAATACAGTATCTCACAGAGCAACATACAACCATTTTTGTTTTGCATGAGAATAAAATAACCAGAATAGCAAAAAATAGCAAACGCATTCAGTTAGATGTGGTGACATCACAGACTGGAGAACGACAAATGGAGCCATTAGATCCATTGCTTTCTGCATGATGAGGTATCACTATTCCATTTCTTCACGGCAGCCAAATGTCAGGCATTAACCGCTTCACGTCATTGATTTCTGTCCCGCAGTCGCCCTCTATGTCACCTTGTCTAAATAAATTCATTACATTTGATAGATGAACATGAATAATAAAGTTTCCTTGCCAAGAGGAAAAGAAACGAGAAGAAGAAATAATAGCAGCCAAATCTGTGTCTCCCTGTGTAATATCTGCTGTCATCTTGAACGCGGCCCAGATGCTGCTGTATTTATATGTTTCACTCCTGATCTTGGGTTCTGTTGGTGAGCGAGGAATTACAGGCAGGAGAGGATTGGGCCTGTCTTCACACCTCAACCCATCTCCAACAACTGTGACACCTCATCTGATGTTCACTACCTGAAGCGGCACAGCATCCCCTGATACCACAAACGTGTCCTGCGTCTTCAAGTGGTTTCTTAGCTTCCAGGGTCGATGACTGCTTATTCTCCATCTCTTCCAGGATACAGAACCTTGAGCTTCCATCCTAATTGTTTGTGTTACTTGGTAAACTATGGTTGTAGCAGCTAATCATTTAAAGATATGTTTCATCTGAATACATCTCAAAAGCCCCCAATATCAAATGGGGGATCACACACCTTCATTGTCGCCAGTGGAGGTCCTAGCAGTCAGATTACTCTTTAAGATAAGTCACTGATTTCCATTCGATCTATAGGTGATACGTTTTGAGTTTGGGAAAATTCAGTTATAGGTGTTGTTCCTCAACAGCCTAAATTTAAGAAAAAATGCTAGTAATGTTGATGATTTTTTTACACAGTACTAGGGGATAGATACTTGATGGCAGTTTTCTACAAGCCCCATCATTCCTTGCATGTACCTCCATCTTATTTGTCCTGCCACAGCCATCTTATTGCAGAGTACTGTCTCCCTCCGTAGAAGTCCCCCTAGTTACAGTGGAAACTTTCTGACCACTCTTGCCTCTGGTGTAACTCTCTGGATGATGGTAATTTACTGAACTTTAGCCCCAGGTTGTAGTAATTAACTATAACAGTTTTCATTTTAACCCTTTACTTTACAATTTTACTCAGTTTTATTGCTGTTTTTGCTCCTATCGCTCCCTAGGCTGCTCAGTGCAAAATTCCAAAATGTGGGCGGGGACTCTCTAAGCAGACACATTATAATCTAGTTCCGTGGGGTGACAATGCGGTTAGATTATCAGGGTACAGGTGTATATACACTTTCATCTGTCTTCTGACATTGTACTCACACACTGACACATAGAAAGAGAGATGAGACAGATCAGAGATGCATGAGATGCCTATTACACAGAGGCATGACAGACAGAGACAGACTTTTACACTGCCAGCTCTGCTACCTTATCTGCTTTGTATCTTTTCTCTTTCCTCACAATGTTATGCTTGTTGGCAGGAAGTAATGAGTGTCAGTGAGCTCCAGACCACAGGGGGGGGGGACTGGGCTACAGGCACAGAGCAGAGAGACAGAAATCTCAGCAGCACGGCATCACACAGAAATCCAGGATGATGGCCCGACCCTAAAGTCAGAAGTTAGAGGGTCGTGTCTAGGGGCAACTGAAATTGTGTACACCAGGACTGATAGAGACAGGTTGGATTTATATCTGTGAAATGCTGTATTTTTGTTTACAACAATGAATTAGAGAAAATTGTTGTCCTGAGAACATATAAGAAACTTGTCTTTATGGGAATACCACTTTAAGCTTCCAAAATATACATAAAAATTCAACTTTAAAACAAACCTACAGAACCTATCCTGTGCATTACCCAGTGACTCCATGTGCTACTACTATGATCCTATGGTCACTGCAAAGTAGTATTTCTACTATGATAGCTTCCTCCTATCATCATAAGAACCGTTGTTCTAAACCGTCAGAGATTCTAATCAATATTAATTATTAAAGATCAATAGCAATAGAAGAAAGGTTTGTCCAGCTTCCAACGTGATGCAAAAAATAATTAAAAATCTACTTTATTAGAAAAACTAATCAAGAACATCAAAGGATTTCCATAATGAAGAGAAAACTGACGCGTTTCGAACCAGCTGGTTCTTAGTCGTAGCCACGACTAAGTCGTAGTCGTAGCTATGACTAAGAACCAGCTGGTTCGAAACGCGTCAGTTTTCTCTTCACTTTGGACGTATCTTGATTATTTTTTCTAATAAAGTGGATTTTTAATAATTTTAATAAACCTTTCTTCTATTTCTGTTTTTTCTGTTACTGGTGCCCCAACCTGGTTGCATCCGCATATAGCACATCCTACTATTGAGGTGAACTGAAAACATTTTTTTGTTAGAGATCAATGTATATGTACAGAAGACTCTGCTCTTCTTATTTAATTTTTTTTTTTTATTTAAGAGAAAATGGAAGTAATAGAAGATATAGGAAAACGGAAGTCCCCTCTATTGGTCAAAAATATGACAGCAAGTTTTGCAAACTTTACAAAAACAAGATGCAGGTGGGAGGAGAGGTCATTGTAGCCTGGGCCAGATGGAGGAGATGGGAATAGGAAATAGGAATGTAAGTACAGACAACACATCACCAAATTCTTACTGTACTTTAATCAATGAAGTGGCCAGTGTACAACCTTTACCGCTACGTATATGGTGGCTTTATGTTTGTATTATTGGTATACACTCAAAAGAGTTTTTACTACCCCATACCGATTCTCTAGCTGTGCCGCTGCCACAACATTAAAATGTATGCAGGGTTTCTTTTTAAGTCGAGTTATCCTCAATCCTAGCTACAAGTAACACATTGTAATATTCTAGTCAGGTATAGCGCGGCTCGATACTGCCAGCTACGCCGTGCGCCACAATCCAGGCATCTATCAGGAAGCAAAGCAGGGAAAAAAGATAAGGACTTTGAATGTCAGATCAGAAAATGCCGTGGTAAATGTACTATTAATAGGCGGCAAATATTTAAGCATCTCCAAACAATACTGAGGGTTAAAGGGACGGGCGGCTTAATATAAACCCTGGTTTGGTTTAATGCTAAAGAAGTGATTATTAACTTATTAACTTTATTAGGGCTTATAGACAGGGTTAGATTTCCCCTCTTTCCCCTTATAGGCTTTACTATACTTGTTTAATTGCCATCCATTTACTATTTTTAGTGATGGCCTTTGATGTTCTTATGTATTCAGAAATCTGCTTATATTAGTTTTTATATCAGAAATACTTCACACTGACATCATTCACACATGGCTTCTTCCTGAATGAACTGCACACACCAATAGACCCAGCTGCAAGAAATCAGAAGCGCACGGCCATTCAAAAGCTATATATATAGGTGTATGTGCAAGTATTTATATACAGTAAATTGTACGAGCGCCCCCATCAACACATCACAGGGGGTCTGCCATGCTGATAGCATATCATCTACTCATCATACTTACTCAATGACCATGGAGACCCTCACTGATCATAAGGACATTAAGAAGACACAAGTTTAACGTACTCCCTGATCACTTAAAGGGATATTCCCACGAAGACAAGAGTCTTAAATATACTCAGGATAACAAAATAACGCATTCTCTAATCCACTGTTATTAACAAAAATGCAGCATTTCACAGATATAATTCCAACCTCTCTCTATCAGTCCTGGTGTACACAATTTCACTTGCCCCTGGGATCTGACCATAAATCTTCTATCTTCTATGGTCGGTTCAGGACAGATTCTTCTCATGAATAGCTTCTCCTGTCTGCTTCTCCTCTCTGCCTCCAGCCCCTCCCACCTGCATTACAAGGGAAGTGCATACACAGATACATTCTGCCGGCAAGCATCGTGCAGAGACTTAGGCCTTTTTTCATCAGAGTTTAATCAGTTTTCAGTCAGAGTTTGTGCAATGTCTCAGTTTTTCATGCGCATTTCAATACATTTTTCACGAGCAGATAATGCGTGTGAAAAGGACTGAGCTCTATCTTTGCTATGGCAATTGAACTATGAAAAATGCATTGCACTTGCATGTGTCTCAGTGTGTCTCTTTTTGATGCATCTCCATAGACTTGTATGGTGCGTTTTTTCACGCACGTGACTTGCAGAAGTAGAACATGCTGAGATTTAAACACATGTTAAAAAAATGTGAATGTCTGCGTGAAAAAAATGCAAAAAAATGCAAAAAAAAAACGTTGATTACAATGGGTCAGTGTGCAATGCCGAATACCTGTGGGAAAAATGCAAGTGTGAAAGGGGACTAACTCCACAAGCTTTATCAGAGGATGGGGACACTCTGTGTGTGTTAGAGCTCAGCTGTAGCAAAGTTTATAGTGTTTGTCATAGCTAAGATGTAGCAGAGCTGAAGTGTGTCATTGTGTACTATATGCATCTCATGCATCTCATCATCTCTCATCTCTTATCACTCTCATCTCTCTTTTTTATGTGTCAGATATTAGTAGAATGTTCAGAAAGTAATTAAAAGTGTAGATAAATCCTGTACTCTGATAATCTAAGCACATTGTCAGCACAAAGCATCTCATAGCACAGAGGGATCATGAAGGATCTTCTTAGAGAGTCCCCGCCCAAACTCTGGTGTCTTACACTGGCCATCACTGAGTGATATGAGCTAAAATGGCAATAAAAATGTAAAGTTTTACTGTACTTTTTGGTGATGTCTATTTGGGCATCCTATAATTTATTGGTTGAACTGTTTCTGGAAAGGGAGAAATAAACACCAATTTTGTCATTTCATTTTTTGATTTAAAATGTTGGGTCATTTACCATAAATGAGGCATAATAAGATATTGCAGGACATTTATCAGGCCTTCTATTCCAGGAAACTGACATTGAAGCCCTGTGATAATCGCAATTACTTAAGAAACATCAGCATTTGCTATAATTTTCTCCTTTGCACCATCTCCACGCCAAGTGGGCATGAAGGGGCATGGGCGGTAGCAGAGTGGGCTGACATGGGGCGTTGTTGCCCTGCACCTGTGCACCACCTAGACCATGCAAACGCTCAACTTGACCGTTTTGTTTTACTAAACACTATTTTGAAATAAATCATGGGATTTGGGTGGCATTTAATCAGTTAATACCCATGATCGATGCCAGCATCAATCACGGTCCTCAACAGCAGAGGGGGACAGTGAAACAGCAAGGAAAAGACTAAGAGAGACTAAAACAGTGCAAAGCATCATTTTTGTTTGTAATTCTGTCTGTCTAAACCCACTAAAAGAAGAGCTTATAATTAATATGCACACTCAGTCCGGCCCCCTGCTCCTTGATATTCAATTTCTTCCCCTCCCACATTCTCCATGTGACTAACCCCCAGTGAGCCTTGTTAGAAAGTGAGATGGTGCGCATGTGCAGTTCATAGGTTTAGCCTTCTGGTGATAGGTTCCCTTGAAGCATTTCAGGATTTTTAGTGTTCTGCATCATGATATTTTGGAACATGCCATTTTGATTATATTTCTAATGCAGTTTTGAAGCCAAACATTAGGATTGAAGAGACAGAAGTAGAATGTTTTTTGTTATCCACTTCGCAAAAAACCTAATCAATACATCAAGTGTAAATGAATCTTTCACCTTCAGGTTACATGTATGGGAGGCTCAATTATTACGGGAAAAAATGACCTAGACTGCTGCCCTGTTTTTACTATGATAAATAACAGCATATTGGCCTGAAGGAAGGGCACTGATGGTAGTGTGAATTTAGCCTTAACAGTTGTGTGGATCCCAAACCAATAGCAGATCCTTATGCTACTGGGGTTTCAAGCCCAAAACATGTTAACTCGAGGCTCATGAGTTCCTCCATTTGGCGGTTTCCAGAAGTTCTTTGCCACTGGAGAAGAGTTGTGACTCTCCTCCATTAGCTTCTGGCACAAGTCCTGTGGGCTTTTATAGCTGGTGAACTGTGGTGAACAGAAACTCTGAAAATGGTCAACACTGGAGTCCCCAGATTTGAGGACCAGAACCCCAGCAGAAAAAGAAGTTGTTGCTTGACTAGGTGCCCGTATCCTGTTGACAAGTTCCTTTTACAGCCATATTCCAGCGTTTATACCTGTGGTGGTTTAGGTGTCCCATTTCTGGTGACAAGTTCCATTAAAATCCAAATCCAAGGATCCACAAGTGTATTGTAACCTCCGCAGGTAACATAACAATTTTATTCCTCCGATGCACCTCAGTGAATTGGTTTTTTTGTGGAATAATCTTTCCTTGAAATCTGCAGATACCGACCCGGTGTATTTACCTATTCCCATTATTATTCCGGAGTAGAACTGCATCTACTCCAAGTATGTAATTACTCTCAATGTGCCGACTTCAGGAAGACTTTCTAGTTGCGTTATTAAATGTCACCATTGAGCCGTGCTGACGGCATCTGATATAGCAGTACATGGGCTCACTCCTATGCTGTTCCTATACTTGTTATGATTTATTGTTGATTTTTACCTCTGATTCTATAATGATTCCAAGCAGTGAGCCCAGAAGGTATTATTATACCGCCATTTATAGTACCGCGATGGGGAGATAGCGTCGGTATGAGAAATCTTCCATTCGTACATGAATAGAGCCTCTCAGGATACCAAATAGCTGCCTGCCATAAGGCATTGTGAGTTTGATTTAAATTGCTGACCGCAAATCCTTAGCACCTTCCTCAAATTTATGTGTCTGAACAAATCACCAAGTTTCTCTCTTAACGCAATTATATCAACCCAACCGCACTCATAGACGATTGTGTATTCAGCCGGCGTCGTGGCCCGGTTCCCCAGCCGATGGTGGGTCAGACCTAAGGCATCTACCTGGCACTACATTTTCATTTTGAGATATCAGAAGGGCTTTTTGAAGACGGGGGAATTGAAATAGTCTTAAAATGTTTAGTTGAAGCTTGTCAGCACATTGCAGAGTTGAAATGGTTTCATGCAGTTCTAGCGCTTGTTGCTTTCCAAACTAATGGGGAGTTTCCAAAACAAGGTATCAGAGTTTAATTTACCACAGTAATTCTGGATGATGAACTTAATGGGGCTCATTTACTAAGGGTCCTCGGACCGCGATTCCGTCGGGTTTCCCGCATATTTCCATTTTGCGCTGAATTGCCCCAGGTTTTTGGCGCACGCGATCGGACTGTGGCGCATCGGCGCTGGCTTGCATGTGACAGAAATCGGGGGGACGTGGCGTCCGACAACCTGACGGATTCGGACAAACCGCGGAATTTAAAGAGATCAAGCACTCACATGCACCATAAATCCTCATCGGACAACGCACCGCGGCATCGCGACAGGACCGGGTAAGTAGATCTGCCCCAAAATCTCAGCAACCATTGAAATTGTGTGCATGGAATTATGGGATAAATCATTTAGTATACCAAGTCATGAAGATCTGTCAGCATTATTTCTTTTTCAATGCCTCGCATTTTGAATGTACAATTATTCTGTAGACTGTACCACATGGATGCGGTATTGTACACCAAGAACACTTACACACCAGTGTGTGTTCCATGGAACAAGATCAGTTCTTTTTTATCTTCTAATACCTTATTTTAGAGAAAATCTTTTAAAGTTATCATAATTAGCAGACAAGAGAGTCTGAAGAGGTTTCTGTGATGTATACAGGAGCCTCTGAGGCTCATTTGCATAACTTTAAAACACAATTTTCTCCAAAACTACTGCATCAGAAGATGAAGAAAGACATTTGAAGGGGACACACCCCTGTGTAAGTGTGCTTGGTGTACAATATTGCATCCATGTGGTAGAATTCCTTTAATTGATAAACACAAATAATATAACTTAAAGAAAAAAGAAAAAAAATGAAAGTTTACATGTGCATCGAGGTTCAGTAGAGAAGCTCAGTTACAGAATCTGGAAATGATCCGAGAAGAAAATGTATCACATGGAGGACATCATCATTAAATGATGGACAATATTGTAAATCATTCTTTGGTGTTTGTTATTTTTAAAATGTAGAATTCCGGGATAATTCTTTTTTTTTTTTTTTTGTTTCCAAAGCAAAACATAAAAAATCTCTATGAAAATCTCTGAAAAAAGCCACTGTGTTCAGCATTATCTGAAATGATCAAGCTAGTTGCATTTGTTTACGATGATGTAACTACTCTAAAATTTAAAGGGGATGTCCAGAGGTTGAAAAACATGGCAGCTTTCTTCTAAAACCAGCTTCTCTCCTGACCATGGGTAATAAGTGGTATTGGAACTCAGCTCCATGCATTTCTACAGTTGAGCTGCAAATTCAGCTCCATTCAGCTCCCCAGTGGGCCCCTTCATGGGCCGCCCATCAGTAGCCACACTGCTGC
Organism: Engystomops pustulosus; assembly: GCF_040894005.1. Lineage (NCBI taxonomy): Eukaryota > Metazoa > Chordata > Amphibia > Anura > Leptodactylidae > Engystomops > Engystomops pustulosus. Next base: position 34,958,260 of record NC_092412.1, read on the forward strand.
CCCTACCATGCGTAGCCACACTGCCCCCCCACACCTGTAGCCACACTGCCCCCTCCCCCCGTAGACACACTGCCCCCTCCCCCTGTAGACACACTCTATCCCCCCTCCAGCTACACTGCCCCCCACCTCTGTAGACACACTGTATCCCACCCTCCAGCTACACTGCCCCCCACCCCTGTAGACACACTGTATCCCCCCCCCTCCAGCTACACTGCCCCCTCCCCTTTCAGCTACACTGCCCCCCCATCTCCCTGTAGACACACTGTATCCCCCCTCCAGCTATACTGCCCCCCCTGTAGACACACTGTATCCCCCCCTCCAGCTACACTGCCCCCTCCCCCTCTACTGCCCCCCTCCAGCTACACTGCCCCCCCCATCTCCCTTTGGACACACTGTATCCCCCCTCCAGCTATACTGCGCCCTCCCCCTCTACTGCCCCCCCCCTCCAGCTACACTGCCCCGCTCGAGCTACACTGCCCCCTCACCGGGAAAGAAAACAAACTCACCTTTCCTCGTTACCCCGAAGCATGCGCCTGCTCTACGCACCAGCTCTGAAGCCGGCACACATGATCCAATGACATCATCATGTGCGCCGGCTTCAGAGCCGTCGCATACCTTTGCGGAGCGCAGCTTTGGGGGAACCAAAACAGGTGAGTTTCTGACTCCCAACGAGTGCAACATAGAGGCAGAAAACAGCACCAGCCGGAAGGGGATCATTTGTACCAGTGTCTTAAAGCGACACCAGTACAATTGATCCGGGGGCCCGAGTGGGCCCCTCCAGCTCCCCGGGGCCCTGGCACTTGCCTGGGTAAGCCGAGTGCTGGCGCCGGGCCTGAGCAGAACTGTATGGTTCAACCACTGACAAAGAAGGATCACAGAGTATATTTACCAGTTTATTCTTTGACAAGTTCATGGGGGCAATAAAACACTAACCGAAACAGTTTTGACAATTGCTCTAAAACTTTACGACCAACTTTCACACCACAAAACTTTTTCACACTTTGCAATCTGCTTTCTGCTGGAAGTGACCTTACTAAATTCATCATTGATTTGTTCGCCGGCGAGTCCCAATGTCAATACTCCTTGTTACTTTCAGATCTTTCAGCAGCTTTTAACCTATCTCACCCCTATTTCCCGTGTACAATTTACCCAGTCCTGGGGTTATTTTCGATTCAGTCTTCTTCATTTCTTTTGGTGGTTATTTTATGTTTACATTTTACAAAATAAACCATTTTTTATTTCTATTTTTTAATTACTGCCCTCACCTTCTGTTGTACTATGACTTCTTTGAGAGTGCAATGCCATATAAATTCTACTCGTGTCATCTCATGTTGAATCTCTTTTTGTCTCGTTTTTCTCCCGTTGCTCCTAATTAATGCACATTTTTCTATTGTTAATGATATAATATAGTCTCTAATTGAATCTGCTTGGAACACATTATTGATGTCATGTTCGGTGTTTCGAGACGTGGGCAAATTGTGAGCGGCAAAGGACAATAAAGTAAAAGCGGCTCTGAAACAAGATCTCATTTAGATCCCCTGTACGACTTGCCACTCATAACAAGGCACGTCTGGGTATCAAGGGTAGTTCTCTTCTGTCAGCAGAAATACAGATTTGACAGTTCGAGGTAAGCCTTGTGTTTCTTACAGACCTTTTGGGATTTTCGTATAAAAATCAGTTAGTTCGGTTGCCATGGAAACGGCAATGGAACCCTGTTTAACAAGCAATTCATGACACAATATCTATTTTGGGTGACCCGTACGAAAAAAAAGAGGTCATAGACATATTCCGTGGGATGCGGTACTGGCTGGTCAGGAACATTTTATGTTTGCCTAAAGTGGTAAAACTCCTAATGTTAGACGAGCGTTAGATGAGACAGCAAACTTCCCGGAGTTACAGGATTTTGGGAACAGCTGTAAGTTTGTTCGTGTGGAGAGGCTTTGCAGATGGTATCAGTAGGAAAGAATTTCTAAAAAGTCTGTTATGAAATTTCCTAAACATTATTATGAGTAGATAGTTTTGCCAAATTGTAGCTTCATTGTAACCAATTCAACTCTATATCTATTGGAGCCAATAGTGCTGGAGGGTGTCAAAACAATTTTCCCTGGGGGCCACATCAGCTTCATGTCCTGTTATTACTGTATGAATGTATCTACTCAAGCTGTTTAGCAGTTACCTTTATACTGCATTACCATTGCAATCAGCCCTTCGGGGGCAACCTCAAAGCTGAACACATTGCCAAAATGTACCCCTACAGTGGCCAACAGTCATAGTTTCCCCCAAAGCAGCCAGAGTACCCTCCCCCCACAGAAACCAGAGTGCCTCACACAGCACCAGAGTGTCCCCCATAGCTGCCATAGTGTTTCCCATAGCTGCCAGAGTGCCCCCAATTTTTTTTTTAATTCAGCGGATCCGAATCCGTCAGGTTTTCCGATGGACACGCCCACCGATTTCTGTTGCATGAAAGCTCGCGCCGATGCGCCACAATCCGATCGTGTGCACCAAAGTCCCGGGACAATTCGTCGAAATCAGAAAAATTCGGGAAACCCGACGAAAATGTGCGGTTAGGACCCTTAGTAAATGAGCCCCAGTGTGTCTCACTTTGTAGCCAGATAGCCCCCATAGTAGCCAGAGTTCCCCCATAACAGCAAGAGTTCCCCTCATGGTAACCAGAGCTGTTTTGGGGAAGCAGTAAAAATTGAGTATCGGAGTACCCTGTGCTTAAAGGGGACCTACCACCACGAATCTACCTATAAAGGTAGATCGGGTGGTAGGTGGATCAATAGGACGTGAGGATATAAGTTTTGTGAACTTATATTAAAGGTTTATGCTAATTTTGTTATGCGGCTACTGGGGCGTGCAGTAGCCGCAGCTGTGGCTACACGGCACGGCTACTCCACACCCCAGTAGCAACTTTACCCCTCCTACCCACAATCTTCGGCGCGCAGCTCCTTGCAGCTGCGCGCCCTCGTCCGGCGATCCTGCCGTCTGCGCAGGCGCAGAACAGCAGGCCCGCGCCTGTTTCGGAGCAGTGACCACACATATTTCAGAACATGGCTGCCTTCTTGAACACCGTTGGATCAAGGGCAATTTTTTTTCCAATGAGAGGTGGTCTATCAAATTGTGTCATCAGATTTCCAATATATCTTGATATTTAGAAGTTTTTCACACAGAAATTTTCCATAGATCCCCATGAGAGTCCATAACGATTGTCTCCCCTTCCCATGGGAAAAACTTGTCCTTGATCCAACACAGTGGTTTTCTAGTTCTGGAGAAATCCAGACCGCAGCCTTGTGTTATTCAGCCTGTGGTGTCTCTTTTGCTATTCTGATGCTCACCTTTTCCCACTTCCCAAAAGCGGCCGCTGTCCTCTTCACATCTACTTTGTGCGGTGTCTGAATGCAGCTCTGAAGGTAGCAGACGCACGAGGAGGAGAAAACTGCTTTGGGGGAATGGGGAAAGGTGAGTATGCTTGTTTTGTTTCTACAGCTTAAAGAAGGAGGAAGGGTGGGTTGTATTTGTGATTACATGGGTTATACATCATGGGGCTACAGACAGATGCTTTTACAAGTGAGTGGGCTAAATCAGTTTTTTCTGTGGCCCCCTCCTTATAATACTCCATTTTCTGTGGCATGTGTGGCATGTCCTTAAAAGGATGACACAATAAAAGGAAAAAAGAGGGCACAATAAGGAGGAGGCTTAAGAAAAGACTGTGACAATCAGCTTTTGTGGGGCAATGAAACTATTGGCTACTGTGGATACTGTGACTATTGACTAATGTGGGGCCGGCCCTTTCACTATTGGCTATAGTAGGGTATTGTAACTATTGGTTACTTTAGGACATTGTGACAATTGGCTAAATTGAATGACTGTGACTATAGGCTACATTGGAGGATTTGTGACTACAGGCTAAATTGGAGGATTGTGACTATTGGCTAAAGAGGTTACTGCTGACAGCCTGGGTGCCCACAGAGAGAGTTCTAAGTTCCACCTCTGCTAGTCGTGCCAAGGTCCGCCACCACGGGTTTAAGGTTAATCGGTTTGGAAAAGGAGTAGGTTGTAGAGTTCTTCAAAATAATGGAGACTCCAGAAAATAACATTTATGTTGCATACTCTCAAGAATACACATTCTGACTTCCGAGCTATCATTCATAGTATCTGCCTTGTAACATGTAAAATAAGGTCAACGGTTCTTTATAACTCTGTATTATATATAGTGTCCTGGTTATATAAAGAACACGGGTGGAAACAAGCAGACCTGACTCATGTCAAATAAAAGATCAATCTCTCCATTTAATGGAAAAGTTTGGAGTGCATTTCTAATTACCGAGCTAAGTTTGCAGTCAGAACTCCCGCTACAATCGCTGCTTTTAAGATCGGAAGAATTTTTTTATTTTTATTTTTTTTTCAATTTGGAATCCATAATTAGAGACGGAAAGAATAAGAGTCACTCAGCCAAAACTGCATTGTTTTACATATTTCAGGTAATTAATTCAATAGACGGGAACGCTTTGTCAAAGACAAACATTCTATTGTATAAAATTAATTTACTCGTACAGGAAATGCAAATCGGGGAGAAAAGTTTTTGGACCTGAGGTTGTTTACAAGGGAGAATTGTCATAAGCAAGTCCATGGCCATACGCAATGATAATTATCTTGTATAAACATATCCGGGCGGATTTATTATTCCTGTGTAATACTTAGTGCTAATTTATACTAGATATTCATAAAATGCACCAGCTTTTTCAAAATGGCCGATGCTAACTGATAAATTTGATAAATTGTTGTCTACAACCAAATTTTAGAACTAATTCGTTTTTTGCAGCCTTTTTTTGTTTATTAATAATAATATTATTTAGCCACACCCCCTTTCCAAGACAAGTTAGAGAAAAATTCTAGTTGGAGGATCTTTGTCTCATTTCCTACAGTGGGACAACAAGGAGCATTTCATTTTTGGTACACAAATATATACTTTGCAAAAGCCGCAAATGCATAGTATGACTGTTCTATCCTCCTCCTATAACTGAAGTAGAACTGGCAAAAAAAATGATGGTGCCAATTTCTTGTAGACTTTGTTTTAATTAATTTTCCTGTACAGTCCAATTGATGCATTCGCTTTGTTCATTGGGTCGATATGGACAAAAAATTATTTGTTTCTTAGACATTTTCTATGTAAGATGTTATTTTTTGTGGGGCAAGTTACTATTTTTAATTTATACCATTTTGTGTACCGTATGACTTTTTGATCAGTTTTATTTAAATTTGATGTGTTGCAAAATGACAAAAAAACAGACATTTTGGACATATGGGCACTATTTTCTATCCACCATGAATAATTGTTTATATATTTTTGGCATTTTGGGACACAGTGATACCTTGTTTATTTATTTTTCAGTGTGTTCTTGGAATGGGGAGGGGGGTGATTTGAATTTTTATATTTTTTTGAAACTTTTCTTTTTCTTAAGGCCCCCTAGGGTACTTTAACACTAGGGGGTCTGATCACTCACACAATATACTGCAATACAACTGAATTGTAGTAAATTGTGAATTTACTGCTTCTTTATTACAGTCTGCCTCCAGCAGGCTCCAAGCTGTCATCCCTTCCAATGACATCACAGGGTAGGGGAGGGAGGCATCGGCCATCCAAGATGGTGGCATCCATGTGGTTACCGGAGTCAACCACGGCAGTTACCGCTAGAAGTCTTCTGTATAATACAGCTAATAACTGCCGCATGTGGAGGATATATATGGTGGTAAGGAACTAGTTAAATATATTAGGGGTTGGAGTATTGGATAAATGAGCTACATTGACAGGCAGCCTATTGAGTCCTGTATCAGGCATGGTCTACAGATTAATAATTTAAGTATAACTAAACCTTTGAAGAATTTCCTTCAAATTTTGCAGGTGAAACTTTGGAATCTACCTGCCTGCACCGGCTATAAAGTTTAAAAAGTGTTTTAAACCGCGATACCGCGGTTTAAAACACTAACGAAAATAAGCTCCGGCACCAGCTCACCCTGAGCTGGTGCTCGGTATTGCCATCGGAAACCTGCCACTTCAAGTGATAGGTTTCCTTTAAGAGACAGACCCAACAACTTTAAGCCCAGTTTCTGTTCAGAAAGATGCAGGGTTATTTAACACTCAACCCCCATGGGACCTTGTCTGGGGTGAGTCTTGGAGGACCAGGGATGTACCTAAACATTCCTATTTTAGACATTGAAAAGTTAAGTGAATACAGATGGTCCCCTACTTAAGGACACCCGACTTACAGACGGACCCCTCTGCCCCTTGTGACCTCTGGTCGTCTTCGGATGCTTTACTATAGTCCCAGGGTGAAATGATCAGCTGTAAGGTGTCTTACATACAAATGCAACTTAAGAACAAACCTATGGAACCTATCTTGTACGTAACCCGGGGACTGCCTGTATATATATTGCTAAGATATGTAATTGAGAAGTAAACTGATGAGAATGCCTTCTATTCGTATATGTTCTAAATTATTCACCTTATGCTTCATACATTCTTGACATTATCACAGCTTCATGAGGTAGTCACCATGAAATGTTTTCCATCAAACTTAAAGGACACCTGTCATCAGGTCTCTGCCACTTGTCCTGTCACTACTACCTGTTGGAGCAGCTCACAAGGATCCATCCCAGCCTTTATCTAGTTATTTTATACAATAATCATTGTAAAATCATCATTTCTTTATCATGTAAATGAGGCTGGTCACATGGTCAGAGGCAGTGATGTCACCCCTGTTACCCCTCCCCTCTCCTCCCCCTGCTCATGTCTGTGTGTAATGTATAGTAAAGTATTGCTGGTATCTGTGCTGCATCTGCTGACATGCTGCATCCTCCTAATATACAGGTGAGAGACACAGACATCAGCTACACATGAATCTGACATGTTCTGCTATAACATGGCTGCAGCCTGGAGCTGCTGTATCTCTCCTATACACACACATGCACACACAGGCTGCAGGGGGCGTGGCCACCAGCACCAGGAAGCACATCATTATACAGGCTCACATCATTATACAAGCTGTCAGTCATGCACTGGGGGTGTGGCTGTGCCTCCCACTCATGAATAGAGTGGACAGCTTGAATATGCTAATGCTTCATTGGACATTTCACTGGTCATTTGCATACAGCTTTAGGACCTCATTGCTTAGGTTTACAGGCATGTAGAGGGACAATGAAGGGATAGAGGCAATGCTCTCTAATGGCAGTTTATAAAAATATATTTAGTTTAGGGGGGTTATTTTTCCTGACGGGTTCTCTTTAAGTGAAATCTACCATCTAAATCAAGCTTGATAACCAGGGCCACTTATAGATCCAGGAACCGCGACTGTGCTAATCTTCTTATATTTGTTATTTATGGTCTCCTTCCTTCTAAAATCATTTGTTCTAAAAACTTTTAAAATTATGGTTATGGGACACAACGGCTCTGAGGGGTCCCTCCTTGCTCTGTCTTCACAGGCTGTGACACTGTCTCCCCCTTGCTCCATGGAACTTCCCATTCCCTCTGACTAATGTTATATCACTGTAACAGAGGAAGTTTCAGCACACAGTGGGAGGGAGGAAGTGCTCCTGTACAATGTAACAGGCTCCAGTAACACCTCCAGGAGCCCTTCAGGCTCATTAGCATAATATTAAAAGTTGATTTTAGAAGAAAGGAGGCCATGGATAAGAAATATAAGAAGATTACCACAGTCACAGTGCCTGGATTTATAAGTGTCCTTGGTTTATTATGCTGAGTTTTGATGGTAGACCTGAATACTTGTTAAAGGGGTTTTTCCACGAAAGAAAATTCTCAAATTTCAAATCCCTAGTGATGCTAACACAATACAGATTATTTTTAGGTATATGAAAGTAGAAAAGCAGAGTGGCACTCACCGAGATTAAAAGCGGTACACTTTATTGCAGAAGTATATCCAGGACAGGGGGGATGCACGCCACGACTAGGCGACGGGCCGCTTCGCGCACGAAGCGCTTTCTCAAGTGTCAGCGTGTCGGTGAGGTCGTGGGGCTGTGAGCAGCAGAATTAATGCTGTGGAGTTGCTTCGCTGGAAGGTTGGTGCCGGTCACCTGTGTTTCTTTACTATTTGAAAGATTATTTTTAACCCTTTACGTCATAATTTTACTCTGTTTTATTGCTGTTCTTGCTCCCCTCACATTCACATTGTTTTTTTTTTTAGCAAAACCACTCAACTCATGGATTAAAGGTCAACATCTGTAAAGAGTTTGTGTGTTCTCTCCGTGTTTGTGTGGGTTTCCTCTGGGTCCTCTGGTTTCCTCCCACACTCCAAAACATACTGGAAGATTGATTAGATTGTGAGCCCCATTGGTCCCTGTCCCCAATTTGACATGTTTTGCGCAGCGCTGCGTAATCTGTGTGCACTGTATAAATAAATAATTATTATTTTTATGATTCTGCATCAGTGTAGCTACATTATTCACAAGGTATGTTTGGTTCATACTGCATAAAATCAAATGGTAGATTTTCTTTAAATCAGGTGATTGTGATGGCCATATGGCATCTGACAAAGAAGTAACTTTTTTCTGGTTTGACTAGTTTATCATACCATGGATTGGTTTTTTACAGCTGCACTTGAGGATATTTTCAACTTCCCTGAAATTTTCTAGATTGGATGACCTTTATGTCCTAACTTGTTTTCTTTTTTTTCTTTACTTGGTTGAGTGATTTTCTTATAATGCCAGTAATCGAATAGAGCTAAACACTGTATAGAACTGGGTACCAATCTTTCCTCTGCACAACAAATGGTCTCAAATACATTTTGAAGGTATAAATTAACTCTTGAGGAGACATACCTGTCCATAATTCTGGATAACCTATTGGTGGCCCGGGTGAAAAATCAAAACAAAGTGTAGTTGCCCTGTTCCGACTCCTGGTTCTTGTTTTGCACCGGTACTTCCGGTATTCAGTATCTCTGGTCCGGCTGGAAGTCTCAGACCTGCTTTGGGCAATTTGTAGCACTTTCTCTTACATCACAAGTGATGTCATTGGTCTGAGGAGGCCACTGATTGGTCAAAGGTCTGGTGACCACTTTGTCCGGGTTGGAGGTGCCAAAAAACGTCATTTTTGGATTCAACTGAGAAACTGTGAGTCAAGGCTTAGCGAGTAGAACTTTTTTGGTGCTTCTGCCCCTACTGCATTTTTCCCAACACCAGTAAAGCACTTTTATTTTCCTAAATATTGGGGTTCATTTACTAAGGGTGCATCAGACGCATTTCCGTCGGTTTTTCTGAATTTTTCCGATTTGCCCTGAATTGCCCCCAGATTTTTGGCACATGTGATCGGATTTTGGCACATCATCGCACATCTTGCATGCAACAGAAATCGGGGGGCGTGGCCATCGGACAACCCGATGGATTCGGACAACACGCAAGGTTTAACATTTAGAATTGTGACGCAAGACACGCACTTACAAGCACGGGGAAGAAGAAGGTGAACTCTGGCAGACCTCAGCGGGGAAACGACGGATGCAGGAACTTGGGCCCATGATCTTCATGAATCGCGCCGGACTTCATCCTCGTCAGACCATCCAGATCGGGGATCGTGACAGGACTAGGTAAGTAAATTTGCCCCAATGACTTCAATATGAATCTAAAATGGAGCAAATAAAAGAAAACAGGAAAAACCTAAAGAAAAAGGTGTGTCTGAATCTGAAACACTAGAACAAATTTCTATCAGCCCTAATATTTTATCTTATTTAACTTAATAAAACTTTTATTCACTTTTGTCTATTCAATTTTTTTTCCTTTACTCTTCTTTTCCTGTAGAACAAATTTAAAGAATCGGCGGTAAAAAAAATAAAAGGGTAATGTCAATGTTCATCAAAAGCCTTATAAAATGTAAGCCTGTGGGTATCAATTCATTTCATTACCTTGTTAAAGTATTGTTTCCATGGTGACCGCTATAATGGAGTTATTCCCTCTGCATTGATGCTGCACACTTCCAAGAGCTCATTACATCGGGATGTCAAGTCATGAATAATACCTCGGAGGAGTATTACCCCCTATTTATATAACACTACTGCCTAACCAAATCCCTAAATTAAGCCGGTACAGCCATGTGGATAGAGACGAGGGCTATTTAATCAAGGTGATATTTGGAAATGATTGTAGCTGTGTGGATGTAAACATTAGGCTAATTCCCATTGAAAGCCGCAGGGATCGCCAGCATTAGAACTTAGCATGCAGACTCATTTATTGCACAAAACGTCATAATAACAAGGATGGTCACCAGGGCCGAATCACACAAAGGTTAAACACAGAAGGATAATTCCATATCATTATCATGGGAAGACCATCTTCCTTGACATTGGGATCTTTCCTGCTGATGCAATTGGGTATTATTATACAATATTAAAGAAGATTTCATCCATGATAAAAAAAAAAAAATGTTAGTTAAAGCGAACCTGTCATTTTTAGGTAGTGACAGGTCCAATAGCCTATCCTATGCTGATTTTAGAAATGCCATTTTCTCAATTCTGAATCATGTCAGTACTTTATAAAACTTGATTTTACATTACCTTGCTCCCTACCAGCAGCGTGCAGTGAGGGTCAGCTTCCTGTCATGTGCCTTCTCAATAGGAAGCGGGAAGGGCAGAGGGAGATGAATGATTGTGGAGAAGAGGAGACTGGGATCATTTTTTTTCTAACTCTTTCCTTCGCTTTCTCTGGCCCATGTTGAGCGTGGTACACACTGTGTAACCAAAGAGCCCTATATACAGGCCACTGAGTGATTAAAAGATTAGTCAATTAGTGGATAAACCTTGATTTAACATTCCTTTGCTCACTTTTTTTCAGGGGAACCATCATTTCTGTCCAGGCCCGTTTCATGAGTTTAGCTAACTCCTGCCCCCGATTGAAAGTAATTAATACTGGCATCAGCCATTGCCTTGCCTGGGGGCCTGCGTTGTCTTGCACTGCCTTGTCTGGGGGCCTGCGATTTCCTGCACTGCCTTGTCTGGGGGCCTGCAATGTCCTCCACTGCCTTGTCTGGGGGGCTGCAATGTCCTCCACTGCCTTGTCTGGGGGCCTGCGATTTCCTGCACTGCCTTGTCTGGGGGCCTGCAATGTCCTCCACTGCCTTGTCTGGGGGCCTGCAGTGTCCTCCACTGCCTTGTCTGGGGGCCTGTGGCATCCACCACTGTCAGGTCTGGGGGCCTGTGGCATCCACCACTGTCTGGTCTGGGGGCCTGTGGCATCAACCATTGCCTGGTTTGGAGGCCTATATAAATCACCATTTACTACCATTTTAAACTCATATGGATTATTTTTGTTACTTAAAAATGATACTCCTCCTAGGCTAAAATACTCATGAGAAATGGTAAGAGAAGTGTTTTTATTCTCCTGGAATAAACTGCAACTTCTGGCTGCAGGGTTCCTCGCTGTCCACGCAGTACTCCTCCCTATGTGAACTTACAAACCCCACCTGTCCTGTCCTTAGATTACACTCCTGCTGCTCTTTCTAGTTTCGAGTTCCCAACTTACCTGAGCCAGGGTTTATTAACTAATAGATTACTCTAAGAGGTAGTGCCCTGGTGGGCACCAGATCCCTGTATACAGTTGAAGGGTGGAGACCAGGGTTGTCACTTACATAACAACCCTTGAAGTATCCAAAAGTCAAAGCGGCTTCATGACGCAATGGGACCACACCTGTTGGGCTTTACATTACTGGGACAATGGATTAAAACAATATTGGGGTTCAGTTACTAACCTGGTCCAGTCGCGATCCCGCATGGATTCGGGTCTTCCCGGATTCACTAAGGTGCGCCCGATATCCTGCAGATGTCGCTGCTACGCCGAGGTCCGCCGGAGTTCACCTTCTTCCTGGTGCATGTAAGTGCTTGATCTTGCGTCACATTTTGTTTTTTAAATTCCACATTTTTTCCGAATCCATCGGGTTGTCTGATGGCCACGCCCCCGATTTCTGTCGCATAGTGGATCAGGTCCATCAAGTCAAACCTACTGTCAATCAAGAGGAAGGAAAAAACTTCCTCACTGGATGTCTATCGATGGCCCGGATTGTGTTTATTATAAAGTCCTGCAGATGATCTGACTATGGCGCTCAGTATATTAATAGCAATCGGCTAAATACATGGTAAGACGGCTCCCCAGTGCATTGGCCTTTGTACACTATTATAGTGAGAAGGCTATTTATACCTGTAGTCTTCTGTCTTCTATTTTCTAACTACCTGGTTTTATACCTCTTTCGTGCCCATGTGAACTGTTTCTTTTAATAGGCACTGCAGGTTACGTTACAAATACTGCCATTTGTCTTTGGATCCTTGGATGAGAACTGTAGGAAAGGCATTCACTGCTGACATCTGCTGTAAGAAAGCTCCGACCTTTTATTATTTCATGGCTGATTCAGTGCATGAATCACACACTGTGGAGCCATTAGTCAGTGATGTCATCTTAACTCCCCGTCCAAGACAGAGACATAAAATGTACTGATATAAGAGCGGCAACATCCTCCCGGTCTAGGGCTGGAATACAAGAAGCAGGTTCTAAGGTCCGGATGAGATAATGTTACTGTCACTGTTCATAATAATACACTGCCTCGTAGGGATGAACTCTTATGAGGAGCGACTTGTGATGTCATCATGTGTGTCAGTAAGACCATGGCCAATTTTGAACACCGATTTATGGCTTACGTACCAACTTAATCAAATAAGTTTGTAAATACTTTACGTAATTTGAACTGAGTTAAGACCAGTTATCTCGAAGCATTATTTTTTTAATAATAACTACTAATGAATGTGGAATAAGTGGCCTAGAGTACAGAAGTGGCCACTGCATGGAATGAAGAAACAAGCAAGAACAGTGTTGGACTGGGTTTCCTTAGGACCACCACAGAAAATCAATCTGGGGGCCCACTCTTCATTATCCCCCAGGAAATATACTCTAGCACCCTCCAGATTGTGTTGTTTTCCTATGGACCTCTGGGGTTCACTATTGGGTTGTGCCAGGGCCCACCGGAGGATTCTCTGGTACAACGGTTGGCCGGTCCGAACTGAGCAAGGATGTGTTCCAAAAAGGATAACACCATGGCTATAATAACCACAAAATAAAGGCACAGGTCAGAGAAGGCAGAATAACTCTGTGAACCAATAAAGGTGTTGTCCACTCCTGTTCATTATGCCATTATGTGATATTACTAGTTATTGTCGTATACTAATGAGGCAGTTGATGCACCTAGGTCATGCCCACAGCGTCCAGAGCACTTATATTCTTGCCTAAATTCATTCCCTCTGCTTCCAGTGTCACCCTGTGTTTCTCACCAGGCAAGACAAGAGGGCAGTGGTCGAGGCAGGAATAGCAGTGCTTCAGGGGCTGAGAACACATCGGAGTACACTAACTGCCTCATTAGCATATGGATTACAATGGGAATTTCTCAGAAAATGACATAATGGATAGAAATAATTGAGGTATATCATATTCATATGCACTTTTATATAATGTCAGCAGATTATTATGCTAGGGAAAGGTGGTAGACACCCCGTTAAGACTAAAACAAGGTGGAGTAGCTCTAAAAAGGGAGCTGCTCCAAACTCTGCCATCATGAGTCTATGTTCTTACATACTGAAGTTTTACTTGGGTTGGAGGAATCTTCACTCTTAGTAGTTCCCCATTCTACATATAAGTGTACTGACCATAGACACCCCCCCCCCCTATATGACAAACCTATATAGCCGTCGATCCACTAAGACAAATTATAGCAATAACCTAATTTACCGTGAAACTTTTTCCCTTCAGGACAATCTCAAGGACTTCAGCACTGAAGTCTCTGCCCATTGTGTTACTTCAGATGTTCACGTGGATTATATTTTAATTTTATATCTTAAAGTACAGACGTTATTAGAAGAAGGGAAATCATTCTCTGATTACTCCTCTGAAATCTCAGAATAAAATGTTCTTTTGTGGAGCAATTATTCAGCATCTTCCTAGACCTGGGATTCTGAATAGAAATAATTACTTTTATATCTTTATTTTCTCCAATATCGCCGGGCTTCTTACCACTGCCAGACATTACTGAGACTCTCAGCGGTAATTACTATAATTTTATATACTCCATCGTCTCTTGGCTGCTTTTATTTATTCGACCTCGTGGACCTCGGCGGCGCACCTTCTTTTAGTCCCATTGATCACAGAAGTCATTTCTCTTTCTTAAGTGCAAGTGAAACCTTTATGTTTTCCCTATGACTCTAATCTGTATTAGGGGTAATTAGCCTTAAAGGTGAAAACCTCTAGGACTGGAATAATGACTGCGTTACACATGACAGAATGTGGCTTTATAGGAGTAACAAAAGGAATGATAAAAAGAAAACATACCACTAAATTATCCAGTAACAATGCAAGTCCTTGAGCTGTCCCGTTCTCTTACGGATGGGTGACTACTGTCATGATTAACCAATCAGATTTAAGTAAGTCATTTCTCTAATTGCTCTTGCACACAGTCACATTATGTCTCCATACAAGCTCTGAATTATAGCATGGCCCACACAGTGTCCTATGGACCCTGGTAATTTTGTTTTTGATTTATGTCCCTATACCCCAATATACAGTGAAACCTTTTTTAACAGACAACTAAATTTGCATAACAAATGGACCTTTAAAGAGGGGCTTAAAGGTTAAGTTATACAGAAGGCAGGAGAAATATGAAATATCATGAGGAAACCTGTCCAGACCCAAAAACAGACAAAAAATGATTAAAAAATTCAAAAATCAAGTATTTTTTGTTTGGTTTTACATCAGCAGAACTCAAAATAGTCATAATACTATACAGAAGCCAGAAAAACCCAGACACATCACCAAAATGATAGATTGTCCACTTTCATTGTTGTTCCCTATCATTTAACCACTCCAATGCATGGCTCTGTTCTACGACCCAAAGTTGTCAACATGGTTCCTCTTCTTCTTCCTAGTCCCCAATATACTTGTAAATGTTTGTCCCCATGAGGCTTTCCTCTTCATTTCTAATCCACCCCATGCTACCACTTTCATTTCTAGCCACCATCATGGGTTCACTTTTAGACAAATTCCAGACAATTGTTGTAAATACTTGTCCACCATTGGTAAGTAGTCACACCGTAAAAGTGACTTTTCCTCTCTGATCTCCCTTACAAGTCTCTTGTTCATTCTGTCTGGTGGACTGTACCACATTGGGCTTCCAGGGGAAGATTTATTAAGGGAAATTTACAAAGTCGGTTTTGCTGGAGACAAAGTCGCAGCTGTGGAACAACCTGGTGGTACCACGCCGCAGCAAGTCCAACCTGCTTTGCGGCGGGCTCTGGTGAAAAATGGGTACTACTTCGACTCCGGTCCCATGTGTTGGCTTATGTCATCATCCGCAGTGGTTCAGTGAGTCCACTACCCCTGGAGCCTGACAATAAGACCATTACAGATTTTGTATCATTGAAGCTAATATTAATCAAAAGGCAAGGATGTGATAAAAATACAAACACTAACTTAAAAAAATAAATACAATTTTCTAGGGAAAAATCCATTCCTTGTAGAATAAAGAAGCCTGAGTCTTGTGCACAAGTCCTGACCGTGTGACACATACATTTAGACCACATACATATTTATACCTCGTAACCAGCAGCAAACAGGCGAAACCTAATCTCAGCAAAATCCTGCAAATAATTGGAAATCCTGAATAAAGTGTAAAATATTCCCTCCAATAATAACATGCACGGAGGGGTGACCTAGATTTACACGACTTTCAAAGCTTTCACCGTTTTATGCAGACACAATAAGAACCTTAAATTCCCCCAAGGTATACAATGTACCTACAGCATCGGGAAATGCTATAGTAATTGTATCATCCTATTATTTTACATTCCCAGGCTGTACAATAGATAATTGTGTATGTTGTTATTTCTGTCGGTAAAGTAGGACTGTTATCAGGATGAACATGAAGTAGTATTATATGAGAACACTGCCCAGTACATATAGAGAGAGCCATGTAATATGTATGGGGTGGTCTGGCCATAGGACCCCTGGCCTTTCACCCTTTTCTTGGTCAACAAATACAGTATACTTCTCTTTGTTCATCATCTGTGCCCTGGCCCCCTACAGGGATTTTCTAGGAAATCTAGAAAATATCTTTAAAATGGTTGGTCTCACCAGGGTAAGTATAAGATTGTAAAAGGGCCACCCATATCATACTTATCCTAGTAAAATATCTTGGCAGTCTACGGAAACCCAAAGTCATGTACCCCCCCCCCCCCTAATGTGTGCCCCCCATACCGTAGCACGGCAGGCACCCGGTGATGCCGGAGAGAGAAGGAAAGGGGTGAGCGCCGTTTACCCGTACGGCGCCGAGCACCTATTGCCATCTATGGGGCATGAATATCAGACATAAATAAGTCAGCCGTATATACGTCCCCCATTCGGCTGTGTGAATAGAGCCTAATAATAAAATTGTATGGATCGGCTCTTTATCATGGGGAGCACACGCTTCAGGCTCCTATCACACAGTTACAATACATATATAACAGTACAGCCTCCCTGACTGTATACTCATGGTCACTTATATTTTCAGCAGAACATTGAAAGGAGTGTAATCACACTGTCCTCCCAGATGGTAGATAGGATACATCCCATATAATCGTGTCCTGTGACGCAGAAATAGTAAAATATGGAGCCTCATTAGAGCAGACAAAACAGCTGTGGGAAAATGAAAGCTGAGCTCTGATTGGTTTCCATGTGCAACAAGAACAGTTCTGATATATATCCCCCATTATCTGTCTCTCTTATATGGGGGATATTTATCAAAAGTGTCCTAGTGCAGAACTGCTCTTGTTGCCCATCGCATCCAACCAGAGTTCAGCTTTCATTTTTCCACAGCTGTTTATAAAATGAAAGCTGAAATCTGATTGGTTTTCTTGGGCAACTAGAACAGTTTTACCTCAGACACTTCTGATAAATCTCCCCCATTTATCTGTCTTTCTCTCTTTTATCTATGTATCTAAATGGATATATATTTACATACTGTATTTCTGTAGTTTGTCTGTTACACTGTAAGAATGATATGTTTAATCTTGTCAGAAAATTTCCTATGAATTATCCTTGTTATTATTTTCACACAATAAATTTTTTGTAAGAACGGCTTGGGTGGCGGCAGCAGCGATACATCAGTCCTGATAGATAAAATGTAGCCTGACACCATTATGTCTGTCATTATCCTTCACTTCCTTTGTAATGGGCCCGAGAAATCAGGAACAAACAGTAATATATTCACAATTGGTAATTTCTGGATCCCGTTTATTGCAATTGTCATATAAAAGGAGAACGGCTTTATTAGCAGTAGGATGCCCTGAAGCCGCTCATGACTTATTATCTGCAGGGAGAGACGGCTCCGTTGTAAGTAGAAGAGGCCCGAAAACAAAACCAATTTATCTTGTTCTTGTGCTGGGAATCCTGTGCGGAGGGAATTATAATAGAGGAAACCTGAGGAAATGGTCCCAGCAGTAGCAGGGAAGGAAGAGGTTAATGAATTGCCACTCTGGTTGCTGAAACTATATTATGGGTTTTCCGCAGCAAAAAAATTTTTTCCATCAGAACAATATGACTATCACATAGGAACCCCCTAAGAAGCACCGGTTCTCTTCCGTTTTAGTAAATTACAGGCAGTCCCCGGGTTACGTACAAGATAGGGTCCGGAGGTTTGTTGAATTTGTATGTAAGTCGGAACTGTATATTTTATAATTGTAGATCCAGACAAAAAAATTTTTGGCCCCAGTGACAATTGGAGTTTAAACATTTTTGTAATGGGACCAAGGATTATCAATAAAGCTTCATTACAGACACCTTACAGCTGATTATTGCAATCTGGGACTATAGTAAAGCAATCAGAGACCTTCACCAGAGATCAGAGGGCTCTGTCTGTAACTATGGGTTGTCTGTAAGTCAGGTGTCCTTAAGTAGGGGACTGCCTATATTGGATTCCCATGAAATAACACGTCTTGACCATATTTTCTCCTGTTCTCCTTTCATGCAAGTTTCCTTCGTTAGTAATTCCCTTCTGTTGGACTGATCCTGACAGCCCTGTCAGTGTCCTGCTGACAGGCTCTTCCCTTCATCTTAGACCCTCTTTGCTCTCCATATCTTGTACATGTTCTTTTACTTCCCCTCACATTTTATTTGTTGGGTTAATGGGCGTGATTTGTCCAAAGTTTTTGTTTTGATGAAGTAAATCGGAAATTTTTTTAAAATTGATTTTACTTTTAAAGAAAATTTAAAGGCTAAAAGTCTGAAAAAATGGTGTAAAAAAACGTGTTTTTTTACATTTCAGCTATTCTTGTCTGCCACAGTCAGTTTTAAGGTAACTCTATATTACATTAAAAGATTTTGAGATTTAACATGTTGGATTCAGGGTAACTGGCTGATGTCTAATGTAAGGCCATATACACACTAGCAAGTGTGATGCATCCAATTCGGATCGCACTCGCAAATCGTGCTGCCCTAATGCTGACAATGGGGACTGAACTCCTAAGGTTAGGTCATGGGGCAAAACATTTTCAGGGGTGGGGGGAGTCGGTGAATGTTTTCAATATATTAGTTGTATCATTTTTTATTTTATTGTTTTCTAATTTTTGGACATATGACGTATACATACGTTACAAGTGAAAACTACACTGTTAGCTACAGCTGTCAATGTCTGGGCCAGGGGTGGGCAATTAATTTTCTCATGGGGCCACATGGTTTTAGAGGGCCAAACTTATATACTTAGTTCTACCCAGTATCTAATTCCCCTTCTCAATATGGCCCCCTTTTATAACGCCCCCAATTTTTAGTGCACCATCTTAAAATTACCTTTCTTTTTGGACACATTTTGTTCCCTCATTTAGCAAATAATAAATAAAAAAAAAGTACTCACCTTTTTGGTCTCTCCAGCAGCAGCTGTTCTCGACCTTGCCGTGCCAGCGACATAGTGATTTCATTACATTGCTGACATTGGGAGCAGTGCTGTCCATAGTGGAAGGACAGGGAGTGTATTACTCCCTGCTCTGCCACTGCATGAACATCAGTCCATCTGCAGTGCACAAGCCATGAGTCCTTCCACTGTACGGTATCTGGCCAGTGCACTGCCGCTGGCTCCACGATCACCGCATGACCACCCACCACAATAGTGGTCGTAGGGGATGCAATGGTGGTGGGTGGTCAGGCAGGCCGCTCAAAAATAATCAGTGGGCAAGAAGTGGCCTGCACAATGCCCGGCTTTGGTCTGGGCTGTGTTAGGTCTACATAGAACCTTCATACATGGGCATTCCGGACATGTTGTGTTTAATTACGTGATCGCTAGGATGAATAGTTGCAATGGACCTGTTGCTCGATGTGCGCTGTGTATAAGCAGCTTAAAGATAGAAGTTGTAAAAACCACTTCTGCCTTCTCTCCATGGTCTCCTGCATCCACTCACAGTGGGAGACCCAACATTGAACTGCCCGAAGACTCGTGAAGCCCCCTAAAGATTTTGAACCAGTTAGATCCGCTGTGTGCAGACTATTCATAGTACAGTGAGGGTACACTGTCATGTACCACTCATGATTTGATAAACAGTGATCAGGTACAAGGTTATGGTCCACACTGCCCAAATAATGATGTAGGCTATAACTGAATAATATTTAGACAAGGTTGGAGTTGATACAGCAGGACAATGTATTTCGGGAACGGATTATCCCCTTCATTAGGTCCAGTAGTTTGCACTGTAACAGTATATGTACAAAATATAATACAGTATAAACCAGTTCGAAATAAAATGTAATAAAAATGTATTTCAAATATTAAACTATGGAAATACCGTACACAAGGTAATACAATACATATGTTTTCATTCAGTGTGTAGAAGGTTAATTATATTCACATAAAACTACAAATTCAGAAATAAAAAAATAAAAAGCATAAATCAATACATCAAGGGATAGGTAGGTGTATACATAGGGTTACATAAACTAAATGAAAATCGGATCAATCAATACATAAACATGTCATTAAGGTGCTGGTTTTTTGTCTATGAGAGGCGCCTGTACTATTTTTCTTGGGACTGACCATTTGCTCAAGTCCTCCGTTTATCACGTGTGTCCAGCTGGCAATTTAAAATTATAAAGGCACAAGAGTATAAAGGGATAGGGGACAAACTTGATGTCGTACTTGCTCGCACAACACGATATGCAGCAGCTCTTTTGTTTCGGATAGTAAACGCAACCCCCTACCAAATCAATTTTGGCAGGTGGTTTCCCACCCTCATCATTCCAAGCCAGATAAACCTTAACGGCCAATTCAATTCTGGTGGGGGGTGTGTACAGTATTTAATGCACCACTCATGCAGGGGCTCTGGGCCTATCAAGCTCAGGAGGCACCACATTAGTCTTACTCTGGCAGAAGGTACAGTCACTGGGCACAACAATGTACCGGAAGAAGGTGCCTACTAGAGTAGGTTTGGCCGCCCGATTGTCCAGGGGGAGTTCCCCTGGCAATCACATCCATGGCTCGTAGTTAGGGGCATTCATTTGCCTGATTGGCTTTTCAGCGACTAATCCGATAATACGTCCAGGGCTAGAGATCCCAAACAGATATGGCAGGTCCCCTCATCTCTACTCACAACATACTTCCTAAAATCCAGTACTGTCCCACTGGATTCAGAGGTGACTGCTACCTCCCCAACCCCTACTTTATGTAGACAAAATGGTCACCAGGTAGTGGTGGTCTCATGTCTTTCAGGGGAGGTCTATGAGCTTTCCATGGATTACGCTATCTCGGCAGCACAAGATGATGTCTGTTTTCTTCTGCTGTTTACAATGCAGATGGCAGCAGGAATACAGATGATTGTCGCAGGTACCGCTGCCAGCAAATATTGCAGAGAGACCCGGAGCTCGATGTTTTTACAGGCAATCTGCCTTCTGCAGAGTCTAAACTAACATAAGCTTTGTTTGTATCCAAATACTCCAGTCCTTCTTCTACGCGATGCAGCTGGACGTCTTCCAATGGATACAATGATTATAGAGAGAAGAAATAATATATGTGCGGAATAACACAAAATCCATGAAATATTAATTCACGACATCATCACAAATCTTCGTTTTTTGTGCTTGAAGAATTTGTATATTTGAAGCACATTCATCGCCTGATTTCTGAGATATGTGAGCCAACAATAAAACCTGCTAACTAGAACTAGTAAATCCAAGTTAGTTACATCAACATAAACAGTCCACGGAGTCCAGGATTAAGGAAATAAAACTCCACTTATACTCCACCAGTATACTGTATGCATTTAAATAGTATTAACTATCTAGAAGTTACACTGTTTGACACTGCAGAACCTTGAAGTGCTTTGAGGGCGGTCCTTCATCCCGAAGTGCTCTCTGCATTGAGTTGTACAGAGGGGAGGAGCTGAAGGGAAATGCAACATCCCCCACCGGGGCCTAGCCTTTTCTTGGGGCCTGGAGACAGCCGGGGCCCAGGATACCGTAGTGGCTGGTGGTTGCGGCCTAGGCACGCTGGTGTCACGGTGCTTGGTATGGGGACCGGAGGGCTGTCCTACAGCCTGGCAGGTCTCCAGCAGGTGGCGTATGCAAGAAATGATATGGAGGGAGAGGCTGTGGTGCTGGTTCTCCATGGGGCTGCCTTTAAAGTCTGTAGTATGTGTCATAGATAGATAGATAGATAGATAGATAGATAGATAGATAGATAGATAGATAGATAGATAGATAGATATTGCAATATTGTGCATAAAAGTAACTTACAGTTCTTTATTCAACCACCGGTAACAACACTCCAAACGATTCTGTACAAGTGCAGTATTGGAGTGATTTTGGAGAGGAACCTCAGGAGTTGTCTCAATAGCCTGGATGGAGCCCTAGCAGGCCTGTGTGCAGAGCATGTGCTCAGAGCTCCTCCTGAGTTGAGAGCTCGGCCTGAAGAGATCTGCTCTCTCTAAAGTTTCTGGAACTCTCCTCTAACTCCTCCCCTGACTAAGGGTTTAGTTCCTCCCAAGTCAGGTGGTCTCCTCCAATCAAACTCCAGTTACAAAAAGTGGAACATCATTGGATGATAACATTAACATGCTTAACCCTTGCCTATCCAGGTAGAATCTACTGCTGCTCAATTACCTCTTTATGTATTGCATAGGAAAAGGGCTAATTCACAATTCCTCTGCCATACGCATTGGCAGGGACGTTGCAGAAAATTAATGCACTTTAGGATGAAAGACAAAGCACTTGCAGGACCTGCAGCTCCAGACTAAAAGAATCTCAGTCACGGCTTCAATCTGGTTCTGTCAAAAGATTATCCTGCACTGTAGATAAGTGGCAAAATTAAGAAACAGACCCAATCCATTATGACACTGGGCAAAATTATATTACACATCATTTTCCAATCAGTTACATTATGGGCTAGCACCTGCTTGCAATGATGATGACCAAAAGCTTATTGAGTGTTTTATCTTTTGATTGATATTAAGAGTCCTGATTATCCCGCCCACACAGAGTGATTGACAGTGAGAGTCCTGATTACTCCGGCCACACACAGTGATTCATATTATCATAGTACATAAGGCTGGAAAAAGAAGCAAGTCCATCAAGTCCAACCTTTAAGAATTACACAAATGTTTTTCCTCATAACCTGTGATATTTTTGCTCTCCAGAAAGGCATCCAGGCCTCTCTTGAACATGTACATAGAGTCCTCCATAACAACCTCCTGCGGCAGAGAGTTCCATAGTCTCACTGCTCGTACAGTAAAGAACCTTTGTCTATGTTGATGGTAGAACCTCCTCTCCTCTAGGTATAGAGGATGCCCCCTGTCTATAGTGATGGTAGAACCTACTCTCCTCTAGGTGTAGAGGAAGCCCCCTGTCTATGGTGATGGTAGAACCTCCTCTCCTCTAGGTGTAGAGGATGCCCCCTGTCTATGGTGATGGAAGAACCTCCTCTCCTCTAGGTGTAGGAAATCTCCTCTGTCTATCTTGATGATAGAACCGCCTCTCCCCTAGGTGTAGGTGCCCCCTGTCTATGGTGATGGTAGAACCACCTCTCCTCTAGGTGTAGAGGATGCCCCTGTCTATGGTGATGGTAGAACCACCTCTCCTCTAGGTGTAGAGGATGCCCCTGTCTATGGTGATGGTAGAACCACCTCTCCTCTAGGTGTAGAGGATGCCCCTGTCTATGGTGATGGTAGAACCACCTCTCCTCTAGGTGTAGAGGATGCCCCTGTCTATGGTGATGGTAGAACCTCCTCTCCTCTAGGTGTAGATGATGTCCCCTGTCTATGGGGATGGTAGAACCACCTCTCCTCTAGGTGTAGAGGATGCCCCCCATCTATGGTGATTGGAAGAATCGCCTCTCCTCTAGGTGTAAAGGATGTCCCCTGTCTATGGGGATGGTAGAACCGCCTCTCCTCTAGGTGTAGAGGATGCCCCCTGTCTATGTTGATGGTAGAACCGCCTCTCTTCTAGGTGTAGAGGATGCCCCCTGTCTATGGTGATGGTAGAATCGCCTCTCCTCTAGGTGTAAAGGATGTCCCCTGTCTATGGGGATGGTAGCACCTTCTCTCCTCTAGGTGTAGAGGATGCCCCCTGTCTATGGTGATGGTAGAACCGCCTCTCCTCTAGGCGCAGAGGATATCCCCTGTCTATGGCGATACTACAACCGCCTCTCCTCTAGGTGTAGAGGATGCCCCCTGTCTATGGTGATGGTAGAACCGCCTCTCCTCTAGCTGTAGAAGATGCCCCCTGTCTATGGTGAAGGTAGAACCTCCTCTCCTCTAGGTGTAAAGGATGCCCCCTGTCTATGGTGATGGTAGAACCGCCTCTCCTCTAGGTGTAGAGGATGCCCCCTGTCTATGGTGATGGTAGAACCACCTCCCCTCTAGGTGTAGAGGATGCCCCCTGTCTATGGTGAAGGTAGAACCTCCTCTCCTCTAGTTGTAGAGGATGTCCCCTGTCTATGGTGATGGTAGAACCGCCTCTTCTCTAGGTGTAGAGGATGCCCCCTGTCTATGGTGAAGGTAGAACCTCCTCTCCTCTAGGTGTAGAGGATGCCCCTGTCTATGGTGATGGTAGAACCACTTCCCCTCTAGGTGTAGAGGATGCCCCCTGTCTATGGTGATGGTAGAACCGCCTCTTCTCTAGGTGTAGAGGATGCCCCCTGTCTATGGTGAAGGTAGAACCTCCTCTCCTCTAGGTGTAGAGGATGCCCCTGTCTATGGTGATGGTAGAACCACTTCCCCTCTAGGTGTAGAGGATGCCCCCTGTCTATGGTGAAGGTAGAACCTCCTCTCCTCTAGTTGTAGAGGATGTCCCCTGTCTATGGGGATGGTAGAACAGCCTCTCCTCTATGTCCTGTTCACAGGCCTAGGTATAAAAAGATCTTTGGAGAGATCCTTGTACTGCCCATTCAGTTATTAGTACATTATAATGAGGTCTACCCTCAGCCGTCTTTTTTCTAAACTGAATAATCCCACATTTTGTAATCTGTCCTTGTATTCTAGTCCCCACATTACCCTAATAATCTTGGTTGCTCTCCTCTGCACCCGTTCCAGTTCTATATGGTCCTTTTTATAAAAAAATTTGTTCCAAATACTACACAATACTGGTCTGACCAGTGATATGTATAAGGGCAAAATTATGTCCTTATCATGAGAATCTATTCCTCTCTTGATACATCCCACAATTTTACTTGTCTTAGCAGCAGCCGCCTAGCTCTGGTCACTAAACTTAAGTTTACCATCCACCAATACCCCCAATTCTTTTTCAGCTGCAGTTTTACCAAGTAATTGACTGTTTAGAACATAATTATACCTTTCGTCTCCATGGCCCAAGTGCCTAACTTTACATTTATCTACATTAAACCTCATCAACCATTTCTCTGCCCACTCCTCCAGCTTCCACAAATTCCTCTGTAATGCTAAACTATCGGCCTCAGTATTAATTTACACAGCTTAGTATCATCTGCAAATATTGAAACTTGACTGTGTAAACCCACTACAAGGTCAATAATGAAAATATTAACAAGAAGTGGCTGTGTAGCTGTGAATAAAAGACGCCAGCCACAAGATGTTGGGGCTTTGTTATTTTATTTAAGGCCGATTAAAAAAAAAGAAAGAAAGAAATGTATAAGTATGCAGTAGTAGTAATGGTCCCCATATTAATTTGACAGAAAGATACTGCATTATCTACTATATTTAACAATATAATTTTATAACTTATATTGGGGAGAATGTATTTATTTTGGGGGAACAATATGTATTTGTATTTGCTAATGACTATGAAAAACAATAAAATATCATTTTAATAAACTTAAAATCAGGGGATACTTTATACAGTATAATGTGATAACTTCACCCTAATGAATAAGCATTATTTAGGGGCAAAGTGTAGTCAGTTATGGTGTGAGGGGTAAGCATTATTTAGGTGTACAGTGTGGTCAGTTGTGACGTGAGGGGGAAGCATTATTTAGGGGCAGAGACTATATTCAGTTGTGTTGTGAGTGGTAAGCATTATTTAGGGGCACAGTGTGGTCAGTTGTGGTGTGAGGGGTAAGCATTATTTAGGGGCACAGTGTGGTCAGTTGTGGTGTGAAGGGTAAGCATTATTTAGGGGCACAGTGAGATCAGTTGTGGGGTAAGGGGTAAGCATTATTTAGGGGCACAGTGTGGTCAGTTGTGGTGTGAGGGGTAAACATTATTTAGGGGCAGAGTGTGGTCAGTTGTGGTGTGATGGGTAAGCATTATTTAGAGGCACAGTGTGGTCATTTGTAGTGTGAGGGCTAAGCATTATTTAGGAGCACATTGTGGTCAGTTGTGGTGTGAGGGGTAAGCATTATTTAGGGGCACAGTGTGGTCAGTTGTGGTTTGATGGGTGAGCATTATTTAGGGGCAGTGTGGTCAGCTGTGGTGTGAGGAGTAAGCACTATTTAGCGGCACAGTGTGGTCATTTGTAGTGTGAGGGGTAAGCATAATTTAGGAGCACAGTGAGATCAGTTGTGGTGTAAGGGGGAAGTATAATTTAGGAGCACAGTATATTTATACAGGTGGCACTGTGCTGTAAGTGACTGTCATGTCTATAGTTGCACAGTGTGGAGGATGTGCTGCACGGAGCATTCAGGGTTGAATGCAGCCAGGATAAGTCTCCATGTTCTGTACCAAAAGGAGAAGCTCATCATTCGTAAGTTACTAGATACTACTTTCACCTATGTCTTACCTATACTTTATTCAATTGTCTATTGGTATGTCACATGCTGCACAATGGTAATTTCTATTTTTGGCTGTGATCGAGAGGGGGGGGGGGGGGGGAGTTAGGACTGAGTAGCAGCATCCAGACACTATACATTACCACTTTTGGTTTTCATTATTTTCATCCATTATGGCCACTACGGGGGAGAATAATGGAAATCAAGTGTTAAGTGGAAGCACTTCCATTCCCCATCATTAATGATAGACGTACATACATTGAGGGTTGTTGTTCTATCACTAGTATGATGTAAAAAATAACAGAGACGGCAGCATTATTTTTTTTTATTACAACAGAAGTAAGACAAAAAGTGACATTTCATGCATCCAAGTCTATTGTAAATAGCAAGGGGCCCCATTAGAAGTATTGTCCCAGGGCCCAGAGGCCTCTAGTTTCTCCAATGCTTTTAGGAAGGGCAGTTTCCCCATGTACTTGAATTGGGAGTCAGACATATAAATAGATTTGGTGAATTCCAGGCATGTAGGTAAACTGCTCTTTCCTGTAGGTAGCCATGGGTAGGTCATGCTCTATATTACATTGGCATTGAGGTCAGCTTTTTCCCCCCACCTGTTTATGTACTCACAGTCCTAGGAATCTTCTCTAAGTCACACTGCACTTTATTAGATTTCCCATGTTTAATAGATTTTTCATGTTTAATAGATTTTTCATGTTTTCTCAGTTGGGCAGATACAATAGTTCCCTGGATATCTATTAGAAAGCATTTTAGCATGAACAGTAAGCCAAGCGTAATATTGTGCACAATGTAATATAAAGTTAATAACAGCACTGATTCTACTCAGATAGCTAAATGTATCAACACATTAATTATAATTTTACATAATAATTACATTTTCCATAAAAACAGTTTTTTTATATATATAAACAAAGCAACATCTTACAAGAGGAAACCCAAATTTCCAATAACATATGAGAAGTAAATGAAATGCTCTAAATCTAGAATGCCCATGAGTTAGACATTTCACATGATCACTTGTCAATCAGTAAATTACTGTATGGCCTTAAAGTACTTACCTCTGGTATGGTAACTTTAAGTATCAATGCTGGATACATGGATCTTTTGCTCTCTTTTCTGTCTAGTGAAAACTGCAGACTACACAGCCAGACTGCTGTTATAGGGGGAGGTCCAGACTACACAGCCAGACTGCTGTTATAGGGGGAGGTCCAGACTACACAGCCTGACTGCTGTTATAGGGGGAGGTCCAGACTACACAGCCAGACTGCTGTTATAGGGGGAGTTCCAGACTACACAGCCAGACTGCTGTTATAGGGGGAGTTCCAGACTACACAGCCAGACTGCTGTTATAGGGGGAGGTCCAGACTACACAGCCGGACTGCTGTTATAGGGGGAGGTCCAGACTACACAGCCAGACTGCTGTTATAGGGGGAGGTCCAGACTACACAGCCGGACTGCTGTTATAGGGGGAGGTCCAGACTACACAGCCTGACTGCTGTTATAGGGGGAGGTCCAGACTACACAGCCAGACTGCTGTTATAGGGGGAGGTCCAGACTACACAGCCGGACTGCTGTTATAGGGGGAGTTCCAGACTACACAGCCAGACTGCTGTTATAGGGGGAGGTCCAGACTACACAGCCGGACTGCTGTTATAAGGGGAGGTCCAGACTACACAGCCAGACTGCTGTTATAGGGGGAGGTCCAGACTACACAGCCAGACTGCTGTTATAGGGGGAGGTCCAGACTACACAGCCGGACTGCAGTTATAGTGAAAACTGCAGATTACACAGCCAGACTGCTGTTATAGGGGGAGTTCCAGACTACACAGCCAGACTGCTGTTATAGGGGGAGGTCCAGACTACACAGCCGGACTGCTGTTATAGGGGGAGTTCCAGACTACACAGCCAGACTGCTGTTATAGGGGGAGGTCCAGACTACACAGCCAGACTGCTGTTATAGGGGGAGGTCCAGACTACACAGCCGGACTGCTGTTATAGAATAGAATAGAATAGAATGCTTTATTGTCCCCATAGGGGAAATTGACTTTGTCACAACGACAGCAGCAACACCTCCATTCATAATCACAGATATACATATACAAACAGAGTAAGATACAAAATACTTTACATATAAATAATAACAATTATTTAAAAAGAATCAATAAAAAGTATAAAAAGAAGAATAACACCGTGGTTACATATTAATTACTTGCCCATGTTAACTAATGCAATTGCCCTCGGTATAAAAGAATTTTTAAAACGATTCGTTCTACATTTCATGTGCAAAAAACGATCACTAAATGTGCTACGTTGACCCATCAGTGTGTTATGTAATGGGTTTTTCTCATTACATACAATGGATTTAAATTTGGAGAACATACGTGCACACAAGACTGACTCCCAATCCTCTGTCTTAATACCAACAATTGAGTTCACCTTCCTGACCAATTTCTTAAATTTGTTCAGGTCAGTCGTGCGAGCATTATTTCCCCAACATACCACCGCATAGAATAAAACACTTCCAATTACAGACTGGTAAAAGGACAGCAACATCCTACGGTCCACATCAAAGGACCTGAGCGATCTTAAAAAGTACAGTCTCCCGGACGCCTTTTTATACAATTTCTCTGAATTAATATGCCACAATAGCTTATCATCCAGATAGACACCCAGATACTTATAGTTTGTGACGCGTTCCACTGCGACACCCCTAATCTTTGTCGGCTCACCATCAGTATCCCGTTCTTTCCGGAAACTGATTACCATTTCCTTGGACTTAGATAGATTCAATTCCAAACCATTTGTGTCGCATCACTCCGAGAACACATCAATGGTCGACCAGTATTCAGACAAATCTCCCTCTTTTATACACCCTATTATCGCAGTGTCATCCGAATACTTCTGCAAGAAACACTGATTTCTATTTTTTTGAAAATCTGCAGTGTAGGTGGTAAATAAAAACGGGGCAAGAACAGTCCCCTGTGGGGCTCCAATGTTACTCACAACCACGTCCGACACCGTGTTTCCAATTTTCACCTTCTGCGGTCTTAATATCAGATAATTAAAGATCCACTGAATTAGGCCAGAACCAACCCCCATTTTACCCAATTTCTGACATAAACGTTTCGGGATAATCCTATTAAAAGCACTCCCAAAGTCGAAGAACATTATCCTGATCTCAGACCCCGGCTCGTCCAGATGCATGTTATAGTGAAAACTGCAGATTACACAGCCAGACTGCTGTTATAGGAGGAGGTCCAGACTACAGAGCCAGACTGTTATAGGAGGAGGTCCAGACTACACAGGCAGACTGTTATAGGAGGAGGTCCAGACTACACAGCCAGACTGCTGTTATAGGGAGAGGTCCAGACTACACAGCCAGACTGCTGTTATAGGGGAGGTCCAGACTACAGAGCCAGACTGCTGTTATAGGGGAGGTCCAGACTACAGAGCCAGACTGCTGTTATAGGGGAGGTCCAGACTACAGAGCCAGACTGCTGTTACAGGGGGAGGTGCAGACTACAGAGCCAGACTGTTGTTATTGATGGCTATACAGACTAAAGAGCCAGACTTCTATTATATGGGGATATCCAGACAAAAGAGCCAGACTTCTGTTATATGGGGATGTCCAGACTACAGAGCCAGACTTCTGTTATATGGGGATGTCCAGACTACAGAGCCAGACTTCTGTTATCGGGGGAGATCCAGACTACACACCCAGATTGCTATTATAGGGAGAGATTCAAACTGTTCAGGCAGACTGTTATAAGGGTAGGTCCAGACTACACAGACAGATGTTTTTTCAGGGGTAGGTCCAGACTACACAGCCAGATTGCGGATAAAGGATGAGGTTCAGAATACACAGACAGATTGCTCTTATAGGGGGAGGTCCAAACTACACAGACAGACCGCTGTTATAGACGAAGGCCAGACTACACAGTCAAACTGCTGTCATAGAGGGAGGTCCAGACTACACAGCCAGACTTCTGTTATGGGGGAAGTTCAGACTACACACCCAAACTTCTGTTATGGGGAGGTTCAGAATACACAGCCAGATTGCTTTTATAGGGGGAGGTCCAGATTACAGACACATTTAAGAACTAAAGAGTTCTTTGTAGTGTGAAAAAGGGAAGACAAAAGCTGAGGCTGTCCTCTCTGGATAAATTTTATGAGCTTAAAACAGACACTGTAAATTTACTGTGATCTAATGCCCTGAATCAAATGGCATATCTAGGGGTGGTGATTATACATAAGCTATAAGCCAAGTTACCTGGGGTCCTGCACTCTATTCTAGGTGCTCCATTCAGCTCCCTCTAGTGGTGACTTCAGGAAGTTAGAAAGTTATCTTTATACTATGACTATCCAAGAGATTTAAAGCTGTGTATAAGAAAATTTTATCTAAAAACACTATAAAGATATATTAAGAAATTAATCTGCACTGAAATAGGAACCTAGAAATAAAGTCTTAAAACGATGGGTCTCTTAAAATGACCTCTCTATCTTATATACATATGTCTATGCACTGTGTTTACCAATATCTGCCCCTGCAATTTCTAGAATAGATATGCATCAGCCAAGAAGATACGTTATTAGTTTACAAGTAATTAATAACAATTAGTTCTAATTATCTTATTTTCATACAAAATGTTATCAGTTAAAAATGCAATTAATCTCAATGTATCTCAAGGCTGATTATTTAAGATTGCCTCAGCATGACAGGAGATCCGAGCTCCTAAATGATATGATGGCCTATTTTCCCCACATGGCAGAGATTAATGAAGTTCTAATGTTTTATTCATTCAGAGGCAGAGCTGCGCATCTCCGGGCTATAAGATGCAATGTGAAGAGGAAGTTTCACTATTTGAGAACTTGAAGGCCCCATATATTAGGACAAAAGTTATAACTTTAATCATAAAGTTGTTCTTTCTGTAATTAGATGAATCTTCTTATGAATCTTCAGTTTGGTCACTGCTATGGCCTTTGGACCATTCTCAAATCATTTGAGTATGTGAACTAGTTTATTATGTGGTCCCAATGGGTACTGGAGCACACACAATAGGGTGATACTTCTTATATTCGGCAACTGACTTAAAGAAGATATGTCTCCAGAATTGTACCCCTGACACAAGTAATACCTTCTGGTAAAGGGTTAAAGGTCCTCCCTATGTCACCTAAAATTATCTACCACTTAATTACAGTCCTATTTTAATATGCAAAGAAGTATAGATGAGTCATATTCTGAAGAGAAAAGAGTCAGGTTTTCTCTAGGCTGCCAGTGAAGCACCCCTCCGTCTTTCTATTGACAGCTCAGTTTCCTTTTAAATCTTGGCCTAAGCATACAGGAAGTCCTTCTCCTGTCAACTTCCTGTCCTTACTAGGATTCTGTCCCTCTCACTTGCATGGTGAATTTAGCAGTAAGCACTGTGTGCGAAAATACACACGTACCCCATGATGGGCAGGATCATGCACTGGTGGGCGGAGCCACACAACAGTGGGCAGAGTCAATATAGACAAAGCCAGAAATGATTTTACTGGTGGGAGGAGCCAGATTTAAGCTGGGGTGTCTGAACTGCACTTGTCAACAAAGGCACAGCAGGGGGCAAGTAAGATTTATTGTGCCTGTTCTTGATGGCAGGTTCCCTTTAACTCTTCTGTTTAGAGTTGTGCAGCCTCAGTAGAGTCCTATCATTATCATAAAAGCTGTCCAAGATCCACTGAAAAAGGGATAACTTCAGGTTACTCAGGTTCTGACTGCTGGGAATCCCACTAATTATGAGAATGTGGATCTTAAGTCCCTTCTTTGAATTAATAGTAATGGAATATAATATTGGTAATTTGAGCAGCCACCCATGTCTATCCAAACCATTTAGCAAGTTTCATTCTGCCCTGATGATAAGGAGAGGGATCACCAACCCTTTATTCTTTATACATGCAGTGACGGACTGGCCCACCAGAGCATCAAATCTCCAAATATCTTAATTTGGAAGTTAATTGAGTAATTATTAGAAATTATGATCTATTTCATATAGGATGATTCCAATATATTGTAGATTATTAGATTTTTTTATATGATTTTATAACATTCCAGTTCGACGCTGTCAGAACATGTAAGAGGAGCTTCTCCAAGTACTTCAAAAGGTCCTTATAAAACAGAACACAAAACCAAACAGAAGAGATTTCCTCTCTTTTTTTCCAAAAAAACAATTGGCACTGTATATAGGCAGTAATGTTGGCAGAAAGTGGCAAACCATTAAAAAAAATTAAACTGCTGGGGCAAACAATTTTCACCAGGCCCAATGGTTGTCTTAATCCCTCCTAGTTAAGCATGTGTGGAAAGTCTTTAGGATTACTACAGACTGATCTACCAGCTACTTCTTGTTTAGTCAATCCTAGTGTTTTTTTTACCCGAATACCCATATACAGAGGTTGGCCCAAACAATCTTATCGGTGGGGGAGGTGCCTGCTGATCACAAGAATTGATCCCGGCATTTCATGAGCAGGTGGGCTTCCATTCTCAGTAACAACATGAGGCAGAAGGTTGAGCATGCATCCATGCAATACTATGGGTGCGCCATAAACTGCGGAGCACAGCATGCAGCTATCTCTGCTAATAGACAATGAGCGACCAACCACTACACAGAGTATGGAGCAAATTCCTTGTGACTATGGACAATGGGGCTCATTTACTAAAGGTTGCACTTTTGTCAGACTGTGCACCTTTTTTGGGGATTACCTGCTGGGATTTTGGAGCACACGATTGTAATTTGGCACAGCTGCGCTGGCTACCATGGCGACACGAATTGGAGGGGGGGTTGCCATCAGACAATCCAACTGATTCGGACTGAGCGCGGGATTTAACTTTCAAATTGTGTCGCAAGATCAAGCACTAACATGCACCAGGAAGAAGAAGAACTCCGTCGGACCTGAGCGAAGAAGCCACACATGCAGGATATCGGGCGCACGATCTTAGTGAATCGCGGCACAGTGCATTATACACGGACAATGCACTTTCAGTGAACTCCAGCGGATGAGTAAGTAAATGTGCCCCATTTACTAAGGGTCCCACGGCCGGCATGGGATTTAACATTTAAATTGTGACGCAATATCAAGCACTTACAAAGACCAGGAAGAAAAAGGTCAACTCCGAGTGACCTGAGCGGGGAAGCGACACGTGCAGGAAATCGGGAGCACAATCTTCTTGAATCGCGGCAGATGTGCATTCCGGACAGACAATGCACTTTCGGGGATTGCGCAGGACAGGTAAGTAAATGTGCCCCAGTGTTATACCAGCTACATAGATGACAGCTAAGACATACAGATTAGTAGCTATTTCAGAAAGCTGAAATTCTTTCTAATTTCTGTAGGTTTAGATGTCCTTGCCCTGGAAAGTAGAGTTATTAATTAATAATGAAAATAATCTATTTGCCGCCATCTGGTGGGGAACAAATTCAGAAGGATCCTTCCTTCCTCTGGTATGAGGCGTCTTCTGACCTTTGCAAGTTGTGTCCTGACAAATGGTCATTAACGGAGAAGAAAACATTTTCTAATAGATAGAAATGAGACGTTTTTGGATAAGGCTAAAATTACACGTTTTAGTCGGGTTCTGCTGCATATACCTTTGAGTAGCTGAAAAAATGATGCAGAAGCTTGCATCTCCTCTGTTAATGCGTAACGGAAGGTCGATAAACGTCTAAGTTAACGGATGACCTTCAGTTCACCTTTAGTTTTTTGTTTCTGTCAAAAGTGGGAAGTGGACCTTGCTCCCTAAAGAGAATGATTTTATGTGGTTATCGGAAGGAGCATTGCTGCCACTGTAGTGAGCATATTGGCTGCCATGGGGCCAAAGATGTCTAGGGCCCAACAGTTCAGACTATTCGGCACATAACAGCACAACTTCTTTTGGCATAACATAACATACCATGACGTTTAGGTGGTAACAAGACAACATTGTAGGTACCCTTTAACAAAGGGAATCAGAAACCCCAAATTATCTAATCAAATTAAATACCATACTACATTGGTCTATGCCCATGCATGCCACCCATACATTGTTTTAGCAATCACAATCCCTCCCGGCTACACTTCCAACCCACAACGCCTTCTCTCCTGGGTTCAGTGAGATGTGGAGTTGAAGCATTCAAGTGCTCTGCCAAAGCACTTCAGTCTAATTTGCATATTTGTGGCCTGGAAAAGCAGGTGGACAATAAAAGCAAAAGGTAAGTTCAGGTAAGCAAATTGTGGTGACAGATTCCCTTAAAGGGGTATTCCGGGAATATGAACGTCTGAAAACAAAAAGCCATGATGATATAAATAAATGAATACAATAATACTCAATGTCATTAGTCACAAAACGGAGCTTTAATAGTTTGATTTTATGATTTACAAAATGTATGGTCTCTCTAAAAAAGGTGGAGTTATCACTAAGATGGCCGCCACTGGAAACTACATGTTCCATGATCCTTTAGTTCTCAGTAACTCCTCCTCCTTCTTATGCTCTGCTCCCAGTGATGATCTAACAGGTTTTCTTGCTCTATTACCATAGTAATGATGTGTAACTGCCATCACCACAACACCGGTCATACTGGATGCACTTCAACCAACCGACTACAGCCAAACGTAGTGGTGATCACATGACCTGCCCAGGCAGGTACAGGACATGTGATGTGGACATGTGACCAGCAGCCATCTTCTGTCCTGCAACGGACCGCGCGGAGGAAATTAACGGACTGATTAAAGGACCAGTAGCATTTTATTTCTTCATTACAGTCTGTCACCAGCATTTTCTACTAAGCGGAGCAAAATTTTAAATAACAACTAATTACACATTACCTCATATTTTAAGGACCCATTTCTATATGAATTATGCTGATTACTGGAATACCCCTTTAAAGATTGTGAATACTATAGGAAACAACCAATTGATTATTTGGGACTAATTAGCATATGGCACATAATTATAACAAAGTTTGTTCAATCCAAAAGCATGTTGAAGCTATTTGAGGCCAGAAATATTAGTGATGCACATAGATTGAGATCAAAATTAGAGACCAATCTATGATCACTTGTTTTATACAGAAATAATGTAATCTCCATTGAGGAACATTTGATGGATTTTTGTAAGGGGTACATCACGCCACCAGAACAGTGTTTTAAAAAATTATCAAGTAGCAACAAATTTATTTAGCAAAGAATGTGACAATCATAATTAGAGAACAGCAATGACTGGAGCACAGAGAAAGATTATAACTAAATATTCCAAAGGTTACAAATCAGTCGGGAGTGCACCGGTCTTTGCTGTGAATGACTTCAGCACATGTGCGACCACAGGACATCGCTAGTCTCTCACACGGCTCTGCTGGGATTCTAGTCCAATCTCCTTCCAGTCTCTTCCACAGGTCTGTAAATGTTGTGGGTTTCTTGGCCGTAACCTTGTCACCATGGATTTTCCAGAGGTTTTCTATTAAATTTAGACCCGGACTCTGGGCTTGCCATTTCATTATTTCAATGTTTTGTTTCAAGGATCCTGTTTTTCTGTATGACAAGAGGCATGGTCCTGCATGAAAAACGTTAGGACGGAACCACGTCTTGTTGAAAAAGGTACTGATACACACTTGCATTCACTCTGCCAGGTAACTGTATGAGAGGAACAACTACTGCTGAAGAAAACATTTCCCAAAACACGACACTTCCTCAATCACCTTTCACTGACTTCTTTACACACTTTGGGTTCGGTCTGTCCCCAGTTTATCAGTGAACATGATGTTTCCCATCAGACCCGTATTTGTTTTTATCACTAAAATGAACTGTGGACCACAAAAGCAAAGGAGTCTTTTGGCTTTTTGATTCTTTCTACTAAATGAGAGGTTTGGTCACTGCAGAGTGGGCTTTCAGTCCAACTGCTCTTAAATGTCAAGACACTGTATGACAAGACAGATCCTTATCCTTATAAGTGTTGAACAGGCGAGCAAATCCAGCTGCAGTGTTAACCCCTTCCCGACTAGTACGGCGCGCGCCGGGTCCCGGTACATGGAGAGGGCTCGCGTGCCGAGCCCTCTCCATAGCCGGTAAGTCTTTGCTGCATATTGCAGCAAAGGCTTACCGGTAACACCCGCGATCGGTGCTAGCACCGATCGCGGGTGCTTTCCCGGCGATCGCCGCCGGCAATGCTGCCGGAGGCTCCAAAAAGATGGTGCCGCCATCTTGCCGCGGATCGCCGCTCCCCGATGACGTCACGGGGAGCGGTGATCCATTGCCATGACAGCTTCGGGTCCCACGAAGGCCCGAAGCAGTCTCGTTTTAACCCATTCATTACAATGTGCTATCAGCACATTGTAATGAATGAGGAGTAAAATCCCCATATACTGCCATATTGCAGTATGGCAGTATATGGTAGGATCGATCAGACAACCTAGGGTTAAAAGTACCCTAGGGAGTCTGAAAAATAGTAAAAGTAAAAAAAAGTTAAAAAAAAAAAATTATAATAAAAAAACCTAAAAATTCAAATCACCCCCCTTTCCCTAGAACTGATATTAATATTAATAAACAGTAAAAATCATAAACACAGTAGGTATCACCGCGTCCGAAAATGTCCGATCTATCAAAATATAATTACTGTTTTTCATTGCGTTTAACCTTGTAACGGAAAATAGCGTCCAAAGTCAAAAATAAAATTTTTTTGCCATTTTGGAAAATATAAAAAAATTAATAAAACGTGATCAAAAGGTCGCACAGTCCTACAAATGATAGCAATGAAAACGCCATCAAAAGTCGCAAAAAATGACACCACCGACAGCTCCGTACACCAAAGTATGAAAAAGTTATTGCCGCCAGAAGATGGCAAAATCAAAAAAAAAAATTTTGTACAGGAGGTTTTAATTTTTTTAAATGTATGAAAACATTATAAAACCTATACAAATTTGATATCCACGTGATCGTACCGACCCAAAGAATAAATTAGACATGTCATTTGTGGCACACAGTGAAAGCTGTAAAATCCAAGCCCTCAAGAAAGTGTCGCAAATGTGTTTTTTCACCATTTTCACTGCATTTGGAATTTTTCTCCCGCTTCCCAGTACGCGCCATGGAATATTGAATACCGTCACTACGAAGTGCAATTTGTTACGCAGAAAATAAGCCATAACAGAGCTCTTTATGTGGAAAAATAAAAAAGTTATATATTTTTGAAGGTGGGGAGTGAAAAATGGAAGTGAAAAAACTAAAAAAGGCCAAGTCGTGAAGGGGTTAAAATAATTACACATGGAGATTATCTGCATTATCTTGTCCTCTCTTGCATTTGTCTCTCAGACTCGAATGAGTTTGTCAAGTTGTAAAGATACAATATTGTAGAAATCACAGACTTGGAACAACCAAATTCTTTTGCTACAACTGCCAGAGGGTTTCAGGCACTTTTTTTTCAGATGAAAATTGAAAAGTATGGTGCAGTTAAAGAAAATCAACCACTGAAAATAAGAAAAAAAAAAAGGCTACAAATACTCACCTATGATCCTCCTCATCTTGGTCCCGGCACTGTCCGTCGCTAGCCTAGACACAACGGGATCACCTGGAAAACAAACTTTTAATTCAAAGCACGGTGCGTGGGGACAAGATGTCCAGCGCTCCAGGGTGCTAATCATACACGCCTTTTACACCTCTTGCATGACATCATTTTGCTCTCCCATGCTTTCTGCATGAGAGAAGGAGGTTCAGGGGCATGCATTATTAGCAGCCCAGAGCACCGGACATCTTGCCCCATGCTCCGTGCTGCAAATTATGTTTGTTGTCAAGGTGAAGAGGAGCGGAGATAAGTATTTGTAGCCTTTTTTTCAGAGGTTTTTCACTGGTTGACTTCCTTTAAATAGGGGTTGTTGGATAATTAAGGAAATTCACATCAGTTGCCAGATTAACACCGATAACTTTCAGGTATCTAAAAGTGATCTCTAATTTTGATCAGTGTCTTTTGCAATTAACGCATATGCATTTTTATTCTGTGCTTTATAATATATACAATGTTAGGATATATTCACATAGGACTACACCATGACCTTGACATTTATACATTTCTCCCTTTATGATCCACACCTGGTTCTGGCTTCAACCTGAACATGTGTCCTTCAGTGACTTGCTGTTGTATAAATATTTGCAATGTATTTTATTCCCCATCTTTTCTGATGCGGCCACCATCAGGGGATTGTTTTTGTCTTTGGTTCTCAGTATTTTCTGGTATTTATAACTCTACAGATTCTGTCCTTTTCCCAGACTCGGTTTCATGGGATATGCCTCATAAAAGAAAGTCTTTCAGGCCAGCATAACATATTTTGGAATGAAAATCTTGGCGACATGGAGCAAAACAGATAAAAAACGATTCTTTGGTTTGGACAAATTAAACGTTTTTCTATTGGTGAAGCTCAGAAAAGTGGAATGGCTTCAGGGGATAGTTAGGCAGAGAGCGACGCATTGATAGTGAAGGACAGAATGACTGTGACAATAAAAATAATATTTTCCCATAATGAGATGATGTGAAAAATGCCTGACACTTCATGAATTAATGCAGTTTTTTTTTTACTCCACATTGTAACAAGTATATGTGCCCAAAATTTCACATACATATTATATCACACCATACAAAAAAATACTGGTTAAGCAGTTTGAGGATGAGGGAGAGGGGGGGGGGGTTAAATCAAATATTGTGTAAGGTAATAAATTAGTGTCCCTTGCTTAAGGTCCCGCAGTAGCAACAGTTGCAGAGCAAATGACTGGGTCGCCGCAGCTTGTGGTCCCATTCCCAGTTCCTGCACTAGACCAATCTATGTTTTACAAGGGGGTGGAATATACATGAAGGGGATGTTGTGGATCTAAAAGGAAAGTAAGTAGGGGATGCAGTTGTGGTGACACCTTCCGCTACTGTTTATGATGGACCCAAAAAGTGACAGATGGATGGAGGAGGGTATCAGTCCTTCACAATCACATAATCTACCCTGCCATTAGTTAGGATTCCTGGACAAACCCCTTAAAACAGCCCAACATGGGAAGCAATTCCCACCTGCTTAAAAATAACGCAAACTAACTAAGCTTTAAAAACCGCTATTATACAGCAGTACAACTATCCCTATATTGTTCTTCCCCATGCCTGGAAAGTTCCACATTCTATTCTTTAAGTTGTCTCACCATCTATGCAAATTACCCCATACGAGTAAGATCATTGTCTCTTCTCTAAGATGAGTCTGTTATATTTATGTGCCTCTAGCACATCCCCTCTCCTTCAAGAATGAGAGTTGTTGAAGATAATTCCTGAGAGAAAGGTGAATAAGGGGTTTGAATGCACTGAAGAGAATACCTGAGGGAGGGGTGAATGATGTAGCAAAGCTGTAGAGAAAGCAGGCCCCTCGTCAATCATGAAGCTAGAGGCGCATCTGACCTATAAGAAAATGAATATGGATAGATGGTAGGTCATTTTTAGAAACAGACTGTGGAGGTCACCATCTATGTATATGACTACTTGTGAGTTGATCACTGTTTTATCTCTGAGCAGAGTCCAGTATATTTATGTCCCTCCTACTTAGCCACATATTTCCCTCATCCCCCCCTCCTTAAGGAATGAGAGTTGCTGAAGAATTCTTTAGGGGAGTAAATGTGGAATTTGAGAGAGAGTGCTGAAGAGAATACCTGATGGAGCGGTGAATGATGTTGCAGTGCTGAGTTCACCTGGTTGAAAAGAAAAAGACCCTTGTTCAATCAGGAAGTCGAAGGTGCGGCTGAGTTGGAACTGTGCATAGCTGGTGAGACAACTTTACAAACGGACTGTGGAACTTTACAGACATGGAGAAGAATAATGAAGGGATAGTTGTGCTGTATAATAGAATTGTTCAAATACATATTTAGTTAGTGTGAATTTGAGGGTCTGTGATGCTCTCCACTTCCTGATGTTGCCTCATATAACTGGCTGCCGCAGTGACATCCCCACTCAGCTGAGAGGCTTCTTCATGCACTTCCTGTTTGTGTTGTAGACCAGCGAGGACCTAGCTGCAGGGAGTGGTGAGGGGTAAGTACCATTTTTAATGTAGCTTTTTTTGTTAGTTTATTAAACAAGAAAAATTGAAATATCACATGGTCATAAGTAATCAGACCCTTTGCTTTAACACTCATATTTAACTCGCATGCTTACCATTTTAAAGTCCAGCTGGGTTTAATTAACCCCTTACCGACATGTGACGTAATAGTACGTCACATGTGGGGTCCTGGTACATGGAGAGGGCTCGTTGGCCGAGCCCTCTCCATAGCCGGTAAGTCTTTGCTGCATATTGCAGCAAAGGCTTACCGGTAACACCCGCGAACGGTTCCGGCACCGATCGCGGGTGTTTTACCGCTGATCGCCGCCGGCAAAGGTGCCGGCGGCTTCAAAAAGAGGGCGGTGCGCATGCGCCGCCATCTTTCCGTGGATCGTCGCTCCCCGTGACGTCATCGGGGAGCGGCGATCCGTCGCCATGGTAACTTCGGGTCTCACGAAGACCCGAAGCTACTTCGGGTTAACCCATTCATTACCATGTGCTGTCAGCACATGGTAATGTATGAGTAGTAAAATCCCCATATACTGCCATACTGTAGTATGGCAGTATATGATAGGATCGATCAGACAACCTAGGGTTAAAGTACCCTAGGGAGTCTGAAAAATAGTAAAAATAAAAATTAAAAAAGTTAAAATAAAAAAATTATAATAAAAAAACCTAAAAATTTAAATCACCCCCCCTTTCCCTAGAATTGATATAAATATAAATAAACAGTAAAAATCATAAACACATTAGGTATTGCCGCGTCCGAAAATGCCTGATCTATCAAAATATGATAACGGTTTTTCACTGCGTTTAACCCCGTAACGGAACATCGCGCCCAAAGTCGAAAATGGCACTTTTTTGCCATTTAAAATTTTTTTTTCAATTCTATAAAAAGTGATCAAAAGGTCGTACAGTCCTAAAAATGATAACATTGTAAACGTCATCAAAATCCGCAAAAAACGACACCACCCACAGCTCCATACACCAAAGTATGAAAAAGTTATTAGCCCCAGAAGATGGCAAAATTCCCCCAAAAAATTTTGTACAGGAGGTTTTAATTTTTTTAAATGTATGAAAACATTATAAAACCTATACAAATTTGGTATCCCCGTAATCGTACCGACCCAAAGAATAAAGTAGACATGTCATTTGGGTTGCACAGTGAAATCCGTAAAATCCAAGCCCACAAGAATACGGCACAAATGCGTTTTTTTTTATCAATTTCACTGCATTTGGAATTTTTTTCCCGCTTCCCGGTACATGGCATGAAATATTAAATACCACCATTTTGAAGTGTAATTTGTTACGCAGAAAATAAGCCATCACACAGCTCTGTACATGGAAAAATAAAAAAGTTACAGATTTTTGAATGTGGGGAGTGAAAAATGAAAATCGAAAAAGTTCCGCGGCGGGAAGGGGTTAAACTGATTGGACTTTATTAGGAAAGGTACACACCTTTCTATACAAGACCTCAAAGCTCACAGTGCAGGTCAGAGCACATGAGAATCATGAGGTCTAGGGAACTGTCCAAGGAGCTCAGAGACAGAATTGAGGCAAAGCACAGATATGGCCAAGGTTACAAAAAAATTTCTGAAGCACTCAAGGTTCCCAAGAGCACAGTAGTCTGCATAATCCTTAAATGGAAGAAGTTTGGGACAACCACAAGTCTTTCTCGACCTGTCAAGCCAAACTAAGAATGAACCTTGGTGAGAGAGGTAGAGAAGAACCTCAGGATCACTGTGGCTGAGCTCCAGCAATGCAGTGGGGAGATATCACCGCAGCCCTCCAACAGTCAGAGTCTGCCGTCAGAAGCTTCTGCTGCTCATCACCTGTCAAATACAATCCCAGCAGTGACACATAGTGGTAGAAGCATCATGCTATGGGGGCAGGGACAAGACAACTGGTTGCAAATGAAGGAAAGATAATTGCGGCCAAGTACAGAGATATCCTGAAAACCTCTTGAGCATCTCTTAAGAGAACTGGAGAGGATCTGCAAGGAAGAGGCATGAGATCCCCAAATCCAGGTGTGAGAAACTTGTCTCATTCCCAAAAAGACTCCTGGCTGCACTAGCTCCAAAGCTGCTTCTACTCAATACTGAGCAAAGGGGCTGAATACTTATGACCATGTGATATTTCAGTTTTTCTTGTTTAATAAATTAGCAAAAAAAAAACACATTTTTTCTGTCAAGACAGGGTGCAGAGTGTATGATAATGAGCAAAATAAGGTACTTTTTTGATCTTACCAATTGGCTGCAACAAAACAAAGATTTCAAAGGGTTTAAATACTTTTCGTACCCACTGTGTGTGTAGCGTCCATTTTTTTTTTCATTTCCCCATAGACCTCTATGGGCAGACAGAGTCTGCAAACATGGGCAGGGACAGGACCCGCTCGTAGCTTTTTGCCGTCTCTACATGGATCCTTTAAAAACATGTTCATGTGCATCAAAAAAACCCAAAAAAAAAAACCAAAAAAAAAAAAGGAGGGCAGACGAATGAAAACGACGTAGCCTAAGGTACATTTTAATTCCCATAGAAAACTAGGCATTGAAAGCCTTTATGTCGCTCTCTGAAAGCAAAAAAAAAAAAAAAAAAACATAAAAAAATCAATAAATAACCAACTAAAAATACATTCCATAGCCAAGAACATATCCCTGCAATGATGGGCTTTTAGATGTACAATTTAATAATAAAATATAACAAGGACAGGTTTTGGATTCCCGACAATAGATTGTAATCATCCGCAGACATACAATTTCTGAACACGTCTCATTCTATGAAGAGAATTCCCTTTTCTAATCTTATTTTTTTGCATTTGGGCAGAGGAGATTAAGAACCTTCATTTCCTAGGTGTATGGGGTAATGGAATAGAGAGTAAAGCTATCTGTAAATGTTTGACTTTTGGGTACCGATAAAGTTTTCAAATCACTTTGAATTTTTATATAACACATGGAGGTTCAAAAACGGCCGCCCACGGGAGGCGATATCACAGCAGCTCTGCTTCAATTCAAGGGGTTTTTCAATAATCTTAAAAAAAAAAAAAACTCCTCAGGGGCGGGTTTTGTATAAAACAAACCAATACTCCTGGGAGGGACTCTTACATCTCCAGTCTGGTTGACCAGGAACAGCCACTAGTATTTTGAGGGAGAAGAGTACAAGTTGTTTTTCATTTGTATACAGATTCATCATCATGTGGTGTTTTTACAGATCTCAGATAGCCCTTTCAGTTAAACAGCCAAAATACAATGCTATACGCAACTTGTGGACTGGCGCAATGCTGTCCTTGAGGGAAAGCAGCCATGT
Source organism: Engystomops pustulosus (assembly GCF_040894005.1). Lineage (NCBI taxonomy): Eukaryota > Metazoa > Chordata > Amphibia > Anura > Leptodactylidae > Engystomops > Engystomops pustulosus. The sequence continues at coordinate 35,001,847 of NC_092412.1, forward strand.
GTACATAATCTTAGACATATTCCTTAAAGGGGTTTTCCGACAAAAGAAAATTCTCACCTCTCAATCCCCTAGTGATGTTTACACAATAAAAATAATTTTTGACCCCTTACTTTACAATTTTTCTCTGTTTTATTGCTGTTTTAGCTATCAGTCAGTGGTGGTCAGTATAAAATCCCAGGGGTGTGGGCGGGGACTCTCTAAACAGACACATTATCTATCTAGTTCTGTGAGCTGACAATGTGGTTAGATTAACAGGGTACAGGTTTGTATACACTTACCTTCTGAACATTGTACCAACACATAGAAAGAGATGAGACAGATCAGAGATGAGATGCCTATTACACACATGTGTTCTCCCTACCCACATAAAGAACTTATCTGCCTGTAGCTTTCGGCTTCTCTCTCCTCACAATGTGTACATGCTGGGAGGAAGTGAGTGTCAGTGTGAGCTCCCTCCTGGACTGCAGGGGACAGTTTAGAGTGCAGGGAGCAGAGAGAAACTTAGCTCCACGGCCATCACACAGAAATCCAAGATGGCTTCCCTGACCCCAAGTCAGAAGTTACAGGGTCGTGTCTAGGGGCAACTGAAATTGTGTACACCAGGACTGATAGAGACAGGTTGGAATCATATTTGTGAAATGCTGTATTTTTGGTAATAACAGTGAATTTGTTATTTTGTTATCCTGAGTACCTTTAAGAAGCTTGTCTGATTGGGAAAACCCCTTTAGCAGAAACATGAACATTGCCGGGTATCACCCAGTTATCTCCATCAGTGTAGCCAGCAGCGGAAGAGTTAGTCAAATTATAAATTTTGGATAAAGTAAAAGAATCCTACATCTCACGGTCATGAGTGTAATAAAGTTTGATATCTTCTCCTGGCTTAGGGTAGAACACTGTTGTGGACCAGGTCCTGATCTAGTACTGTGACAGATTGGGATGGTTAAGGGAGGCGAGAAAAACATTGGGCATTGGTTACAAGTAAGTGGATACCTGGCACCGTCAGAGTGGGATGTATGTTAGGGTGGAAGGGAAGGGGAAGAGCAGCACATTGGATATGGTCAAAAAGCATAAACTACTATCTAATTCCACATATTTGGCTAAATTGTGACCTACAAAATCCAGCGAGGCTACTGATGACTTGTGGGAGAATTCTTTCTGGAAATTCCTGGCTCTATCCAATTCCTTGTTTTGTATTTCGGGAGAGAAAATAAAACATTCAAGCATTTGGAGAACATACAAGCACCATACAGCTCTTGACCTTGGTGGGTTTTAAAACCTGGCTAACCACCAAGCCACCAACCTGGCAACCACTGCCTCTTCCTCTGCAAGTGCAAAGAATGTAAAACATGTATATAAAAGGGGTTAGCCACTAATACAAAACTTTAAGAGGGCAAGTAAAACTCCTTAATAGGACTTGGGATTTTCTGTGACATTCGGTGTCCTGATGCCTTGCGTTCCCCCAACCACTGATCTGGGAGTGGTTATGACGGAGGAGGTGTACATACAGTAATGTCTTCATGGCCTCTTCCATTTTGTGAGCTTGGGAGGTCCCACCAGTTGGACACTTCCATGACATAATAAATATTCCTTGTTGCCACCCCCCCCCCAAAGAAAAACTCCCAAAAATCAACAAATATTACAAGTATTAATACAATGACCTATTCTCTCAAACCTTTCCTTTACAATATTTATTTTTAAAAAAGTTAAAAGTTCTTTTTAGTTTAGGTCACATTTAAAAGATGTTGAGTAGCACCACACCCCCAGAATGTGTACAGTATATAGTTATTACACAGACGTTACTCCTTTGTCTTTGTGAAATCGAAGGGCTTCCACCATTGGGCAAACTGTAGAACCTTCTTTCTCTGGTCGTCAAAATTCTCACGCACGGCTTTCCTCCAGACCCTGGGCTCCAGATCCAGCATGCCACCGATGATTTCCTACAAGACATAACATCTCATCACTAAGCTTCTCTACTGGAAAGGGGATGTCTATGGTATAGGGAACCGGTCAGGTACACGACACTGCTGCCCCTTCTCGTGCCATGGCATAAGTCTTGTGCCAAGCTTCAGTCAATTCCCAAAACAATCCCCTATGGTTAGCATTATGTCCCGTAGAGCTATAAGCATCATCTCAAGATTTACCAAAACTTTGTACATGTAAAGTAAATCTGGTTGCACATGTCTTGGCTTTGGGAGCACATTGCACGTGTACCGAAGGCCAGGAGAGGTTCACTGTGCATGCACCAACATAAGGGCATTGAGGTCTACATGAAAAGTTTAACAAAATTTTGTTTTTGTTTAGTTCAAAGTTGGGCAATTGTGGGGCATGGGAAGGGCAGCACTGCCATACCTTTGGGGCATAAACCCCAAACACATATTCTGTGGAAAACAAAAGTACATGTTTTATTAACCACATCAAAAACAAGGCATTAAGCCACAACAGAAACCAATGGTAAAGAGGCCCTGTGAGAACATAGGATACCTTGCCAAAGTAATGTGGGAACTTATGATGATCCTCAATAATGTGAGCGAAGCCTCCTTGAAGTCCGAAATCCACAGAGAAATAAGGCAAGCCCTTGGGAACCTAGAATAAAAATGACATACATTTGGATCATAGAGTAATGCATTATGGGAGTTTGAAAGAGAAATCAGAGGTCACATATCTGGTTTCATAGACAAATAAATATGAATTGTGGATGTCCATTTGGTTTAAAGACTTACTCACAGATAAGGGCTGCTTCTGGGATGTCTATTGATCTGTTATGGATTGTGGGGAAACAAGTACTATTATTATCAGCACTGCCCCCACAGGAGAAATGAAGAATTACACATTTCTTGTGACAGTTGCCAGTGAAATCTCAAAACATTTGTCAAGTGGCTAGTGGTAGGGCTAAAAGTTACTACCATAACTAAAAGAAATCCGGATAAACATTAAAGGGGTTGGTCAGTGTTCACAAAATGTATTATATATGACATGTCTCTACCTATGTCTACATTGAGTGCTTCAGCCTTTCCCTGTTCTCATCACTCTGCCCTATGTATATACACAGCTTCCTGTCCGGTCTCATGGAAATTCCCACTGTGTCTTTCTCTCTGTTGTCTCCCACAGGGAAAGGGGAGGGAGCAGGATGATGCATAATCTCCTGCTACAGCTTCTCCTATTCATCAGTGCTCAGACATGTAAACAAAAGATCCACAGAGAACTTACCGAGAGCACAAAAGTAAGTTGCAGGACTGCTGAATCACTTCCTGAATTATTATTAAGGCCAACCCCTTTCAGAAGAACTGGTCAGTGATATTAAATACACTATCCTTTTGGATAGTTGTTTTAGCGTTCCCACCCTAGCGTTCTAAACCAGCCACAGGTCATTTAGTGTCAGGTCCCCTCTAAGAAAAGTAAAATGAAGAGTCAGTCAGATCAAGACACAAAGTAGCCTGGTTAAATCATCTTACACACCCCGAGCTGTCACATCTGCAAATCCGGCTTTCATTTCAGAACTGTATTAGACAGAGTCTGTATGGAACGAATGTCTGATGACATGCGAATGGAAGATAGAAAATCCATATGGTGTCAACCAAAAGGTGAAGAGGTCTCTTATCTCAGGTCGGGAATAAATAAATAAGGAAGCTCGATTCCATCCGGCGCTGGGGAATCTTCACCCTCTCCTTTAATAAGCCACATTGGATCTGCTCATTTTATGTTATTTATAGTGGAAAGAAGAGAGATCAAAGTAGAGACCTGAGAAAGGACCTTCGGTGCCGACGACATTTGCTAGTAAGATTTATAAATACATCCTTTTGATCATATAAGATATTTCAACCTAAAACTCCTTTTGGTTTAGTTACATTAAAAACAAGCTAAAAGTCAGGCTTCTAGTTTAGTAAGTATTCCATAACTCTGCAGATATATACATACATACATACATACATACATACACACCTGCAAGATAGCAGTGTATACTGGTTGTTGCCTAGCAATGACTTCTTGTCTGGGTGACCGCAACTCCAGGAAGTACTGGTACAGGAAGTACTGGTACAGGAAGTAATGGTAAAAGGAAGTAATGGTACAGCAAGCGTGGAGTTAGGAATTAAATGACTGAGGGAATCTGTCATGGCGATTTGAGACCCTAAACTACCCACAGGTCCCCATGGATCGGTGTACAAGTCTCTAAAATTGTGTGATTATTATTTTTAAAAAAAAACAACAACAAAAAAACCTTTATACTCACTTCCTCGTTCTCTTTTTCGAGTGAGCCAGATGGGCTCTAAGGTGTTACCAGAGCCCCTCTGTGCTTCAGACTGACAGGCTGTTACACTTGAGGAGCACTTCACCCTCCCACTGTTTGTTGATACCATCATTATACAGCAGAGAGAGGAAGGGGGAATTACTGAGGGAGAGGGAAGGCGAGACTAACTGTGAAGCCAGAGCACTGATGGGCTCTTTCGGTAACACCCACCAGAGCTCTTCTGGCTCATAAGCATAATTATAAAAGTTGATTTTAGAAGTAAGGCGGTCATGGATAACAAATATAAGAAGATTACCACAGTCACAGTGCCTGGATCTATCAGTAAGTGTCCCTGGTTTATCAAGCTTGATTTTGACAGTAGATTTCCTTTAAACAAATAATTAATGCTTTAGGAGAAGGTCACTTGCTCTGTTTACATGGGCCAGTAGTGACAAAATGGCTACAAGTCCAACTTTACTTCCCCTTACATCATGTTTAGGCCTTTGCAGTGAATGCAACTAGCTGTGCTACCAAGCTGTGAGCATTGGTGAGTGAAATTATGTTACGCGATTGGTGTGATGTCATCTCCCCCTCTTGGAAGGAACAAGGACGTGCATAATTAGCAGCACGTAGCGTCGGACATCTTGTCCGAGTGCTCCAGGCAGCTAATTAGAAGTTTATTTTCTACTTTTTTGCTGTGCAAATTAATTGGGACAAAGCATTAAGTAAAATCTTAAGTTGGTTACCAGTCAGTGATTCAAACCAGTTCTAACTTCTTTGAACAGGTGTGAGTGTACAACCTTGAGTAACAAAATGGGGAGATTTACTTACCCGGTCCGTTCGCGATCCAGCGGCGCGTTCTCTGCGGTGGATTCGGGTCCGGCCAGGATTCATCAAGGTAGTTCCTCCGACGTCCACGAGGTGGCGCTGCTGCGCTGAAAAGCATCTGAATGCACTCAAGTTCACCGGGCCGGACCAAGTGAAGGTAAGCGCGACCCAAGCGACACTTTTATTGTTTTAAATGCGTAGGTTTTTCCGAATCCGTCAGGTTTTACGCTCGGCCACGCCCCCCCGATTTCCGCCGCGTGCATGCCGGCGCCGATGCGCCACAATCCGATCCCGTGCGCCAAAATCCCGGGGCAATACAGGGAAAATCTGAGCAAATTGGAAATATTCGGGTAACACGTCGGGAAAACGCGAATCGGGCCCTTAGTAAATGACCCCCAATGTGTTTTGACTGGTTTTAGTCAGAAAATAACAGCTAACTGCCCCCTCCGCTTCAGTTGAGAGCTTGTTTCTGTGAGGAGTGGTTTTAGTGTATTTTTACTCTGTGTGATTTTTACCTGGAAAAATGGAAATTACTCCACAGAAGAGGTCTAGAATTATTACTCTTAACGCCGAGACCCTTTTACATTTTTGCGTTTCCATTTTTCACTCCTCACTTTCAAAAATCCCAAACTTTTTATTATTTTTCCATGTAAAGAGCTATATGCCGACTCGTTTTTTTTCATAACAAATTGCACTTTATAGTAACTGTACTTAATATTTCATGTTGTTTACTGGGAAGCGGGAAAAAATTCCAAAAGCAGTGAAAATGATTAAAAACTGCAGTTGCGCAGTATTCTTGTGGGCTGGGTTTTTACCGCTTTCACTGTGCTCCCCAAATGACATGTATACTTCAATCTTTTACCTTTTTTATACACCCGCATGCGACGTAGTAGTCCGTCACACGTCAGTAAGGGGTTAATGAACATACAGGTCCTGACTAAGAAAAAAAAAAGGAAGTGTTTTTAGAAGAAGCACAAATGAGCCATTGCGAGTTGATCATATTCAACAAACTGTAAAACACCCTCAAAAACAGATGTTTGGTGGCATTTTTACAGCTGATGGTACAAGGGATCTTATTTCCTGTTGATGGTATGACGAATTCAGCAAAATACATAGACATTTTAAAATGTTTTAATGTGCCATTCATGATTTGAAAGGACAATAAGATTTTTCTCCATGCCACAATTCCAGGTGTGTGAAGAAAATCCTGGAAGAAAATAAAAAGTAAAAATTGTAGACTGGCAATTCCCCATAATTAAAGGGGTATTCCCACGAAGATAAGTTTCTTATATGTACCAACAAAAAAACACATTCTAGACACAACCCTATAACTTCTGATTTGGGGGTTGGGTGGCCGTCATCTTGGATGATATTGTGCAGATGAGATTTCTGTGTCTGTATGCTGTGTAGCTGCAGCCACGCCCCCTGCACGGAGCTCAGAGACACTCACAGATTCACATCCTACCAAGAGATCGTGAGCAGAGAGAGAGAGAGGCTGGAATCTCTCTCATGTCATGCATCTCTGATCTGTCTCATCTCTCTCTCTATGTGTCAGTATGTTGGTACAATGTCAGAAGCCAGATGAAAGTGTATATACACCTGTACCTTAATAATGTCACCACATTACTAGATGTGTCATAATGTGTCTGCTTAGAGCAGGGGTCCCCAAACTGCGGCCCGCGTACCGTTTCTATCCGGTCCCCGGATAGAATAATCATTGACACAATCAATAGTGTCAATGATTAGGCCGCGGGCTTCGTCGGTTGGGGAGGGGCCTCCGTCCGTCCGGACAGGAAGCTCCTGCCTGTCACTGTATAGTGCCCGATGCGGCCGGAAACGGCCGCTCGAGCACTATAACTGGAGCGATGTGGCCAGAAGACAACCCCGGCGCACATCGCTCCTTGAACTTGGATGCGTGGCCGTGTGATTACGTCATCACGCGGCCGCTCACCCCTTTCTGCCCGGCCGCAGGAAGAAGAAAGAAGACGTGGGAGCCAGAGGTAAGTACAGGTTTTAAAAAATTTAAAAAAAAAAAAAAACAGCAGTAGAAAGAGTGTGGCGACCCCAATATACAAAGTAATGAATTATGGGGCCATTAAAGAAAATAATAATGGAGGGGCAGCATAGGGAATAATTATTTATGAGGGGCAGCATAGTGAATAATTAATTATAATAAATTATTTCCTATGCTGCCCCTCATAATTAATTCTTTCCTATGCTGCCCCTCATAATTAATTCATTCCTATGCTGCCCCTCATAATTAATTATTTCCTATGCTGCCCCTCATAATTAATTATTTCCTATGCTGCCCCTCATAATTAATTATTTCCTATGCTGCCCCTCATAATTAATTATTTCCTATGCTGCCCCTCATAAGGGGCAGCATAAGATATAATTAATTATGAGAGGCAGCATAGGGAATAATTAATTATGAGGGGCAGCATAGGAAATAATTAATTATGAGGGGCAGTCTAGTAATTAATGGGGGGGGGAGCAGCATATTTAATAATTAATTGACCCAATTGATTCATTAATTTGGCCAATAAATAAAATAGTTCACAAAGGGGTATTACGGATGCTGTCACATGTACAGCTAGCGCTGTGTTTTCAAGGAATCTCTTATATTTTTTTTTTATTTTAACCCTTTCAGGACCTGGCCCTTTTTTGTTTTTTCATTTTCATTTTTTACTCCCCATGATCAAAAATCCATAACTTTTTTATTTTTCCATGTACAGAGCTGTGTGACGGCTTATTTTCTGCGTAACAAATTGCACTTCATAGAGATGGTATTGAATATTCCATGCCGTGTACTAGGAAGCGGGAAAAAAATTCCAAATGCAGTGAAATTGGTAAAAAAACGCATTTGTGCCGCCTTCTTGTGGGCTTGGATGTTACGGATTTCACTGTGCGCCCCAAATGACATGTCTACTTTATTCTTTGGGTCGGTACGATTACGGGGATACCAAATTTGTATAGGTTTTATAATGTTTTCATACATTTAAAAAAATTAAAACCTCCTGTACAAAAAATTTTTTGGGGATTTTGCCATCTTCTGGCGCTAATAACTTTTTTATACTTTGGTGTACTGAGCTGTGAGTGGTGTCGTTTTTTGCGGATTTTGATGATGTTTACAATGTTATCAATTTTAGGACTGTACGACCTTGTGATCACTTTTTATAGAATTTTTTAATTTTTTTAAATGACAAAAAAAGTGCCATTTTCGAATTTGGGCGCGATTTTCCGTTACGGGATTAAACACAGTGAAAAACCGTTATCATATTTTGATAGATCGGGCATTTTCGGACGCGGCGATACCTAATGTGTTTATGATTTTTACTGTTTATTTATATTTATATCAGTTCTAGGGAAAGGGGGGTGATTTGAGTTTTTAGGGTTTTTTATTATAATTTTTTTTCTTTTAACTTTTTTTTATTTTTATTTTTAGTACTTTTCAGACTCCCTAGGGTACTTTAACCCTAGGGGGTCTGCACGATCCTATCATATACTGCCATACTACAGTATGGCAGTATATGGGGATTTTACTCCTCATACATTACAATGTGCTGATAGCACATTGTAATGCATGGGTTAACCAGAAGTAGCCTCGGGTCTTCGCGAGACCCGAGGTTACCATGGCGACGGATCGCCGCTCCCCGATGACGTCACGGGGAGCGGCGATCCCAGAAAAGATGGCGGCGCCCACGCGCCGCCATGCTTTTGAAGCCGCCGGCAGCATTGCCGGCAGCGATCGAGGTGAAAACACCCGCGATCGGTGCTAGCACCGATCGCGGGTGTTACCGGTAAGCCTTTGCTGCAATATGCAGCAAAGACTTACCGGCTATGGAGAGGGCTCAGCGCGTGAGCCCTCTCCATGCACCCGCGGCCGACCCGTGACGTGCTATTACGTCACGGGTCGTGAAAGGGTTAAAGTTCAGTCCGGCCCTCCAACAGTCAGAGAGGGACAGTGAACGGCCCCCTATGTAAAAAGTTTGGGGACCCCTGGCTTAGAGGCATTTTGTATTGAGCAGCCGAGGGAGTGATCGGAGCTAAAACAGCAATAAAACCGAGTAAAATTGGAAAGTAAGGGTTTAAAATGACCTTTATTGTGTTAACATCACTAGGGGACAGAAATATGAGAATTTTCTTTGGTGGGAAAACCCCTTTAAATCCTATAGAAAAGTGTGTGGAGCATTGTGAAGAGACTTCTTGGCAAAATGGACTGTATAACCAAGGAACACATGATAAACTGTGCCATAGTAGTGCGGTAGAAGCAATGCCAAAACGCACTGAAAATCTCATCTGCTCCGCTAAATCTCATCTGCTAAAGGAGGTCATATTTCTTAACAAAATGAGTATGTAACAGTGCATTATAACATTTTATTATTAAATATTCAAAAACGTGTTGTTTTGCTTTGTCCCAATTTATTTGCACAGCACGGAGTGTCAAGAATGCACCGGGATCAAGATGAAGAGGAGCGCAGGTGAGTATTTCTTGTTTTGTTTTGTGTTGTGTTTTTACAACTGGTTGATTTCCTTTAGATTACATTTTTTTTCATTAGAATCGTACTTTAGTCTCCTCAAAGCGTGGCTAATGTACGGAGCTGGCACACAGCTTACGCTTCCCTCAGAATATTCATTAGTACTAGAGACATTTATCAAACGCTGTGTGATGTGCAAAATTAAGTAGCAGACATCACTCCCATTAATGCCAATTTTACATGGCGCCAAAGGCCCGTCTCTATGACAGCATTGATAAATCTTCTGTTTATGTAGCAAACAGTCATGAGCTTCAATATATAGGAGGGAAGAAATTGGGAAGAGGAAATGCACAAAACGAATCATCTCAGAGTGTCAGGAGCCATTCTCTTCATCTAAAAATGACTCATCACCAATTAAAACTTGATATGTGTCCAAATCCTACAGATGAGCATTAACGTATTATGCAGGAGAACGTCTACTTTGTGTCCATGAAACGTGACAACTTTCACTTATATCATTGTAAGCCAATCACTAAATGCTTCCCTAATAATACCATGATGCCTCTGCATCTGGTAACAGCTGCAACAGCAACGACTTCCTCCTTGGTCGTCTCCCATAAAGTCCACTTTGGCTCAAATAACAACGGATGGTGCGATCTGACGCTGATGTTCCTTGAGCTTGAAGTTCACCTCTTAAGAAAATTTTTCGGGCTCTTTGGTTTCTTTTTACTTGATGTGTTTTCTGTATTTACAAATGGATTAATAAAGGAGCAAGCTGTTTTTTTTTTTACAGAGCTGGAGGATTCAATCCTTTTTCTTTGATGTCAATATTAGGTTCTGCTGGATGACTTTACATCCATGCTGAGAGCAAATTAGGTGAGCTGGAGAAACAATTTTTACAGCGACTCTCGTTACCATTTGTATTATTTGTCTCTTTGATTTGTCATCAATTTCCCTCATGCGCCCAAGTCCAGGGAGGTTGGCTATATTCCCATAAATCAAAAATTTCTAAATAATATGTGTTTTTTCTAAGCTCCGGAGACGACTCTTTCCTTCGCCTTCTCTTGTCCATGTTGAGTGTGGTCCATACCATGTCACCAAACAGCACAGTGAATAGCTGTAGCCCTATTTACCCAGCAGTAAAATTTCCTTTAACTTTATTATATCTTAAGACTTGACCAATTATGTAATTCCTGCCACAAACAAGCATCACAAGGTGGAGCTAATTGGAAGAATATATGGTATACAGTACTACTGTGACAACCGTATGCAGTGATCTCCCCTAGTGGAAGTCGTTATAAAGCAATGCTCCCCCCCCCCTTCTCTTCCCATAACAGGACCCTTTAAAGGGAACCTGTCATCAGCAATTGGCCTAATAAACCACTAACACAATATTGCCAGGGAGCGTAAAACCTTCTAGTTTTTGTTTCTTTCATGGTCCTGTATGATGCATCATCTTGAAAATCAACTTTGAAGTGAGAGGTAAATTGGTTGTATAAAGTCAAGGAGGAGGAGAGTTTAGCACTGAAGTCAAGGTGGGGAACTATGAATGCCTCGCCCTCTGTGATTAATATCATTAATTGGACTTCAGGAGATCTGATTAGTGAGGTCTCTGGATGCAGGATCATCAATTACAATGAAGGGGCTTTCTGAGGATGAAAGAGCTTCATTTCAGTGTTAAAATCTCCGCCTCCTTGACTTTATACAACCAATTTAAATCTCACTTTAAAGTTGATTTTCTGGATGAGGCCACCACACTGGCCCATGAAAGAAGCACAATCTGGAAGTACTTAGCTGCTTGACAACATACTGGAAGTGGTTTATTAAGTCAACTTCTGCTGACAGGTTCCCTTTAACAGCCTATGGACCTACTTTAACGGTTTGGACCGTTTAAAAAAAAAAAAAACTATCTATATACTACAGTGTCTACAAAAAAGTAGAAAACAATGTTATAAGCAAACGATTGATAAAATTATCAGCAATTTACAAAAACAAATTAAAATTGCTCAGTAAAAAAAAAATAAAAGACTCGTTCACATAATAACGGTTCTTAAAAAAAAATTAAAAAAAAAAAAAAAAAAGAGATTAAAGTCTGCAATTGTGTCTTTGTTAGACTTTGCTGACATTAAATCTGACATTCAGAATGTCACTGTGCGCTACACGGTGCTGTCACCAGGTAGAACGGGCAGGAGGAGATAGAGCAAGCTGGGCAGCTACCACAGATGAATGTCGTGGCATTAAGGTCAGATTACACAGTGGCCTATGTACATGAGTGATAACATTACTGAATAACACCCTAATCTGTCCCCGAAAATGATCAGATCTGATATAATCTCATCAGAGAAACTGGGAGAGAATTAAACTCTACTGTGCAAATTTCATATAAATTGGAATTCGAAGTAATCACAGATATAGGACAATTTGGAACAGGTACAGCACGAAAATCATAGCAGTGTAAATACACGTGTTACTGTGCAGTATTACCAAAATGCAGAGACAGTTAAAACCGGAAATTTCCATACACTATATAAAAAGACATACATGCATATTTTTCTCACTATCTGAACTGGAAATCAGAATAATCCTCTCATTTTAGGTAAATTTGGATTACCAAAATTATTTACCATATATACTCGAGTATAAACCTAGTTTTTCAGCACAAAAAATGTGCTGAAATCCCAAACTCGGCTTATACTCGAGTAAAAAAAAATATATCACCTTTCTGGCTTCCCCCGCTGCTGGGTATATACTGGGGTAGGGGGCTGGCTATATACTGGGAGATATGGGCTGGCAGGCTATATACTAGGGGGGCAGGTGCTGGCTATATACTATGGGGCAGGGTCCGGCAGGCTATATACTGGGGAGGCTGTGACCAATGCATTTCCCACCCTCGGCTTATACTTGAGTCAATAGGTTTTCCCAGGTTTTTGTGATAAAATTTGGAGCCTCGGCTTATACTTGAGCCAGAATAATTAGATAATTTAATGCATAGTTATGACTTTCTGAAAAGTCAAAATATGACATAGACCAAGAGTACTTTGCCCTTAAACAATTTTGGACAGCCCATATGATGACGATTGACATCTGAGTTATAGATGCACCTGTGTATGTATTTGAAGGCACACCTGAAACGCACTGCTTCTTTGTGTAACATCAAGGGAAAGTAAAGAAATCAGCTAAAATATCAGGGAGAAAATTGTGGACTTGCATCCATGGATGAACTAGACTTATGCAATCGGTTGAACTGAACAACCAATCATACAAAAGTACAAACAAAGATGGGAATGTCCAGCCATCATACTGCTCAGGAAAGAGACGGGTTCCGTTTCCCAGAAATGAATGTACTTTGGTCCAAAATGTGCACATCAACCCAAGAACAAAAGAGGAAGACCTTGTGAAGAGGCTGGCCGAAGCTGGTAAGAGTGTGTCATTACCCGCAGTGAAACTAGTTCTGTATCAACATGTGGTGAAAGGCCACTCTTCCAGGAAGAAACCATTACTCCGAAAGAAACATAAAACAGACGGATTATTGTTTGCAAAGGCACAGGAATAAAGACGTTAAATTTTGGAGATGTTCTGACAAAACTAAAATTTAATTGTTTGGCCATAATGACCATCGGCATGATTGGAGAACTAAGGGAGAAGCTTGCAATACTGAGAACTCCATCCCGACTGACACACGGTGTTAACTGGATCACTTCACAAAATAGATGCCTCATGAGGAAAGAACATTATGTGGCAATACTAAAGCAACATCTCAAGACATCAGCCAGGAAGATAAACTTGGGCGCAAATGGACAATGATCCGATTACTGCTAAACTGGTTACAAAATCGGCTAAAGGATAACAAAGTCAATGTTCTGGAGTGGCCATCACAAAGCCTTGATCTCAATCCTATTGCACATTTATGGGGAAAGCTACCAAGGAGGCTACGAACATGGCTCAGCTACACCAGTTCTGTCAGGAGGAATAGGCCCAAATTCCTACCAACTATTGTGAGGAGCTTGTGGAAGGATAACCAAAACGTATGACCTAAGTCATACAGTATAAGGACAATGGTACCAAATACAATACAAATGTATGGAAACTTTTGACTTGGCCAAAAGTAATAAAAATGCCTTAAACATTTCTCTCTCTTTATTCTGGCTTTTGACAAATATAAAAGAATGTTGGTAATAATTTTGTATGAAAATTTCTGGTTCCAAATGGTAGATGGATAATAGAGAGATATTAGATAGATCACATTAAAATGTTGAGAATATACACACACACACACAAGATTTATCAGAAGTGTCGGCTTCTGGACCTACCGGATACATCCAAGGCCGGGTAAACCCCACCCCCCCTCCCCATAGAGTGTATGGGCGATATTTATTAAAATTTTCTGAGGTAAAACTGTTCTAGTTGCCCAAACCAATCAGTGCTCAGATTTAATTTTATAAACAGCTGTGGAAAAATGAGAGCTGAACTCTGATTGGTTTTCATGGGCAACCAGAGCAATTTTACTTCGGACATTTTTAATAAATATCGCCCATACACTCTATGGGGGCCTTGGATGTATCCGGCAGGTGTATGCCCAGCATATATTTCTATGTTAGGTCCTACCTAGTGTAAAAATATAACCGCACGCCTTGTGTGGAGGAGGTGGAAAGGGGAAAGGGGAAAATAACAGCAAGTGCCAGCAAGCAGCTCTCATTTGTGATTTCAGGGCTTCTGTGCCCTGATAATTCCCCCCTTTGGGCAGAAGAAGCAGCAGACAGATCAGTGATAGATCCTGCATATTAAGTATTCACAGTCAATTTTACAGAAACTACTCGCTGACTCTTGGGACAGAAGAAAATTCACTGAAATGATTTTCGCTCCCGGCATAATTAATGTGATAAAAATTAGAGCATACTGCGCATATTTATTAATGCCGCACATAAATTACATTACGAGACACACAAGTAGATGTAGCAGAGCTATTCGCATCACATGCAGATATCCAAACCAGCACAATGTAGAAGACATCTCCTAGGACGTCCATGGGTTACTTTGTCCTGTCATCTCATCTCATACATGTGAGATCCTTCACCCTGGGAGGTGAATTGCTGACTAAAGGAAGGGTGTCCTTATGGACAAGTATGTAGTACTAAATTCTTAGACAATGGAAGTATGTAAACATCACATCACAGCGATCTCTGTGTTAGGGAACCTGTCATCACATTTTTACCACTAAACCTAATGAAAAGTTCCCACAGTAGCGCTTTTAAATCAATTTATAAAAATAAAAGTAGCTGGCACCTTTCCACGAGACCCATTGAGCCACAAGAGGTGTGTTTTCTCTTCAGCCATGCCACTATGTGACTCTGCCAACATCTCTCAGTTCCCTCATCCCCCCCCTCCCTCAGGAATGTTTCTCTTCAGCCCTGTCACTATGCGACTGAGCCAACATCTCTCAGCTCCCTCATCCCCCCCCTCTCTCAGGAATGTTTCTCTTCAGCCCTGTCACTATGCGACTGAGCCAACATCTCTCAGCTCCCTCATCCCCCCTCCCTCAGGAATATTTCTGTTAACCCATGTCACTATGTGACTCAGCCAATGTCTCTCTCAGCTCCCTCATCCCCCCTCCCTCAGGAATGTTTCTGTTAACCCATGTCACTATGTGACTCAGCCAACGTCTCTCTCTCAGCTCCCTCATCCCCCCTCCCTCAGGAATGTTTCTGTTAACCCATGTCACTATGTGACTCAGCCGATGTCTCTCTCAGCTCCCTCATCCCCCCTCCCTCAGGAATGTTTCTGTTAACCCATGTCACTATATGACTCACCCAACGTCTCTCTCAGCTCCCTCATTCTGCCCTCCCTTAGAAATGAGAGTGCAGAGAGACGCTGGCAGAGTCACACATTGACTTGGCTGAAGAGAAAACATTCCTGGGGGAGAGGAAATGAGGGAGCAGAGTCTGCTGGCAAATTGCAGGTTACTTTTATAAATTAATTTAATAAAGATATAAGCTATGAATTTATATAATAAAAACTTAAAAAGTAAGAAGAATTCTCTGAGAACCTGCCATTAGGTTTAACAGGCATTAGCCTGCCATTAGGTTAAACCTGAGGACAGGTTCCCTTTTCATTGCTTTTATGGCAACTCCGGGCCTGCTATACATTTTTTGTAACGCCTGACCAAACCCCTTTAAGGAATTAACTTCCCTTTTGAGGTTGTATAAAGAAAGATTCAACAATACATTCAAATCTAATCCTAGGGGGTGTGTATTTGGGCCAAAATCTACCAATCTTCTAAAGCTGCTTGGGTGTAACCATCAATGTTTCAGCCCTTGTAATTGACGTGTGGCCCTACAACTAGGGGGGTTGTACTATTTATTGGCAAGGTGAAGGTAGTTATAAAACCAGGGTCCAAAAAACATCCAAAATGTTTGACACTAATATTATATATACAGGGGGCTGAGTATTCTCAACCTCTAAAATTTTTCCTAATTTTTTAACATGACATCCATAAACATAAATAATAAAGTAGTAACAAAGTGTATTGCAGGATTAGGGTTTTTTTAATAAAATAACCCAATCTCTAAACAATTCAAATAAATGTCTGAAACCAGTGTGAACAAAAGAAAAATCAATATCTCAAAACATTTCCCTATGTCTTTTACTAAAATAGAAAAAAAAACCTTCAAAAAAAATTCATTCGACATTTCTATGGAACAGAATATAAAGGATCGATTGTAAGTCAGAAGTTCTGCCCGTAGTATCGTCAACTGGAGACATAACTGAGGGAGAGAAAAGTAATACAACCAGAAAACTACAGTACTTACAGATCGGCGGACGTCCTTTGTGGAGAGGTCTATCAGCTTCTTATTCATGGACCACTCCTCATCAGATTCCATAATTGCTTTCTGTACCAAAAACAGAAACCTCAGTCATCCATATGCAGACTTCAAACAAAAATAAAAAACACAGTGCAAAAGAAGTGACCTCAGTATGAAAAATATAAATTCTGTGTGCTCCATTGTTTCCCTGTAAGGATTCTGCATTGCAAAGGCTCATTCAGACGGACATTTTTTTAGGCCCGTATGCTATCAGTTTTTTGATCCTGACCCATTAATTCCTATGGGACTATTTTTCACAGGTGTGACATATGTGCAGGCATATTTTTTTTCTCACAAGCAGACTTTCATAGACATCTGTATGCCGTCTGTTTCTTGTCCAATGCAGGCTTCTGGACATTTCATTAGTGAGGGGAGGCTGCTGCTGCTTCTGGACATTTCATTAGTGAGAGGAGGCTGCTGCTGCTGCTTCTGGACATTTCATTAGTGAGAGGAGGCGGCTGCTGCTGCTTCTGGACATTGCATTAGTGAGAGGAGGCGGCTGCTGCTGCTTCTGGACATTGCATTAGTGAGAGGAGGCTGCTGCTGCTGCTTCTGGACATTGCATTAGTGAGAGGAGGCGGCTGCTGCTGCTTCTGGACATTGCATTAGTGAGAGGAGGCGGCTGCTGCTGCTTCTGGACATTGCATTAGTGAGAGGAGGCGGCTGCCGCTGCTTCTGGACATTGCATTAGTGAGAGGAGGCGGCTGCCGCTGCTTCTGGACATTGCATTAGTGAGAGGAGGCGGCTGCTGCTGCTTCTGGACATTGCATTAGTGAGAGGAGGCGGCTGCTGCTGCTTCTGGACATTGCATTAGTGAGAGGAGGCTGCTGCTGCTGCTTCTGGACATTGCATTAGTGAGAGGAGGCTGCTGCTGTTGGACATTTCATTAGTGAGGGGAGGCTGCTGCTGTTGGACATTTCATTAGTGAGGGGAGGCTGCTGCTGTTGGACATTTCATTAGTGAGGGGAGGCTGCTGCTGTTGGCCATTTCATTAGTGAGGGGAGGCTGCTGCTGTTGGCCATTTCATTAGTGAGGGGAGGCTGCTGCTGTTGGCCATTTCATTAGTGAGGGGAGGCTGCTGCTGTTGGCCATTTCATTAGTGAGGGGAGGCTGCTGCTGTTGGCCATTTCATTAGTGAGGGGAGGCTGCTGCTGTTGGCCATTTCATTAGTGAGGGGAGGCTGCTGCTGTTGGCCATTTCATTAGTGAGGGGAGGCTGCTGCTGTTGGCCATTTCATTAGTGAGGGGAGGCTGCTGCTGTTGGCCATTTCATTAGTGAGGGGAGGCTGCTGCTGTTGGCCATTTCATTAGTGAGGGGAGGCTGCTGCTGTTGGCCATTTCATTAGTGAGGGGAGGCTGCTGCTGTTGGCCATTTCATTAGTGAGGGGAGGCTGCTGCTGCTGGACATTTCATTAATAAGAGGTGGCTGCTGCTCCTGCTGGACATTAATGAGGGGTGGCTGCTGCTCCTGCTGGACATTAATGAGGGGGGGTTGCTGTGGCTTTTGGACATTCCATTAATGAGGGGAGGTTGCTGTGGCTTTTGGACATTCCATTAATGAGGGGAGGCTGCTGTGGCTTTTGGACATTCCATTAATGAGGGGAGGCTGCTGTGGCTTTTGGACATTCCATTAATGAGGGGAGGCTGCTGTTGCTTCTGGACATTTCATTAATGAGAGGAGGCTGCTGTGGCTTTTGGACATTACATTAATGAGGGGAGGCTGCTGCCGCTTCTGGCCAGTTCATTAGTGAGGGGGGGGGGCTGCTGCTGGACATTTCATTAATGAGGGGAGGGGGCTGCTGATGGACATTTCAATAATGAGGGGAGGCGACTGCTGATGGACATTTCAATAATGAGGGGAGGCGACTGCTGATGGACATTTCAATAATGAGGGGAGGTGGCTGCTGATGGACATTTCATTAGTGAGGGGAGGCTGCTGCTGTTGGCCATTTCATTAGTGAGGGGAGGCTGCTGCTGCTGGACATTTCATTAATAAGAGGTGGCTGCTGCTCCTGCTGGACATTAATGAGGGGTGGCTGCTGCTCCTGCTGGACATTAATGAGGGGAGGTTGCTGTGGCTTTTGGACATTCCATTAATGAGGGGAGGTTGCTGTGGCTTTGGACATTACATTAATGAGGGGAGGCTGCTGCCGCTTCTGGCCAGTTCATTAGTGAGGGGGGGGGGGCTGCTGCTGGACATTTCAATAATGAGGGGAGGTGGCTGCTGATGGACATTTCAATAATGAGGGGAGGCGGCTGCTGATGGACATTTCAATAATGAGGGGAGGTGGCTGCTGATGGACATTTCAATAATGAGGGGAGGCGACTGCTGATGGACATTTCAATAGTGAGGGGAGGCGACTGCTGATGGACATTTCAATAATAAGGGGAGGTGGCTGCTGATGGACATTTCAATAATGAGGGGAGGCGACTGCTGATGGACATTTCAATAATGAGGGGAGGTGGCTGCTGATGGACATTTCAATAATGAGGGGAGGCGACTGCTGATGGACATTTCAATAGTGAGGGGAGGCGACTGCTGATGGACATTTCAATAATAAGGGGAGGTGGCTGCTGATGGACATTTCAATAATGAGGGGAGGCGGCTGCTGATGGACATTTCAATAATGAGGGGAGGCGGCTGCTGATGGACATTTCAATAATGAGGGGAGGCGACTGCTGATGGACATTTCAATAATGAGGGGAGGCGACTGCTGATGGACATTTCAATAATGAGGGGAGGTGGCTGTTGCTGGACATTTCAATAATGAGGGGAGGCAGCTGCTGCCCATTTCATTAATGAGGCGAGGCTGCTGCTACTTCTGGACTTTTCATTAATGAGGGGAGTCTAATGGACATTTCATTAACGAGGGTAAGCTGCAACACATTTCATTAATGAGTGGAGGCTGCTGCTACAGGACATTTCATTGATGAGGGAAAGCTCCTGGACATTTTATTAAAGTGTAGTTGCTACATTTCCCCACCTAAGGCTTATACTTGGGTCAGTAAACTTTCCCAGGATTTGGGGTAAAATCAGGTACCTTGGTTCATGCTCTGTTCGACTTAGGCTTGATGCCCACGAGCGAGTTTGATGTGCGAAACTAGCACCTTGTGCTGACTGGAGTACCATATTAATAGCATAGCACATTACGCTTCCAACCCTCCTAGATAGATGAGACCTTAAACTTCACAAACCTCACTTAACTCACTCTCCTACGGACTTTGGTGCTACTGTTATCTATTGAGCCATAATTTTTCCATCATATTTATCGACAATCCTTATAGTCCCCTATGAAGTGCCTTATCCATATGCTGGCTATTACGGATAACACCAGGCAGGATGGAACACATCTCATATGTAGTCTATAAAATAACACGCATGGCAGCGATAGAGCAGGCACGGAGTGCAGCAAGTGTCAGGAGTAAAAATGTTAAGTCGGCTGCTTTTTGCCTAATGAAATCTCGCCCGGACTTGGTGTCATTTCAGAGACTGTGTTCCCGGACGCACGGTGACAATTGCTTATTCCGAGTTCTATTTGCAACGTACTTCACCTTTGCTGCTGAATACATTGAGGTGTGATTTATGTCTGCAATAACCTCCCCTAAATCCGGGATAATGAGTTTTTTACTAGTGTGTAGGAAATCCTTCCGTACACCGATGCTGTTGTCTGCTTGAAAAGATGTGATCTTTACTCCGCTTGTTACTAGACTTCAATTTACTGCAGAAATTCTGTACTGGGGAAACTTGAACTTTTTAGGCTGAATGCGGGAAGTTGCATTAGTCAGAAATGGAACAAAATATTTTCAATTATTTTTCCTCACAAAAAAATAAAATTAAAAAACCAACGTGGAGGCTTTGAAATGTGACAAAGTAATAAAGAAAACTAGGATGAAATAAAAATAGAAGAGTTTATTATTTGTGGTTGCAAAAAAAAAAAAAATTATATATATATATATATATATATATATATATAAGAACCAAAAACTAATTTAATTTAAAGGGGCTTTACCAAGTACTCAAGTTCTCCCCTGATTGGTGAGGGTCCAACTGCTGGTCACAGGAAGTGGACCCCAAGCAATCCGAGAACCAGATCTTGTTCTCACTAATGGGAGTGTCGCACAATGCTTTGGTCTGAGTACCAGAGATAGCTGAGCGCCATGCTCAGCAATTTCTAACACTCCCATGATATTGAATGGAATAGCAGGTCGGAAGCGCTACCTGCCGCTCCACCCATTAGTGAAAACTGGACCCCTGGTCTCTGGATTGCTGGGAGTTCCTGATCTTGCTAATGGAAGCTTGGCTATCAGTTCACTGTCTAAGTGGGTGCAGGAGATACCTGATCGCTGTGCTCTGCAATTTCTGACACTTTTTTACTGGGTGGAGCGGCAGATCACACGTGTTCTCCCTCTCAACCCATTAGTGAAAACGGGTCCCCTGGTCTCAGGATTGCCGGGAGAGGTCCCAATCTGGCAATTGGTGGAGGTCCCAGCAGTAAAACCCTCACAATCGCCTTGTCATCCCCTATCCTCTGTACAGCCAATAATTTCCTAGCTCGGTACAACCCCTTTACTGCAAAAAGATTATAATTAAACATTTTTTCCTTTAATTAAGGTTCGAAGTAAATAAAGAATAATCCACCCCCTCCCCCCCCCCACCGAAAAATTGAATATCTATACCCCATAGGATTGATCAGTTCCTGATTGAACACTTGAGCCACCGCCAATTACTTGAACCTTGAGTCCAAAGTCTTCAGTTCAGGAGAATTTTGAATGAAAGAGCAGTCTATGGGGCTTGGTCACCATCGGGTACCCCACTGATAGACCCCCAACCATCATACATCTCGTGAACAGGTGATAAATGTGTACGTTGAGGGAAAACTCCATCAATTTGCACTTACAAAAAAAAAAAGTGACAAAACCCTATACCTACAATGACCTCAGAATTTCATCTAACACCCTAATGCTCAGATCCATCCCACCAATAGCGGAAATAAACAAACCTTGAAATAAATGGGCGCCATATCCCCCACTTCCTTCGGTAGAGGAATACATTCATAGACCAGGTGGAAACGTTTCTTCAAGTTTATGTTGGTTTCCAAAAAGACACAGTCCTGTCCTTGATCGGCAAACATCTTGACCAGTGTTTTACGGAACATCTAGAACAGAGGGGTCAAATTAGTGTGAGTGGAGTCCGGCAGAGGAGCCAAAATATCCAGGGGACGGGTATGGAGTAGACGCTGTGGACAGATGCTGATGAACACATGGAACAATAAGGAGATCACGATGGTTCGTAGGAAAGCAAATACTAAGAACGGGGCAAGGCATAATGAGAAAGAAGACTGGCGTATAAAATACCGTATTGGGAGTATTTTTATTCCCAAAAAATAATAGTACTACAGTATCATCATAATTGAGTCTTGTTGATAAGTGTCCATCAGCTGTCTATGGGAGCAGCCTATTACCATCTAGCTATTCAGAACTTGGGGATGCTTAGTTGGTATGATAAGGGGAAGCATGGAGGTACGGGAGGCTTACTTGTTACTAACCTCCTCAGGTTCCCACAAGGTCCATCCTTACCTGGACTATACAGTTTCCAGAATATTAGGAAATACAGAAGACATTACTAAAGATAAGTGTTCACCATAAATAATGGCGCCATTATGTAACTAATAGAACGGAAAGTGAAGAGTGCCTTCTGCGAGGGCCACCGAAAAACAAGGGCCAACTGTTCCGCTCCTCTGCCTTCAGTTCGGAAGGAAACTGTATACCCTAGAGCAGTGATGGCGAACCTATGGCACGGGTGCCAGAGGTGGCACAAGAGCCATTTCTTTGGGCACTCAGACCATGGGTCCAGGCTGAGTTCACCAAATAGGACCTAATCCACCTCCAGTCCCAGGCAACTTAAGAGAAGCTGCTCTCAGCGCTGTTTTAAAGCAACATTTCATTGTCTGTTTGGAACTGCGGGAAAAGCGAAAAGGTGTTGACAGAACTGCATTATCTTTGGAGGCCATCCTACTGGACCCACCATTCTTTATCCACAGAGAGACCCTGTAGAAAAGTTACAACCAGAGTCTGCATTTGCGTTCCTTCTTTCAACTGTATAGGTAGCCTCAGGTGGTTGATACGATTGAAAGATGTGGAAGAACAGGCAGCAATAAGTTACTGCTTAAAATGCCACGTTGGCACTTCATGGTAAATAAGTGGATATTGGTTGCAGTTTGGGCACTCGCTCTCTAGAAGGTTCGCCATCACTGCACTAGAGAATAATAGCGAATAGAATTGACAGGTAAAAAAAGAATTTAAAAAACACACACCGCATGCTGGGGAGAAGTCATTAACATTCTGGCTGCTGCAAAAAAAACATTTAACATATTCCTAAAATAACCCAGATAACATAAAAGTCGCTATGAATTCATAAAAAAGTGATGTCCTTGTCAGCTTGTACTGAACTTTTCTCATTTTGTAGAGTGGTTTAGATGACACACAGGTCTCCTAATATGTGATGCAGGGAGCGTTCTCTGTGTGTGATTAGCAGTAGCGAGGAGGTAAGCGGATTCAAGCCGCGACGCTCCATACCAGTTCTCTCGCATCTTAAAGGGGTACACCAGCTGAAACTTAAGTTTCTGCACGCTGGCAGAGAAGGCTCAGTGTCTAAATGTACAAGTGATGCTATGCTGAGGCATCATGGGATTAAATGGTGTGGGGAGGGGTAGGGGTAAGATACTACCAGCAGAGCTACTTATAATAATTAGACAAGTTATAAATCGCTAAATGGAGAGAATATGCTCAGTGCACCCCTCACTGGCAGAGATGGTTCAGTCTCTAAATGTACAAGTGATGCTATGCTGAGGCATCATGGGATTAAATGGTGTGGGGAGGGGTAGGGGTAAGATACTACCAGCAGAGCTACTTATAATAATTAGACAAGTTATAAATCACTAAATGGAGAGAATATGCTCAGTGCACCACTCACTGGCAGAGATGGTTCAGTCTCTAAATTTGCTGAGGTATCATGGGACAGAAACTATGAGCACAGCTACAAATAAAATAAAAACAAATTCCTATCACAAAGTTATAAATAGGCATATAGAAATAATAACCTCAGTGCACCCCATGATGGCAGAGATAGTTCAAATTCGAAATGGTCAAGTAATGCTAAATTGAGGCATCACGGGATTGATGGGGGAGGAGAAACTAACAGCACAACTACTAAGAATAACCATACAGGTTCCCATCACGTAGTTATAAATCAGTAAATGGAGAGAATATTCTCATTGCACCCTCACTGGCAGAGATGCTGTGCTCAGGCATCATGAGATTGATGTGGTGGGTTAAAAAGCATAGGTGCTAATAATGATTACACAGGTTCCCTACACAAAGTTATAAATAGGCAGGTGTGAAAATCTCAGTACACCTCTCGCTGAGATGGGTCAGTCTCTAAATGTCAAGTAATGCTGTTTTGAGGCATCATGGGATTGGGAGCAAAAAAAAAATACAAAAATGAGTGGTATGTACGGTACAAAAAGTGTAGAAGCTGATATACGGACAGGTTGGGTGGCACAGGAAAGGAAAGTGGTGTACACACACCAGAGGTCTTCATATAGGAAGCTGAACGATATTATGCCAAGTGAAGGGCTTGTCCCAGTGCAGGTACATGTACATGGGGAGTATATACAATAGATATTACAATAAAGCAGTAGAGTGGTAATCCAACTAAAATACAGCATTTCGGGTAGGACACAGTAGGAGAATAAATAAATGATCCATTTGTACACCATTCCCATACTGGCAATCTAGTCTTTGCTGGAGCCAAAGTAATGAGGTCCTGTGAGGAATTGAGTCATCTCTACTGGACCTGGAACTTCAAAAGGACTATTCTTGTTTCATTTTTCCAGTTTCTACCATGTACTCCTTTAATATTTCTAACCAGCTACAGACAACAATAGTAGATCACCTGAATCTCATTCCATATGTCTTCATCCAGCAATGTCGCCGCTGTGAAGTGTTGTATAGGAACGATCAGGCAATGTCCCTCTGTGAGCGAAAGGTGGTTGGGAAGGCACAAATAAACCTATAAAAAAAAAGTGAAAAAGTAATTAAGAAAAATAATAAACCAATGCCCTTAACCTCTGCCTTCAGGACTTTAAAGGGGTTTTCCCATGAAACAAGTTAGGCCCTATCCACAGGTTAGGGCCTTACTTGTGATCTGTGAGGGTCTCATCAGTGAGACCCTCACAATCTGCAAGAACGAGAGGTCCAATGGGATCCCAGCTACCACCATCGGACCCCTCGTCACAATGGAGGTACCTGGGACCCCATCAGACCTCTCGTTCTTGTTCACTGAGACCCCACCGATCAGCAAGTTAGGCCTTCTCCACAGGATAGGGCCTAACTTGTTTCGTGGGGAAACACCCACAGTTTTTTAGTGCTTTATTTGAAGTGCACCTGTCACCAGGAATGTCATTTTTAGCTGGTGGAAGGCTCCAACATGGAAATGCTGGAAAGTCAGAAAGTAGCCAAACTGTGTATCCACCCTGCCCCTATGCAGCCTCTCAAGTCCCGGTGGGGCCCCTTGGCAAATTAGCGTACAGGGTACAACCCCTTGGTCCATAGAATAAAACACAACACCGGATTCAAACCGAGGAGTTGTGTAACGTATACAAAAGTTGGCAAAAAAACCAAACAAGAAAATTCCTTAATCGGCCGGTACCTAAACTACATAATCTGTCCCAGTGTTAGAGCCATCAAAAGGAAACCGCGCACTTTCACACGAGAGTTGTGGGGACACCTATGGCGCCCGGCTGTACTACAGTGAGCACATACGTGTCCCCTTACCGTACCATCGCTGGTCTATCTTTTCCCGTAAGTATGGCCATTCACCAGATGTCCCTATGGAGAGGGGAGGGGGAGAAGCAAGAATTCCTCTACCTATTTAGCCAAACGTTTGCCACACCAAGGTCCCTGCCTGCGTGTAGCACACATTTGTGTGAAAGAAGCTTTACTCCAGTTAATGGTCAGAAAACTCATGGCCAATCTCCTGCACAATATCCATAATAGCTGGTAGGGAATGTGAAGAAGGTCCTTTTCAGCTAGCAGAAGAAGCTTTTCCTCTCAGGTCCCCAGAATAGTCAGGATGTACTACGCAGAGAGACTTTGTCCAAGATCTTAATATAAGTAAACAGGCCAAAAGGAATCTGGTGATAGGTACTTGCCTAGGAAATAAGTACAATGATGGCCTTAGGTAGGTTTATTGTCAGAATGTGATGAGGAGCACAGCAGATCTGACAGTGTATGTTGTGGCTGAGATGTAGCAGAGCTGAGAATGTAATTGTGTGCTATATGGATCTCATCCCTCATCCCTGATCGGTCTCATCTTTCTTTCTATGCATCAGACACTAGTGAATGTTCAGAAGCCAAATAAAAGTGTATATAAACCTTGTCCCCTGATAATCTAAGCACATTGGCAGCACACAGGGGCTTATATACCAAGAGTCGTGCTGCTCACTTTCGTCGGACTTTCTGACGTTTTCGGGATTTGCACGGCTTTTACAGGTGTCTGCGCTGGGATTGTGTTGCACGCGATCGCATTGTGTTGCAGCTGCGCTGGCTTCCTTGAGACAGAAATCGGGCGGCGGACGATCCGACTGATTTGGACTGAGCGTAGGATTTAAGTTTCAAATTGTGTCGCAAGACAATGCACTGGGACTAGGAAAAAGAAGGTGAACTCCGTCGGACCTGAGCGGGGAAGCGACACCTGCAGGATATCGGGCGCATGATCTTAGTGAATCGCGGCACAGTGTATTATCGTCAGACAATGCACTTCCTGTGAACTCCATGGATGGGTAAGTAAATGTGCCCATATAGTGTCTAATCGCACAGAGGGATCATCACGTGTCTGCTTAGAGAGAGTCCTCGCCCACACTCTGGAATTTTACACCAAAAGTGAAAGGAGCTAAAACTGCAATAAAACAGTAAAATAGAGTAAGGGGCTAAAAATTTCTTTCATGGGCAAAACCCTTTAAAACACAGAAAAATTTATGACTGAAAATCTATAAAATTGCAAACATTTATTTTTCAGCAAGACTAACTCTTTAAAAGACAACGAAGCAACCAGTCCCAAATAATCTGACATCTCGGAGGTATATTTTTAGCACAAAGATTTGCTAGATTCGTTTCACCAAAGGCTCCTATGTGACACATAATAAGCAAATAACCCTGACAGGTCCTGACATATACTGTTATCTTCACTCTATAAAGGGGACGTTTTCCGGGGCTGAGATTCTATCTATCACGACGCTGTTGCGGCAACAGTCATTTATGTACAAGCCCTTGAACACTGTGTCAGTTTTCATCATCCCGTGCCAAAGCCGATACCCACAATGCCCCCGTACTGGTTACGCTGCTAGTGCTGAATTTCATTGTCCAGCAATTTCCCGCTAACCTGATTCACCCCATGACTCCGAGCTACAGAGTAATCTTGCTGTAATCTGCTGGAATGGAGAGAACGTAGCGTCATACCTAGAATTTTTTTTGCCTCTTGCTAAATCTTTCATTCCTTTGGTTAAAAAAAGCAGTAAAACGAGACTTCCGGATGACGAACTTTGCAGCAATCGATGTTGCCATTTTAAGGTTTTTTTTCGTGAAGGCGCTACATGGACTTGTGGGAAATGTATTAGTAAGAATTAATTTCCCTTGGATAGGACTTAATGGGGTCCCCTTGTTGACCGCTTACATCTGAATTTTTACCAGATGGCTTCCCGTCCATCATCCTCTTTCCATCTCCTAATAAACTCAATCATGCCGCACCGGGCTTCTGGATGACACGCTGATCCTGTCCTCATACACTAAATTATCTGTGATCTGACCCCTCTTGTCTCCTCCACCTTGACAATAACCCCGAGTAATCGGCTTAGAGAGTCTTTCTGCTTGGCTCTCGGTTCTCTCTCTATGGAAATTATTTTGGAATAAGTAGTCATGGCTCCTAATGCTTGTTATTATCTCATATCAAAGGAGAATCATTTCCAAAATGTGTTTGGACTGATAAAGCCATCGGCAGCTTTCAAGGGACCTTATTACTAATATTTTGTCTTACAGATTAAAAACAGAAACTGATACACATCCGTCTTCTCTTTTCTCGAACATTTGGGAGTCCAAGGGAAGATAATTTTTTTTTTTAAAAAGTTCCTCACTTTGTCTCCCTGTTTCCGATTGTCAGGCATCAACATTCACAAGAATTGGACTATGTTACTACAAAACCCCTAGTGGCTTCTATTCAGTAATTGTTCCTGTGTTATTTACCTCCAGCTATAGAGGTGTAACCTGACATAGCGATTCTGCCTGCGATAACAGAATTCTGACTGATAAGTGATCTCTACAGAACAAGAAGTGCTGTCACTGTCACTTCTAATCAGTACATGGTCTTGTGTTTTTTTCTCTCCAGCTATATAATAGAGGTGTTGCCCATCATTGAGATATTTCCTGTAATGATAATGGTAATGATAATGGTATTATTACTGAGAAGTGATTTCTAAAGAACAGGAAGTGTCAGCTGTGACCATCACTTCTGATCGTCCTTGGTCTAGTGTTATTTGCCTCCAGCTATATAATAGAGGAGTTAGACATCATTGAGATCCTTCCTGTAATGAAAATGGTATGACTATAAAGTAATTTCTAGAGAACAGGAAGTATGAGCCTATTGTGACCATCACTTCTGATCAGTCGTTGGTCTAGTGTTATTTGCCTCCAGCTATACAATAGAGGAGTTGCCCATTATTGAGATCCTTCCTGTAATGATAATAGTATTATTCCTGAGAAGTAATTTCTAAAGAACAGGAAGTGTCAGCTGTGACCATCACTTCTGATCGGTCCTTGGTCTAGTCAGTGTTATTTGTCTCCAGCTATACAATAGAGGAGTTACCCATCATTGAGATCCTTCCTCTAATGATAATGGTATTACTGAGAAGTGATTTCTACAGAACAGGAAGTGTGAGCCTATTGTTAAGCTAAAGCTGTGACCATCACTTCTGATCAGTCATTGGTCTAGTGTTATTTGCCTCCAGCTATACAATAGAGGAGTTGCCCATCATTGAGACCCTTCCTGTAATGAGAATAATATTAATGAGAAGTGATTTCTATAGAACAGGAAGTGTCAGACCATAATTAAGCTAAAGTTGCCCATACATCCCGCATACACATGTATGTACTGTAAAGAGAGAGGAAGTTAAAAGAAAATGCTGACAAACCTCTCGGATGTCTGTTCTTCACGGAGAACAGAGATTATGTTATAAATCCAACAGCCCGATCCTACAACAAAATGTCATAAGGGACCCAGTGTACATATTGAATTGTGAAAACAGCCAAATATGTTTTTATATATTCATATTTTAATAATAGGTCATTTTCAGACAAAATTGTTGTTTTAACAATGTTTTCCCCCAAACTTTTAGGATAGGTCCTTAACAGGCAATGGGTGGGTCAGATGTTTCTCACTACAGACAGAGATGGAAGCCATAATGTAGCCACATCTGCTCACACATGAGTTATAGTTTTGGAACTGCAGGAAACCCCACAAGTTTGAAACCACTACTTTAAGAACGATTCGGCCTTAGTGGTCGTAGTTGCATTTTCTTCATCTTTAGTCAACTCATTAATATAGTGATTCATGAGGCTTTGCGTTACTGTACAGCACCACCATGATGCATTCATTCCAGGATAGGACAGTGGATTTCGTAGTTGGGCATGTGCTCCAACATAACTACAAGGGGGTAATTTATAAAAGAGCTGGCTCATCGGGGAACGATGATGGACGATGATGAGTTGAGTTCTACCAAGCCGAGGTCTATCCAGGAAATATCTACACCACAGGCCAAGGTCTCTGTTTGGCCAAACCACTCATTGCCCGTACTCTACGGGTAAATATAAAAAATGATAAGAATAATCCGTAGAATTCTAAATAGTTAAGTTCTAATTTCTATTTTTTTTAATTCTCAAATCCCAGAGAAACAAGCTTTCTCACACATCTCTACCTCGTTCTTTGGCAACTCGTAAAACGATGACTTGCGAGTTGAAATATTTTAATCAATTGGCGGCTCAGATTATGAATTTGGCAAAAATACTTCAACAAGCGATCTGAAGAGCTTCAATGTGCAGATTAATTACTTCATAAGGAACGAGGAGACGCTCGATGCATCCGGAGCAGAGGTCACGCAAGACTCCAATGCTGCCGGTGCACCTGTCAAAACGGCAATTACAATACAACACACACCACGGACGTGTGACCGCCGACATAACATGGACGTCTCTAGGATTTCCACACTAACATTCTGGGAAGAAGTGACATTTAACCAGACACTAAGTGGCAATTTAATTACATTATGGGTAGACAGGGCAGCAGCCGTGAGAGGCCCTCAGGGCAGGGCAACACCTGCTACCAGATCTACGATTGTAATCTCATCAATTATGCCTGAGAAAAAATTCTGATGATGGACTTGAATCCTAAAGGGACATGGAGAAAAGACCCATTTACCTATTCCCGTAACCGAATGACTAGACCGAAAAGGTGTTCACGTTACTAACCTAAGACCAGGAAGCAAACCTTTGGTAAGTCAAAGAGAGAACTGCCACCATATTACACTAAAGCATATCACATTAATCAGAACCAGGCTGTTGGGATTCCCACCAATCCAAAAATTAGGCGTGCCAAATTGTCCGATAAACAACAATGAAGGAATTTGTGGAGCACTTATTTAGGATTGGTACTGGGCAAATGTCCATCAGACTCTGCTCTCACTACGCCTTCTACATAACAACCAAACCTCTACACCTCAGATATATGTATCTGTACAAGCATATTTTAGGATATTGTTCGGATATAAAAATTTTTTTGATAAAACCATCAACCGACAAAATAATAATGTCTGACAATCTTCTAACCAGACAATCCCTGCAAAAAGTATCTGGTGCTGGGCACTTTTTGGTACTTTCTAAAAGACTATGAAGTTCTCCATTGTGGTAAGAAAAAGTGTCACATGTCCAAACTGCTCAGCTTTGATTGGTCATCAATAGTGAAATAATCAGAGGGTCAAGTCATTACTTTCTGCAACCAAATATCCACCATAACACCCAAACATTACCTCACAGGGGCGCACGGTGGCTGAGTGGGTAGCACTTCTGCCTTGCAGCACTGGGGTCCTGGGTTCGAATCCCACCCAGGTCAACATCTGCAAAGAGTTTGTATGTTCTCTCCGTGTTTGCATGGGTTTCCTCCGGTACTCTGGTTTCCTCCCACACTACAAAACATACTGTTAGGTTGTTTAGATTGTGAGCCCCATGGGGACAGGGAGCAATTTGACATGCTTTGTGCAGCGCTGCGTAATCTGTGTGCGCTACATAAATAAAGAATTATTATTGTCATTATTATTACAGGGGAAAGGGGCTGTCAGGTCAAAGTGTTGAGAGATCGAGACTCGATATAGTTCTACCAAATTCCACTCTCCGCCCTCCTGTAAAATGTCACCCTACGTGTACTACAGCCTCGGACAGATGCTCTCTAATATGATCCGTGTGTGATCAGTTTACAAGGTCTGCTCTATACCAACAATCCTCGCCAGTAAAAGGTCAGTCTCCCGAACACTAGTCCAAAATGAACACACTTTCCACATCTCCTCCCCGCCGGCCCCCTGCCTGCAGACAATATTGTTTTCATATGCTAAACAGAGAAATCCATGTTGTGAGCTCCGGGAAATGGGGCTTGTTTAGAAAATGTGTTGAGACAATACCCAAGTGTGCTGATATTTATACTTGAGAAGAATATATTACATTAAGCCGTCTTCTCTCTGACTCATCCATTCCTGTCTATTGTCTCGTGCTGGCGGGAAGCCTTGCGCCGCTCCCTAGCCATCATCCCTATAATCCCACTCACTCAAATTTGATGGAATATAAAAAAAAAAAAAGTATATTTTTGGGATGATCTGGGGACAAGCACTTAGCGAGTTATAAATTTATTACAAGGTCATAACTCGCTTCCGATACTACCGGTAGCAATACCTAATGCATGTGGCTTTTGGGCAGTTCGATAGTGACATCTCTGAACACCATTGACACATGACATGTCATATTACTACCTAAGCAGAGGTCAAAACTAGAATGCTAGTTTTACTATGAGAACTGTCAATCTGTGGAATAGCCTGCCTCAGGCGCTGGTTACAGCAGGGACAGCAGAGAGCTTCAAGAAGGGTCTAGATGCCTTTTTACACCTAAATAACATTGATTGTTATGCTATATAGGATTGTTTCCTCTAAATCCCTTCCTCATCCAATCCCTTCCCTTCCTTGGTTGAACTTGATGGACGTGTGTCTTTTTTCAACCGTATAAACTATGAAACTATGAAACTAATACTGGTAAATTCAAGAGGTTAATAATAATAATATTTCCTTAATTTATATCGCGCGCCTTCACAGAACTTGCCAAATCGGTCGATGTCCCGAATGGGGCTCACAATCTAATCAACCTACCAGTATGTTTTGGAGTGTGGGAGGAAACCGGAGGACCCGGAGGAAACCTACGCAGACAAGGAGAGAACGTACAAACTCTTTTTCCAGGCTTATACTTAAGTGTCGCACCCCTACTGAACACCTAATATTGACCGATCATGAAACCCTCACAATTACACCATCACAGATATACTGTAGAGGGTTGGGGTCATGGTGTTGCTCTTAATAGTCCACCCTAGGGAAAGGTGATAAATAACTTTGACCTGGCCTTGGAAAATACCCATTTTAACTCAATTCATATCGGAAATAAACCTAGCCTTGAGTACACC
This sequence comes from Engystomops pustulosus, assembly GCF_040894005.1. NCBI lineage: Eukaryota > Metazoa > Chordata > Amphibia > Anura > Leptodactylidae > Engystomops > Engystomops pustulosus. Next base: position 35,034,057 of record NC_092412.1, read on the forward strand.
AGAATAGGAACTATCCCAAGTTTTTCTGCACTTCTCATACAATGTCCCAAGTAGCATTTCCCCATCTTTTCCAGATAAACATGTTTCGAGTATTTTTAAGTGGCGATTTCGACTTCTAACAATTCATGAAGTGACATGTGAAGTTGCAGAGTCGTATTGAAGTATGTACAATGAATGCTCAAAAGATTAAAAGTTAGTATGGTCCATCACGAGGACACAGCCTTACAGGAATTTTTATTTTGGGCCACTTACGCCAAAGCTGCAAGAGGCTTCACACCCATATTGGGGAGATTTATCAGAAGTGTCTGAGGTAAAACTATTCTAGTTGCCCATGGGAAACCAATCAGAACTCAGCTTTCATTTTATAAACAGCTGTGGGAAATTAAATCTGAGCTCTTATTTGTTGCCATGAGCAACTAGAACAGTTGTTCTCTCATATACTTCTGATAAATCTCCCCCACATCATTCCATGGTCGTCTCTCACCTTCACTCCTATAGCAATGATAAGATGCTTGGGAAGTTCGGCGTTATCAAAGCAGTACGGACATTTCTCCATCCTGGCAGCAAGTCTCCGATGCTCTGCGATAGCCTGCTGTCGCTCTCTCTCCTCCGCCTCATTAACTCGCTCCTTATTTGCCGCTTTCGAGACAAACATTTCATCTAGAGTATAATAATCCTGGTCAACCTTCTCTCTGAGCTGGGGGTGGGAAAAAAAAAATATTTAGAACCACAAAACCGATAAAAACTAACATAAAAAAGGGCTGAAAATAACTAAAATAAAGCTTGAAAAGCTCATCCTCGAGATGTATCGATACACAACAGACATTAAGAAAAGCTTTATTTTATGAAAGCGTCAGGATAAAAATAGCCCAAAAATTACATTGGGACTTTCAACTTAATTTTAATTTAATAGGAGTTCGCCAACTTAAAAGGGGTTGTACGGCTGCAGACATTGCCCCCCACTTTCTAGATAACCTATAAACACCGACTACACTAATTCAATGTTATTAACGATTCTTGGGGGTTTTACAGATAATTAAATTGCAAGTTAGAAGGTCAGCAGTGTTTTCTACTTACCCATCTCCAGGGATACGACAGGTACACATTCTGCAGCGCTGGCCGCGCATGCGTGGTCCACACTCAGCAATCCGTGGCCACTTACAAGCGCCAGCCTCCTGTGTGCGCGCACATGTACCACACACAATGTAATGCTCGTACATGGCTGCATTACATATATGGAGCCACAATGAGCCAGGGGAACTTGCAGAGCGTGCACGGCGGTCGTGCACGCTCCACAATACTAGCGCACAGTACAAGCAGCCAATGGCTGCTGTGCTGTGCATTCTGTGCACAAGCACACTGCTCCGTGGGAGCGGAGTATCATGGGACTTGAAGTCCCCATGCGGAGTGCTGCGGCCATCTTGATTCATCGATCCTGATATTCAGGAATAAAAAGGTAAACCATTGTAAAAATGATGATTTCCACATGATTTAAGTGGAAAACACTGTATTGGTATGAGTAGGGGGTATATTTATCACACCCAGGACTTTTTTTTTTTTTTTTTTTTGGTTTGGGGACCGTATAACCCCTTTAAGGACACTCGAACCCTAGTTACAGACGGACCTCTCTGCCCACTGTGACCTCTGGTGAAGCTTTTTGGATGCTTTACTTTAGGGTGCATGCACACGCTCGTGTGCCCACACGACTACAGCAGGGCACGCTAAAGAGGAGGAGAAGCAAACGCTGCTCACCTCTCCCCATAGAGAATATTGGCGCACTCCATGCTCGCGGCCAAAAGACAGCGCAGGCTCTATCTTCTTTGCGGCCAACAGCACGGTACCGGGGCACCATAAACAACTAACGGCGAGGTATATACGTCCCCCATACGTCTCAGGCTCCAATGATCAGCACTAAGGTGTCTGTAATGAAGTTTTATTGATAGTCCTTGTTGCCAAGACAGCACATAATTATAAATATCCAATTGTCAAAGGGACAAAGAAAATTTTGTCTGGAGCTACAATTATAAAAAAATACTAGTTCTGACTTACATACAAATTCAACTTACGGCAAATACAGACCTAAAGAATCTATCTTGTACGTAACCCGAGGACTGCCTGTAGCCCCACGAGGTCTCATCAGAGGTCAGCTCTTTCTACCTCTCTCGTAGCATGACGTCTCACAAAGAGAAACTGCAGCTTCATCTCCTTCCTCACTGAGAACTGTGTATTGTATGATTCTAGATGATGCAGTAAATTACTAACAGCTCATTACATTGTCATTCATCTTTTATCATACTATCATGCTACAGCCAAGGCCTCGGGTACACTGATGTTTGCAAAAAGTGATCTAAAGTCCGTTTTTGCAGCCCTCTGGTAACCAGTTTGACATCCACATCTAAGAGGAACGTTGACAAAAAAAAAAGTCAGTTCATTGCAGATTTTTTGGGGATTCACAAAAATACAGAAGGCAAATGAAGTCTCTCGCTTGTCCCAACCATTTAAAGCAGTGATGGCTAACCTATGGCACTGGTGCCAGAGGTGGCACTCAGAGCCCTTTCTGTGGGCACTCAGGCCGTCACCAGAGATGACTCCAGGTATATTGCTGCAATCCCAGACAGCCCAGGACTTGATGTGCAGAGGTATTTTAAAGTGACAGCTGTACCTGGGACTATTTTCTGCTTTATTGGTGTCCTCAGGGGCTGGTATCAATGAAAACTGTGACAGAGAAGGGAGTATAAATCACAAATAAAATTTCTGTTTTGGCACTTTGCGATAAATAAGCGAGTCTTTGTTGTAGTTTGGGCACTCAGTCTCTAAAAGGTTCGCCATCACTGATTTAAAGGGTTTTATTATCTCGCAACAGATGTCTTCCATGTACCCTCATACCCACACATGCAGAAATAGGACCTTCTCAGAGTTTTACAACTTGGGCTTAGCTTCTCCTGCAACTTGCTTCCTGGTTTATTTTATATCTATATCTGTACACACACAGAAAATGTGCACATAAAGACAGAGCTGCAATATATATCCAAGTATGTTTCCATGAATTCACAATGCCTTTGGCCCTCAGTTGCAAACGTCAATGGATTGGACTTCACGGCATGACAGGACAATCCCCACACCTAAAAGTAAGAGAAGCCTGTGGGCCACATCTTCCTGTAAAGGACATGCCTGACAGCAGCGGCATTCCCAAGTAAGAAGTAGAACGGAACTGAAACACACAGGGGTCCCCTGGAGAGAATCCGCTGACCATGACCAATACTACAACCTTCCGGGAGAAAGAGTTGATGGGTTGTATAAAACATATGGCTTATTTTTATTTTTCAAATATACTGAAGAGATGGATTTGCACGGACAACGTGACAGCCTGATATGAGGACGAAGGATAAACTCTAAAGACCTGGTAAGATCATTTGGTCAAAGTCAATCAAAAAGGTTAGACTGTGGCGCTGTGATGCTCGAGGCGACATGGCCTACATCATGTGTCATTGTCCTGCTGTAGTTACTCTATGGAACAATGTGAAGGCCCTCATTCATTTGTTACTGGGGTGTTCGGTTCATTCCCCCTCACTCCAGCAGTGCTTTTACTAGGAGATAAGCCAGAAAAGGTACACAATAAAGTACACCACTTAGTCCAATTTATTGCTCCTGGAACCGGTCCTTCACTGCACCTAAAAACATGGTCAAAATCATGTTATCTGACAGAATCGGGGCGACAGGACTCCATTGATTTCTCTACATGTCTCAGTAGGCCTTAACATTATCTGCCTGAGCCAAGTATCATATGATAATACCGTAGCTCATCCTCATTAGTAACAATTAGCCTTGTCCAGATTCTTTACATTCTTCCATAGACGGTTCTGGGAACCTACAGCCATATCTACCTCTCCCCTCTGGTCTCTGGTTTCACCATGAATATTGGAAGTGAACAACAGCTGGAGATCTGAAACCTGACCTATCAAAATCAGATGCTATCCACAGCCTCATCCAAGAACAAGGCTTACTGGAGTAAGGAGTCCATTCAAAGGTACTGAGGTTTGGAAGAACACGGCTTCTGAGCAGAAGGTCAACCAACAAGCACGAGGCTGGTTATTCAAAGAGATGAACTTTCCCAAGAGAACATTTATGTATACACTTAGAAAAGGTAATAGCAGGTATAATCCAAGCTGTCCATTTGCTGAAAAAACAACCATGCACCTCTTCTGACAGTTTGTGAAAGTGGTCTTGGTTACCCTGAAAAATTCAACTTGGTTCCACCAGACGTCGCCCACCACCAGCTCCACCAGACGTCGCCCACCGCCAGCTCCACCAGACGTCGCCCACCGCCAGCTCCACCAGACGTCGCCCACCGCCAGCTCCACCAGACGTCGCCCACCGCCAGCTCCACCAGACGTCGCCCACCGCCAGCTCCACCAGACGTCGCCCAACGCCAGCTCCACCAGACGTCGCCCAACGCCAGCTCCACCAGACGTCGCCCACCACCAGCTCCACCAGACGTCGCCCACCACCAGCTCCACCAGACGTCGCCCACCACCAGCTCCACCAGACGTCGCCCACCACCAGCTCCACCAGACGTCGCCCAACACCAGCTCCACCAGACGTCGCCCACCACCAGCTCCACCAGACGTCGCCCACCACCAGCTCCACCAGACGTCGCCCACCACCAGCTCCACCAGACGTCGCCCACCACCAGCTCCACCAGACGTCGCCCAACACCAGTCTGAAACTCAACAACCCTAGATGGCCTTATCTGTCCATCTGTACTTAAATCGGGCAGAAGAGCATGGCTTTCAGATCTATTCAGTAACTTCATTTACAAGACAGGGGAACTAATAAATCATCTGGCCATGGAACAAGGTACCTGTAAAAGGTGAATTATGTTTTAATTTATTTTGACCTCCATCAGGGTGGTGCATATAAACACTATTTTATATCTTTTTGCAGAAAAACAAACCAAAACATATAGAGGAGACTGAATATTCAAACAATATATGAACAGAGTACAACATATATAGTGTCTTCAAACACCATCCTGTGAGAGGATGGGTCCATTTTCCTGCAGTAATAGGGCGACCATTGAATTGAATGGGTAGCTATGCAATACAGATACAAGGACTCCCACTACTGCATTGTGGTTCAGTGAGAATACCAAGCTGCAATACATAGCACAACCTGCGTAAAATGTGCAGCAGTGTGCTTGGCTGGAAGTGGAGAACCCACAGCGTTATGGAGATAGCTGAACAGCACCAGGAGGACATCCGCCTATGGTAATGCACACAAATTGCAGATGACCTTGTGCTCAGCGCCTGCGGTCACATGAAGGTGTGGGCGCTGGAAACTGATTATCTTATTAAAAGGAGCATTAAAAGCAATATCTGGGGGAAAAGATGAACTATGAGATGCATGGCTCCCTCCAGCCTCTCTCACAGTGTATTCACAGAGCTCCTATTGTCTATACACCCACATGGAGGAGAGAAATGGATGTGTATATATGTATATGTCTACCTGACCGCCCAGCTGTATATACACAAGGTCTATAGAAAATATACCACAATATCATCTAATTTCAAGTTTTGTTTATAGAAGAATTATTACAGTTGTCCAATACATTAGAGTTAACACCGTTCTAGATAGAATAGAATAAAATTTAATATATCATGTTCCATCTACATAAATAATGCGACTTGTGATTCACTAGGAGCTCTCCTCTGTGTTTTTTATCTGTAACCTATTGCTAAAATGTGAAGACCTAGCTGCTTTGACTACCTGCTCCCCCTCCCCTTTGTATAGACTTCTATGAAATCTGACACTTCAGTGAAACCTCTGAATACTGGAGACCGAGTTCAGCTGTGAGTGAAAAGAAGACTTAGACGAAAGGGAGGGGTGATCAAAGCCAATTTATCGAAGAAAGAACTACATTGCTCTGATAAGACCTAGCTACTGTGTCTCGCTGCTCCCCCTCCTCTCAGCATAGACTTCTATAAAATCTGAAACTTCGGTGAGCATATCCATGATATCCATGATCAGTGGAGAGTTCATCAGATTTGGAGAAAAATGGGGGCAGGATAATAAGAGGCAAATTAATGGAAGCCCATTGTTCCGATTACAGTAACTCACTCCTTCCCCTCCCCTCTGCATAGAGCTAATCTTATATTCACTTTTAAAATTGATTCAAGCAAAGTTAGATCTGGGGGAGATCTATTATGCCTTATACATACATACATACACACATGGCTATTTAAGTCAATGGAGGCAGTGGCATAATTTGCAGGGGTTAAAGACACTAGGCTCTGCACAGGTACGCAGGGCGCATGCGCATCTCTTCACTCTACCCAGTACCCAGGAGCTGGGGATGCTCCATAAGAGCCAACAAAGTTACTGCACGCCACAGAAGCCTCTGCAGGTGACTTATAAAAATACTTTGTCATAATAATTTGTAAGTTATTAGGTTCCAAGATTAGTTAAATACAGACTAGGGCAGAGGTAGGTACGAGGAATCTACCATCAACTCTAGTTCTAATGGTTAATTCCTCATGGTAAGTTTTTGGGTTGGGCTTGCACCATATTGATTGAGCCACAGAGCGGTTTGTTAACACACTAATTTAAGGAGATAGTCCTTTAAATCGGTACAAAACATTTTTTGTGTGCCTATTACTTTATGTTTTACTTGTGCGTAATGACACCAAGATGGAGTTTTGTGATGGTTTTGTGATGTTGTGACTTGCCACTGCTTTTTTTTGTTCTCCAATACATGTATTTTACTTTGTTCATTTTGTGTAATATATATTCTTGCTAGATATAACATCACCCATAACTTATAAAAGAGCACTAAGGGATGAACAACCCACCCTCTCGATCACCCGGAGCCTTCCCTTTATAAGACACTGTATAAACATAATCGCACTTGTGTGAGCTTGGCCTGCCGCCCAACATGGTCAATATTTGACAGACTCCCTGTACATTACATGCATTCGGAAGTGTTATTGAGTGGGCGCCAATAGTTGATTGCCAAGGGTAGCAGCTGCTAAGCCACGACAACTTGATCCAGTCCAATTACCACCACCACAACAATAATAATACGGATGGCTACACACACGCAGTTTGGTTTTGGTTGCCTATTCTGGTCATTTATACAATAATCTATTGCTAACAATGTTTTCATGTCATCTGCATCTCAAGACGACAGACGTGGGGCGAAGGTCTACGCGGACAATATGAAGATCTGGGGTCAGGTCACGGCTAAACGTGTTGCCGGAGAAGATATTTAATGTAGTAAGAACCATGCACAGACCTTGTGACACGTTCCAGTGACAGAGGGGTAATGCATGACAAGCCAGACATCTGTACTTAGTAATGATTTCACGCATTTGGCATCAGTCAGAAAAGATTAGCCAAACTCCGCTCTGATCATAAGCAACAACCACACAGATGCTACCCGAGGAGACGTGCACTCGGCAGAACCACATCTAACGTCCTGTTACGTCTCTCGACAAGGCTACATTACACAACTATTAGGATCGGAACGTAGGTTACAGACGATTGTTCAAGGGGAGGTACCAAACTTAAACGTAAAATACGTGCAAGGTCCTGTTCACCTAATTCTGATGTTTCCTAGACTCCAACAAAAGAGCTCACATCAAAATGTGCCAAGGAAAAAGATGGGAATAAATCGAGGATGTCGTAGCTGAGCGGAGAAGTCATACCATCTGCCAGAGCGGAACTTTTCCAACCTAATATTATATATTGAATCAGTTTTTCACCTACCGGAAACTTTCTGAAAAGGAGGAGCAGGCACCGACCTTGCAATGAGTCCTTGTGCTTGCCAGTTATCTCAGGAACATGATGGTAGTTAATTTAAGATAATTTAATAATGAGGTTTTCCAGGATTCCTGGGGCCTATCATCTGTTCTTTCACATGGCCAACCGGGCTGGAAGAGCAGAGGGTCACTGGAACCCTCACTGACCTATCAGTGTCTCTGAGGCCACCGATTGGCTCATGAGCCCTTGCGCCTACTGCCCTGTCCTACACTGCAGTTCGGCTGGAACCGGGAAACTCCGATGGCCTTACACGTTCCAAACCATTTGCTTTAGAAATGCCTACAACATGCAATAACTACCGCGCTCTGCTCTCTCTCCTCCTGTCTCCATCTACCCTCCCATACAGATTTTGAGGAAGGTCCTGCTTCCGCCTTTTCCAGTTCATTGTGGGAAAAGGACACTTGCACAGGTTATGTTTTCATGTCCGATTATTTCCTTGGCACCAGATGTACGGCAGCTGCTCATCTCCTTCTGCCCAAATGAAATCACATGCATGGTCCACTAGGCAAACCATAGATATTACTAAGGGGATGGGAATCATCGTTGTTGGCCACGATTTTTATTTGGAAAACGAAAACTAGTGTCCGAGACAAATTCTGATTTTCAAACAAAATACAGGCAGTCCCCGGGTTACGTACAAGATAGGGTCCATAGGTTTGTTCTTAAGTTGAATTTGCATGCAAGTCGAAATGGTATATCTTATTATTGTAGTTCTAGACAATTTTTTTTTTTTTGCCCCAGTGACAATTGGAGTTTCAAAATGTTTTGCTGTAATGGGACCAAGGATTATTAATAAATCTTCATTACAGACACTTTACAGCTGATTATTGCAGTCTGGGACTATAGTAAAGTATCCAGAGACTTCACCAGAGGTCACAGTGAGCAGAGGGGTCCGTCTGTAACTATGGGTCGTCTAAGTCGGGTGTCCTTAAGTAGGGGACTGCCTGTACAGGCATTTCTTTTACAATGACCGGTCGAGAAAAAACAGGCCCAACTACTTGAATTTAAAAGGGTTACTTCACCGGTAATTGAAAATCATACAGCGGAATCTTAACCTATGGTGAGGGTCGTAAAAACATTGCTTGCTTTCCTATACAAGGGGGGATCTGGGATACACTCCCCCAGGAAACTTTGGGTAGACTCTAATATACAGCATGTATATACAGTGTGTACTGTGTAAGGTCTTATTTTATTTGTATATGTCCCCTATGATTTGTAAAGTGCTACTGCTTATTATTATATACAGTATAATATATACTTCTACATTACCTTGCTTGCCATTCTCAGGTATAGTTTGTTCTGATCTTCGGCAGTTCCCATCTTTTCCCTCTTGACCAGATCTTGGAGACTTTGCTGGTCATCATCTTCGAAGTAACGGACCCTCTCTTTATCAACGTGCGTCTCCACCTGCGACACAAGGTAATGCACGGTCTAAGTAAAACCATCACTTTACATCATAAACATAAGAGATAACCAAAGATGGGACCAAGGATTATCAATAAAATTTCATTACAGACACCTTACAGCTAAGCATTGTAGCTGGGGGCTAAAGTCAAGAATCCAGATGTGACAGAGAGGTCCGTCTGTAACTAGGGGTCGTTTAAGTCGGGTGTCCTTAAGTAAGGAACTGCCTATACATGTGATTCAAACAAACCAAAAAATACACAAAAAATTTACCAGTTGTCTCTTCCGCCTTCCTCCCCGAGGCTCTGGATTATCCGACATGGAGTTCACGGGCCATGCTCTCCCAGATTGGTCAGTTTTGACCAGGAGAACTTCTTTTACCTCTCCAACAGCTGACCTCTGCAATAAAACACATAAAAAGACCACATAAACAACTCACCATCTTCTTTCTATAACTCAACAACCCCATAGACAGTCCCGACACGTCCACCCATGTCCCACCATGAGCTTATTTTCCGGCAGTCCTCCCCCATTAGTGATTGATTATGAATACGATTCTCCATTTCCATAAATTCAAAATAAAAAACTTTCAAGGTGTTGGAACGGCTTGAACTAAACATTTGCATAAAGTACTTAAGTGGCAGCGCCGGACTTTTTCTTTCTGAAGTGGATATTAAATTATTCAGATGTGCAGGAGGCGTTTAACATTTATTGCTAATGAATCTCGCTGTGTGTTTCTGCCCTTTAACAAAATGATTAGGCCTCGCCAGTCAGGGAGGGGGTTTGATGAGAGGGGAAAAGATAGAAAAGTATAATAAAAGAGCAGTGGAACAGGGAAGACGTGGAAGATGGTGACCACCGGGGGAGAAGACACACAGAGAGATCATAGGATAGATCTAGTGGGGAAGAGCACATTTATACCAGAGGATTGTATGTATTGTCTACTACACTTTCGCGGCCAAGAGCTTTTGGGGAAAGTTTTGACCTCCATATAGATAACACTAACCCATCATTACATCACTACTGACCATAGATGATGTCACAGCTTATCTCCTCCTCCTCCCTGTACAATGACCTCTATATAGATAACACTGACCCGTCATTACATCACTACTGATAATAGATGATGTCACAGCTTATCTCCGCCCCCTCCCTGTACAATGACCTCTATATAGATAACACTGACCCATCATTACATCACTACTGATAATAGATGATGTCACAGCTTATCTCCGCCCCCTCCCTGTACAATGACCTCTATATAGATAACACTGACCCATCATTACATCACTACTGACAATAGATGATGTCACAGCTTATCTACTCCCCCTCCCTGTACAATGACCTCTATATAGACAACACTGACCCATCATTACATCACTACTGACAATAGATGATGTCACAGCTTATCTCCTCCTCCTCCCTGTACAATGACCTCTATATAGACAACACTGACCCATCATTACATCACTACTGACAATAGATGATGTCACAGCTTATCTCCTCCCCCTCCCTGTACAATGACCTCTATATAGATAACACTGACCCATCATTACATCACTACTGACAATAGATGATGTCACAGCTTATCTCCTCCCCCTCCCTGTACAATGACCTCTATATAGATAACACTGACCCATCATTACATCACTACTGACAATAGATGATGTCACAGCTTATCTCCTCCCCCTCCCTGTACAATGACCTCTATATAGATAACACTGACCCATCATTACATCACTACTGACAATAGATGATGTCACAGCTTATCTCCTCCCCCTCCCTGTACAATGACCTCTATATAGATAACACTGACCCATCATTACATCACTACTGACAATAGATGATGTCACAGCTTATCTCCCACTCCCCCTGTACAATGACCTCTATATAGATAACACTGACCCATCATTACATCACTACTGACAATAGATGATGTCACAGCTTATCTCCCACTCCCTGTACAATGACCTCTATATAGATAACACTGACCCATCATTACATCACTACTGACAATAGATGATGTCACAGCTTATCTCCTCCCCCCTCCCTGTACAATGACCTCTATATAGATAACACTGACCCATCATTACATCACTACTGACAATAGATGATGTCACAGCTTATCTCCTCCCCCTCCCTGTACAATAACCTCTATATAGATACCACTGACCCATCATTACATCACTACTGACAATAGATGATGTCACAGCTTATCTCCTCCTCCTTGTACAAGGAGGAAAAACTACCCTCTGATTGTATGACAGGATGTGTCTTTTTAGGACCAAATAACAGACTTAAAGCCTAGCCAGTATAGAAACAAACATATGTTACTCGGCAGCGGTGAAGGTGTTTAGTATGCAAGGAAAGGAGGAAGCAGACACCATCCACAGGATACTAGAACACACGGGAGATAGCGCAGTCAGAACAATGACAATAGCCAGCGAGATGGCTTTTATTTTCTTATAAAAGGTGGTCCTCACGGGCAACACTCTTTTTCCTTAGGAAAATTTTTATTAAAAAATAAAACAAAATTAAAAATGTGAAGCTGCAAGACAATAAGAAAAAAGGTCGCTTTAAAAAAGGTCCAGGGCTGCTGCCGGCCCAAGTCCCCACCCACAGGGTGGGCCAGGGCAAACAACCATGGGGATGGGCTACTCACTACTCCAGCCCGCGGGCGATGTAGAACGTCATGTGACCTGAGCTCTGGTCACATGACTTTCCATCGGAGCCGCAAGATGGCACGGCAGGGGAGGAGCGGGTGGCACTAAATTGTGGGTGTTGCAGAGTGGTGCAGGCGCCAGCTGCAATCCTGGGCAGCAAGCACCGGCAGCCAAGCACCCAGAAAACCACCAAGCGTATTTATATGCATGGTGTTTTTTGGGGGGGTAAATCAGCCTCTACAAGCATTGTTTCAATCTATCAATTTACAGGCAAATACAACAAACAAGTAATATATTTTATCAGAGGAAAGTGACTCTTTCTTCTCTTACTTAGGCACTTATCAGCCTCCCTCCTAATCTACATAATTTAACAAAAATTGAATGTACATCTTGCTAGCAAGACAGACAGAAACTCCCTGCGGTGCCAGATTACATAGAAGTGCTATGGAGAGGGTAGGGGGAAGGAGAGAATCACAGCAGCTAGGTTTTCCTAATGGAAGCTCAGAGAGGACTGCAAATTACAGACAGTAACATACAAAAATGAAAAGATAGGAAACCAGTGTCTCGTCTCTAAAAATTACACAAAATCTTTATTTCAAATCTATTAAAAATGTTGACAGCCGAGAAACAGTAACTCGGCTTAAGGGGCAGAGTTATAAAAAAAAAAAAAAAAAAAAAAAAAAAAAAAAAAAAAAAAAGCAGATTTGAACATTACGTTCTTTCTCACATAATGACTTTTTTTTGGAGTGTGGGAGGAAACCGAAGTACCCGGAGAGGAAACCCGTACAAACACTGAGAGAACATACAAATTCTTTGCAGGATGGGACTTGAACCCTGGACCCCAGCGCTGCAAGGCTGTAGTGCTAACCACTGCACAATTGTGGCGCCCCATAATGATTGCTGCAAAGTTTGTTGAAGGGTAAGGACCCCTTTAAAAAATTTTAAGGCTAAAAATAAGTGACGGAGCCATTGTCAGATACAGAGTGCAAATATAGCTAGTAATCATGGCTGCCCATGATGAGGGCCAAGCAACTTCGGTGCCCGAGTCTCAGTTACTGTGAATTAATTTTCCACACCGATACTCCCCACACGGCGCGGTTTATAATTTAAAGGACCAGTGAGTGAGCAGAGCGGAGTAAATTACTGTCAATGATATGCTAATAGCTTCAGTGCAGGTGATTTATTTTTAGATGCTTTTAAATTACTTTGGTCATATCTTGGCACGCCATGAACACAAGACGATTCCAGGAGATACAAAATAAGGAATAAGCAATTAACATTGTGGTGCTCCATGGTGGGACTTAATTGCCTTTAACCGCAAAAAAAAAAAAAAAAAAAAAGGAAGAAAATAATTCACTTTTCCTAAAATAAGAAGTGGCATCTGGCTTGACGTGCTCTCAAATCTAAACCTGCTTAATGTTCCTGCCCACTTCCCCAAATCCTTCACACAAAGCCACCAATCGGGAGTCCAGGAAACAGGACGTTTTTGTGCATGTACTCCCGGAACTTACCTTTCCCGTGGCCCCAAGAGCTTATATGCGCTGGCTCTGTAGCTGGCAAACGTGATGTGATGTCATCTTCTGAGCCAACGTGGACAGCCATCGCACACAGGAGTAAAGAAGAAGGCAACTACAGTAGCTGCGGGGGAGTGGGGAAAGGCGAGTCACCCTGCCCCTATGCTGCTCTTCCAACCAGTGAAGTATTAGGGTGACAGGCTGGATAACACAGGGCCGTCGACCATATTTGCCCTGGAGGCCTTGTGTTTCACACCGGTGTTGCTTTAATTGGGATTTGAAGGAACTCTGGAAACCACTGGAAGTCCATGGAGGAGGTGTCAAAAAAAACAAGTGTACTTAACCTGTTACGTCGCACCAGTGCTTCCACTCTTTGGTACATAAGTGATGGAAGTCACTGGACTCCAAGTCACATGACCATTGTCCTCATCAGACCACTTATGACATTAGAAGTGACATCCCATGGTCTAAGGAGAACCCAAATAGGCCGAAGTGGGTTCCATGATCCTCTCAACACTTCAGGCCTGGTGTACGTGCCGAAGAACTGGTGCGAATAAGGAACCAAAAGCCAAATCAGGACAAATACACTTTGTTTTGTAATGTCACCCCTGCCCTGAAGTTTTTAAAACGGTTGCCAACTTTACCTCAAGTTTCTTGTAATATGTGTGTATAAGGGTGGTGGGCAGGATATTAGGTAATTACCATTATACATCTATTAATAGTTCTGCTTTCTTGATACTTGAAGTGAAGCCTCCTGTTCGATTACCTCATCAGCCAAACATTCCTGACCATAAAATGGCCACAGATGGAGCGTCTTCTGATCTCTATCTGTCCATGAGCAATTGCCCTGCCCGGAACCTTAATCTTATATTCATGATCATCATGACCATGGCAGGGCGATTGCTCTAGGACAGTTACAGATCACATGACCCTCCATCTGCGGCCATTTTATGGTCAGGAATGTAGGGCTGATGAGGTAAAAGACAGGAGGCTTCACTTTACATATCAAGAAAGAACCTTTTATAGATGTATATTGGTAAAAACCCTAATATCCCCCCCACACACACATTTGCACACACAATACAAAAAACATGAGGTAAAGTTGCCAACTGCTTTAAAAGGAAACCTACCAGCACAAATCTAACTTTAAAAGGTAGATCGGGTGGTAGGTGCATCTATAGCACGTGAGGATAGCCCTTTTAAGGGCTAATCCTTACATCCCTGTAATCTTTTAAATAACCTTTAATTCCCGAATATGCAAATTTTCTAAAGAGGTTACTCCACGCCCCAGTAGCCCCTTTGATCCTCCTACCAGAAATTTTCAGTGCGCATGCTCAGAATAGCAGGCCCACGGATGCGCAGCTCTGGTTTCGAAGCAGTGCCTGCGCAGCCTTAAAAGGGCTATCGTCACTTCATACAGATGCACTTACCACCCGATCTACCTTTATAGGTAGATCCGTGGCGGTAGGTTTCCTTTAAGGAGTTCTTATTTTAGCTAGTCTCACCCCCTTTAACAAAGTCTCTCCCATCAACCAGCGAAACTTGTATAGTGGGCAGTCAAAAAAATGTATATCTTTATCCTATTTCCAGGGGATACTATCCCTTTAAGGGGTGCAGTTTCCCTTCTTCACAATCTACAAACTCAAAAACTTTCTCTAAGTAATAAGCCAGAAAGAACAATGTTTTAAACGCTAATAAATAATGAAATTACAGATGAAAGACAAGTTTAATTGATTCATTAATTTTTTAGCAGGATGAAGCCTCGAGGTAATTATTGTAGAATCTAATTTACTTTAAAAAAAAATGTAACTCATTTATATGGAAGAAGATGCTTTAAAATTCGGAGTAGGGTACTTGAGGGCCTACTTCAGACTACTCAGAAGAATTGCTGTATACTTCATCCATCTATAACAAGTGATTTCAAGGGTTCAACTGACTTGACCACCCAAGTGTAAAAAGAAGGCTAAGAGATACCATTAAAATTGGAAGACTTTTCTGCTAATTTATTATACATATACTGTACCCCAACAGGACATAGGACAATTTGGAAAGGCCATTCTAAAAAAATAATATATAAGAAAACTAGGGGACATTTTTCACCAGTCCAAAGCGGATCAGTCAGAGATACTTAGAGGGCCGGATGTGGCTCAGCATTCAGCAGTAATGTCATGTGACCAAAGTGACATCATCTCAGGTCCTTTAGCCTCCTAAGATTAGCAAAATGTACCCCATGCATGTATCTGATCACATGAAATCATAGCCTCCATTGACTTCTAATCCTCTGCATGGAGGCATGCTGTGGTTTCATGTGATCATATATATGAATGGGGTACAGTTTGCTAATGTGAGGAAGCTAAAGGACCTGAGATGATGTCACCCTGGTCACATGACATCATGCCACACACACCCCCCCCCTGGACTAGCTCTACATTTCCCTGGATACCAGGCAAGCTTATATCTCTGGGGAACCTGTCAGTAGATGTATTTATGAAAAATGTGGTGACAGGTTCCCTTTAATCTACCGGTCCACCCATTCGTGAAAACGGAATCTCTATTCAAGTGATCAGCGGGAGCCCAGGTAGTTAGACCCTCCCCAATCAGCTTGGTATACCTTATCTTGCAAACGTGGTAAATGCAGGATCTTCTTTATTGGATTTCTCATAAAAGCCAGCAATACATTTGGGAAGACCCATGTGTTTCAGCTTCACTTCGCAATCCTTAATCCCTATGATTAAAGGCTTGTTAGGTAAACCTGAAACGCGATGGTCCTTCGTGGGCTCCACTCAATAGTATTGCTGGCTTATATGAGATGTTCAATAAAAGAAGATTTTTTCCTGCTTTGCATCTCTCCTGCATTTACTTTCTACGTGACCCGGCTTTGGAGATCAGAAAAGAACCAGAACCAGAAAAGAAAAGTAGATGCTTAATGGACTATAACAGTGATCGGGTTAGCGACTTTTTTGGGTTTGCATTATCTTGCAAACTTGCTACAGCCCCTGCAAGACTCCAAACTAATAGATGCATTTAAAAGGGGAAAACATGGAAAACCCCAGGTAGGTAAGAAGCGTGGGGGGCTGCAAAAGTCTTTTGTTGGTCAGAAGAATCGCTGTCACTTTGCGACTGATTCGCCATTGTGGCCAGAGACTGGTTGTGTGAAATTTCTGTGTATACAGCATGGTGGCTGAGTGGGTAGCACTTCTGCCTTGCAGCGCTGGGGACCTGGGTTCAAGTCCCACCTAGGCTGCAAAGAGTTTGCATGTTCTGTCTGTGTTTGCGTGGGTTTACTGAGGGTCCTCCGGTTTCCTCCCACACTCCAAAACATACTGGTAGGTTGATTAGATTGTGAGCCCCATGGGGACAGGGACTGATTTGGCAAGCTCTGTGTGCGCTATATAAATAAAGAATTATTATTATTATTACACCGTCCCTGATTGATAGAGGAGGGGGGCCCATTGGGTAAATATCACTGTGTTTTGTTTTTGTTTTACACCTTCTTACTTTTACACATTTGCTGCAGTAAACAAAAATCCCAAGCCCTCTGTTATCACTAGATTACCAGGCTGTGACTTGTAGTTCATCCACAACATCCGCAGCCAAACGCTTGAGAAACCAAAGCACAATAATCAAGATGAACCTAGTGCAGGTAGCGCCGCCCCCGCCACCGATACCATTACATTATTCATTCTATTTAACAAGGTAATGCAAAAATCAATTGTAATCTGGGAGGCTACGCCTGGCTGGATCCTCACACAGGAATCCTAATGACTCCAGGCCAGAGTGAACAAAAAAACTTGTTATAAAAGTTTTTACTAAAAAGACTTAAAAAAGGAAAGATCCCACATCCATGGTGCCCTGTAAATCACAGCACAAAATCAGGTGCATAATCCAGAATACCAGTCAAGTATCAAGAGTTAACTCCCACAGGACGGAGAGAACTATCAATTCAATATTAACTCTTGGTGGGGTCTGACCCCATGACCTCCATGTAAGGCACCAGTACACATGAGCTGCATCAGAAATAGTGGAAATAAAAACCTCTGTGATAAAAGGGTCAATGTGCCACTTCTATCCACAAAGAGAATTTTTACTCTACTTTAAAACTATGAATACACACAGTGTACACGGCAAATGTATAGCGCCAATACGTGGTGTACAGCGCTTTCCCAAGTGAAAGTTACCTCCGATTTGTCTCCTCTCTCCTTCGCAGGGCCTTGTGTTTGGCTAAGTTTCTGCTGACGAGCTTCATCCAATTGCGCTTTGAATTTTGCAGCCAGCTCCTGTTTTAAGATAGAGTGAGAGTTCAAGGAGTTGTCCACTTTCAGCGAAAAAAAACAAACAAACATATATTGTTTGTGTAATATAAAGTTATACAATTTTCCAATATACTTTCCCGGCTCATTATATATCCCTGGTCATGTGATGTCACACAGGTGCAGGGCTTGTTGTATCCCTCCCTGGTCATGTAATGTCACACAGGCGCACGGCTCGTTATATCCCTGGTCATGTGATGTCACACAGGTGCACGGCTTGTTGTATCCCTCCCTGGTCATGTAATGTCACACAGGTAAACGGCTCGTTATATCCCTGGTCATGTGATGTCACACAGGTGCACGGCTTGTTGTATCCCTCCCTGGTCATGTAATGTCACGCAGGTAAACGGCTCATTATATCCTTGGTCATGTAATGTCACACAGGTGCACGGCTCGTTATATCCCTGGTCATGTGATGTCACACAGGTGCACGGCTTGTTGTATCCCTCCCTGGTCATGTAATGTCACACAGGCGCACGGCTCGTTATATCCCTGGTCATGTGATGTCACACAGGTGCACGGCTTGTTGTATCCCTCCCTGGTCATGTAATGTCACACAGGTAAACGGCTCGTTATATCCCTGGTCATGTGATGTCACACAGGTGCACGGCTTGTTGTATCCCTCCCTGGTCATGTAATGTCACGCAGGTAAACGGCTCATTATATCCCTGGTCATGTTATGTCACACAGGTGCATGGCTCGTTATATCCTTGGTCATGTGATGTCACACAGGTGCACGGCTTGTTGTATCCCTGGTCATGTAATGTCACACAGGTGCACAGGTTGTATCCCTGGTCATGTGATGTCACACAGGCGCACAGGTTGTATCCCTGGTCATGTGATGTCACACAGGCACACAGGTTGTATCCCTGGTCATGTGATGTCACACAGGTGCATGGCTCGTTATATCCTTGGTCATGTTATGTCACACAGGTGCACGGCTTGTTGTATCCCTCCCTGGTCATGTAATGTCACACAGGTGCACGGCTCGTTATATCCTTGGTCATGTGATGTCACACAGGTGCATGGCTTGTTGTATCCCTGGTCATGTAATGTCACACAGGCGCACAGGTTGTATCCCTGGTCATGTGATGTCACACAGGCGCACAGGTTGTATCCCTGGTCATGTGATGTCACACAGGCGAACGGCTCTTTATATCCCTGGTCATGTGATGTCACACAGGCACACAGCTCATTATATCCCTGGTGCACGGCTCTTTATATCCCTGGCCATGAGATGTCACACAGACGCACGGGTTGTTATATCCCTGGTCATGTGATGTCACACAGACGCACGGCTCGTTTTATCACAGGGAGTAATCAGAGCTGAGTGAACCGTGAGGAATTGATACAGAAAGTATATTGGAAAACTGTGAAACATTTCAAGTTAAAGGGAATGTACAGCCAATGTTTCTTGACTCATTAAAACCAGATGTCAAAAAGAATAACTTTTTAATTTAGTAATTTTTATTTCTTGATTGTTGTTTTTCCCTGCTATTTTCTCATAGAAAAAGATGGGTTATATCTTGTGAAACCACAAATCACAACTAAAGTGTATAAAAAAAAAAAAAAAGTAAAAAAAAAATTCTATTTTTGTCCATTGAAGTAAATCCAGACAATAAAGAATAAAAATCACATAAATATATTAATAACTTAACAGATAAAAGTAAAAGTGATGCATCCCAAATACCTCCAGCCTAGACACATGACACATCAGCAGGGGACCTGCCATCACTCTGCCTCTCCAACATCATTGATGGGTTTTCAAAAATTGAAGCTTTTTTTTTTACATGTATTTTTTATTGTTTGTCTGCTACTGGGAGAGAAGTGTGACTAGCGATATTCCAGCTATTACATCTTTCCCATGGGCTGTCAACCAGTTTTCTTGGTATACTGTAGATCTGCTTATTAGGCAGCGTCATATCCGCCATATCCGTATCCCTGCACTGTGGGAAATCTTTTTTAGGGACTGTCATGTTGCCCAGTTTAGTTGTTACTCAACTTCTTAATAGTAAATACTGAATACAAAAAAAAGGAGTTTCATCCAGACTGCATTGGGAGTGGGGGGGGGGGGGGTGACAGGGAGGCGCACTGCATTGGGCTTATCATGCAGGACACTTCACCTACAAGGAAATCTGTTTAGTTTATATGTGACCCAGGAGGCGACACATTGGGGGTCATTTACTAAGGGCCCAATTTGCGTTTTCCGACGTGTTACCTGAATATTTCAGATTTGCGCCAATTTCCCCTGTATTGCCCCGGGATTTTGGCGCACAAGGTCGGATTTTGGCGCATCGGTGCTGGCATGCACGTGACGGAAATCGGGGGCATGGGCGAACGAAAACCGACGGATTCTGAAAAACCGCCGCATTTAAAAAACAAAAAGTGTCGCGGAGCTTGCACTTACCTTCACCAGGAATAGGCCAGTGTACTTGAGTGCATTTCAGCGGACTTCAGCGCAGAAGCGCCACCTGGTGGACGACGGAGGAACTACCTTAGTGAATCCCGGCCGGACCCGAATCCACCGCAGAGAACGCACCGCTGGATCGCGAATGGACCGGGTAAGTAAATCTGCCCCATTCTCTTTTTCTCTAGGTAAGCTTACAAATATACTTTCCCTTTAACTAACTTCTTTTTAATGAAAAGGCCAAACAAAATGTTTTTAAAATTCTGATCGATCCCATTAATTTTAAGAGAAACCACGCACATAATAACCACGCATTGCTCCGAATGCCTAAATAGATGTGCGCAATACAAAAAAAAACAAAAAAAAAACACATCATTTAAATTAATATACGAAGCGGATAATCAATCTCCAGACGGTTAATTGATATTCTGCAATAATACAAAAACAGATCTACTCATTACTGCCAACTTTGTAATATAATTAAGCGATTAATTTTGCGGTTATGTGCGGATAGCGCAGCACACATTATTAGTTTATATTGCACCCTAGTGAGTCTTTATTACTGCTGGAAATAACAACATTGATAAAAGTGCAGAGACTCAGGACACTCCGTGTCTCATGGAATTGATATCTGCGGCACTTCTTCTGCCCCCGTGGCCTTAAAAGAATTAAAATAAAAAGTGTAACCGTGCTGCAAAACAGGAGGGCGGGTCAAAAAGTTCCACTAGACTTTGCAGCAGGAAGTTGTTGCTCTACTGTATGGTCAGCCATATTGAACCACATCATGACACTATCTCCCTCTTCAGGCAAACCAGTGAACTACAACCCTCTCTAATTTTACTCATCTCATCCAGATCCAACACCACACCCCGTTTTGATTGGATATGGACAGGCCAAAGGACAGTTTCTAGCCCTGGCGGACACATCTTCTGATCCTGCTCCACACCCCATATTCTATTTCCCCCCTGACCACCCCTACCTTGGGTAAACCAACTCCTACATGCTGCTCCAGTGCTGATAAATCCCGATATTGATACATCCTTGCCTCACCCTTAACATTGTTCACCAGATACCCATTGTCCTACTTCTCAGCCATATTCCCGATTCAGCTCCTGTGCCACCTTCAGGTCCATTACATCTTGTCTGCTATCCGCAGATGCCTCCAGCAAGGAGGTAGCCAAGCTTAGATTCCTTTCAAATATATGGTTGTTGGACTGATATACCAAAATGTAGCGATCTTAAAGACTCCTACTGTATAAGAGGACTTACCGTATTCCCCATTATCTCTGCCTTCACAAGCTTGGCGCCGAGCTTGTTCATCTCTTCTTCACTGAGTATCCGGATGGGTTGTGGTTGGGTCTCTGATCTAAATAAAATAATAATGCAGTCAAGACACTGAAAATATCCATCCAACATTTCCATTTCCTTAAATGTTTTTGTAATGTGTGTGTAAGTGCGGGGGGCAGAATATTAGGTAAATCTTGATATGGGATGTGAAGCCTCCTGGCTTTTACCTGCCTTATGACATGATGCAAGATTAAAATCAAACCAGTATACCGCTCTCAGCTAAACCAGTTCCCTGCACTGTACTGATGAGACCCAATCAGGTCGAAACAGCACTGTCTACAGTTGGGAATCTCTATCTTCTGGAATAGATAAACTGGTTTGGTTTAGATCCCCTATCATGGCAGTAGGCTTCCTGAAAGTCATGCTTGTTGTCAAGAGAGCTGCCTTACAAGGTAGATAAAAGAAGCATGTTTTTCCTTATCCCATTCTATAAAACGTATTTGCATATTTTCCCAGAATCCCTTAGAGGAGCGTCCATGTCTATAAGTCTCGACACGCCTACACGGTGACCTTAATTGGCAAAGTCTCCGTAAGGAGAGCTCTTACTTCCCGACACTTAACCATGACTAAAACAGATTTGTTCATCCAACATAATCTCCAACACCCCTAGCACCATAATACACTCCATGTATAGTATTAACAGATGCTAACAGGCCCATAAAGTTTTAGGTGTACTACAAGGAGTTTTTTTTTTTTTTAACCTCTTACCGACATGTGACGTAATACTACGTCACATGCCGGGTGCATGGAGAGGGCTCACGGGCTGATCAAAAGGTCGTACAGTCCTAAAATTGATAACATTGATAACTTCATCAAAAGTCGCAAAAAACGACACCTCCCAAAACTGTATACCAAAGTATAAGAAAGTTATTAGCACCAGAAGATGGCAAAATCGAAAAAAAAAATTTGTACAGGAGGTTTTAATTTTTGTAAATGTATGAAAACATTATGAAACCTATCTCCGTAATCATACCGACCCAAAGAATAAAGTAGACATTTTTTTTCCAGCTTCCCAGTACACGGATTGGAATATTAAATACCACCATTTTGACGTGTAATTTGTTACGCAGAAAATAAGCCATAACACAGCTCTGTACATGGAAAAATAAAAAAGTTATAGATTTTTGATAGTGGGGAGTAAAAAATGAAAAAGCAAAAACGAAAAAGGGCATCGGCGGGAAGGGGTTAAATGGTCAAAGTATTGCACACAAATTCTAAACTCTACTTTTCAGTCACCCATATTGGTTCCTAGATTGCAAGGTGCCAGTATTTGGTCCCTCATCAATCAGATATATATCCTTGTTGTACAACCTCTTTACTGGATAAAACTATTCCAATGGAGGGACAGGACGTTGCACCTCACTAGAGAGAGTCATGTTAAGGTCCGAGACCCTCTACACAACAGCCCTTATTTAACAAAACTGTGTGAGCGCAAAACTGTTCTAGTTTCTAATGGCAACCAATCAGAGCTCAGCTTTCATTTTATAAACTGCTGTTGGGAAATGACAGCTGAGCTCTGATTAGTTGCCATAAGCAACTAGAACGGTTTTGCTCTCAGGACACTTTTGATGAATTTCCACCAATCTGTTTTAATGGAAAACGAGGCGAGGGCCATTGCAGCAGTAAAGATGTCTGAACAAAATAATAACTCGTCAAGGAGTAAAAATAATGCAAGATGCTGCAAACAAATTAGTGTGTAATGAATCTGTGTGTGAAACGCCCCCATGGGACTGACTGCGGCCAGCAAGCCGCCTAAATGAGCAAAATTAGAGAAAAATTACAAGGTTAATAGCTCGGCTAATAGCTAATTATTAAACAAGAGGCAGCACCTAGAACCCAGATTTAAAGTGCCCCCACATCATAAATCTAAAGCCACCAGCCATAACATAAAAACCAGAAGAAAAGATCATTGGATCCTATCAAAGGGGTGGGATTAAAGTGACAACTACTACCCCCCTCGTGTAGGGTATGAAATGTACTTTCTAAAATTCTTTCTGTTATGTAAAATCTCACCGGTTTACTTATTGAAAAAAATAAATACTTCCAAAGTTAAGTACAAATGAGCAGAAAAGAGTGAGTCTAAGGCTACATTCACACTGCCGTATGGGGGACGTGTATACGGCCGACGTATATACAGCTGATATACGTCCCCCATAGATGGCAATGGCCGCACGGCTCCCAACGGGAGTGGGACGGCACCGTACCCCGGAAAAAGATATGACATGTCCTATCTTTCTCCATAGTACGGCGCCATGTGCCATATCTTCCTATGGAGAGGGGCAGGGGTGAGCTGCGCTCATCTCCTCCTCTCCCCGTGCGCTGCCGTTGCCCAGTACGGTAGGCAACGGCATTGTGAATGTAGCCTAAGCCTGAGAGGAGTCAGGTCAATTCAGACAATGCTATTTGTGGTTTTAGAATATTTAGAAACATGCTTTTGGTGTCTTATTAAAAGATACAAATCTTATATTTCAAATCACACTAGGCCTGTACTTCAGCGAGATACAAAATCAGAGATAGACAAAAAAGTCCCCAGATTACTCCTTTAAACCCTTTCCTGCACCCTGACGTAACTGTACGTCATAAGGTGCGGGTTCACCAATGGATTCCAGTAGATTTGACAGTCGGGCTACGATGGTAACAACTGGGATTGTGATAGTTGAGATCCCTCGTTGTTTAGCCCTAAAGACGACACGGTCATGTTTTACCGAGAAGTACATGGGGTGCCGATCGTTTCTATGTCAGCCATGGGGTCCTGTGAAGGACCCGAGGGATTCCTTCAGTAGATGCCTGTTTGATCGTGCTGAAAGCAGAATGCATAGGCTGACTAATATAATATACTATGATACACAAGTATGGCAGTATATTACATTGAACAATGCACCGGATGATCACTTGTTTATGTCCCACATTGGGACAGATTAAACATAAAAAAAAAAAAAGTGCACACAAAAAAAGAAGATACTCCTAATGACCATCCTATGTATAAATCATACACCACAAAAACGTTACATACTAAGCATTACCAAATCCGTAAAAACCCTCATAATAGAATAAAATCCTTACTGAATCTGTATTTCTGTAACCAGAGCCTCTCCATGTTGTAGCTTCACCAGCCGCTACACTGTTCCCCCTACACCATGCTATCCTAATAACTCCCCTCTTTCCTTGCCTAATGTATGACACACTTTGGGGAAGATTTATTGATTTGTCTACACCATTAAACTGGAGTAATCTGCACCTGAAATGCTGTGCCATATTTGTTGGAAGGTTTTAAGGAATTTTTAGACTTTGTCCGGAAAAGGGGTCGCCCTCGGTAACCAGGGCCAGAAAATAGACCATGTGCCAGGAAATCCAATACGACTAATATAAGGTGCAAAGTTGGACTCGCCAGTCTTATACTTCACCAGATAAATCACCCAGCATCAGACACAGGTATTAATCTGTCGCGGCAGAGAACTAAAGACTGACGCATTAATACATCTCCCCCGTTTTGTGTCATCCATATTTGTCACAGCCCTAAAGACCGTAAGCAGTCAAGAATAGGTCCTGCTCCGAGTTTTACCTCAGGGAGCCAAGCTCAGAGCTGGGGCTGACAAATCCTCAACTGTATGTATAAGCCCATAGAAATACAGGAGGTAAACAAGGCCCAAATCATGGCTGCATCACCTGAGGAAAAAACGGTGTGTGTGTGTGAGGAAATTCACAAGACTCCTCTTATCCGACACATACAGGGTCCAGCCACAACACTGAGCACTGCTGCCTTATAGCCAGGAGAATAGCCTATAAATCAGGCGCTGGATTAACTGGGATTTTAAACTGGGTCACAATGAACTTCAAGCTGTCAAACTCCATAAATTTCCTGTCACGGTTTAATAGAAGCTGTAACGTTTGACATAGCTGAGGCTCCATAACAACGCGGCTCTCTAATATTTCACAGATTCTCACACATGGTTGTTGTGACATAAGGAAGTCCCTAGTGCCGTCATGAGGGGAGAGAGGACGTGATACAGCTGCGACCACATATCACCGCACACTCGACGCATCATTCATATTCAGCCACCGTCAGGAGAGAAAACGAGAGACGGCTGAGAAGTGTCTGGACCGACAAGGCACTACAAGATTGAAGAAGGTCACTCTCAGATTGGGGCTTTTCTAGAGCTTTGACACAAAATAAACTTGTGGCACGTAGGATTTTTTTCAGGTCTGATAAAGGGATCACAGCCTTGGTTGTGTCCTAGGTGTCCTTGTCATCGCCGCCAGTGGCGCTGGTTACAGCACCCTCAGCATCTCTCGATGTTTGGCACTGTCAGGGGTCATGGGACCTCGCTCAGGGTGTCACTGGTTCTATGTTTGCTTCTGACACTGCCGATTGCCTGAAATGGGTCCCGTAACCTCTGCCATTTTCAGTCACACCAGAAGTGCCAATGACCAGGAGTCGGTCACAACACTAGAATCAGGAGCCCAGTTGGTAGTTCCTGGGAGTCGTGATCCACTGCAACCTCCTCGGGACTGTGGACAATAAAAGAATTGCGACCTTTGGTGGCTACTCATTAACTAAGTGGGTCGCATGACTCCCATGAGGGACTAAAAACAAACAGTAAAAGCAAGGTGCAGGATTTCCTCACGACTCTTAACACTTTTTTGGTTATCCTGTTAGGATCCATAGGATTCCTGTAGAACCCCTTTAACACGGTCAAGTCTTATTTTACACCTCCTATTAGTTGGTTTATTACACATCAAAACAAGACACATTTTTATGTAATATCTCCCCCACCCCCAACACCCAGTCTGGTTAAGTTATACCCATTACAAAAATTGTCTTCTAAACCAACCACAGTTACATGCTGGCGTGAGCCTCCTGAAACCGATCCATTCTTTTTAACACTTATAATTTTTTTATTTTTGAGAAAACAGGTTATCAAAATGATGCAAATGAGCATCTATATCACAGAAGCCCCTTCTGGTTCTGTCATCTGATAATTATTCACGCCTCCATTCAGATTTCTCATTTGGAGGGATGAGACCAGCAGAAACACCCGAATGGAGGGGGCAAATAATCAGACCACGGAGCCATAAGGGGCTCCTTTGAGGTAGACAGGAGCCCCTGAGGCCAATTTACATAATTTTAAGAGAGGTTTTTCTCAAAAACTACACTATTAGAAGAAAAAAGAAGAATGGATCAGGTTTAAAAAAAGCACAAACCAGCATGTTAGTGTCCTTTGTTTAGAAGCACTACATCATGTGGTAAATTTCCTGTGAAGCAAGGCAAACACTGCCGAAAAACTATTGAATCTACCAAACAGTGAGTGGCGATGAAGCTCAGGGAGCTCAGAAACGCTGCAAGCACTCTGGGAAAAACTGAATCAATTCTTCATAAAAATATAAAGGTCAGCGACCATTTTAGACATATACGCTTCAAGTTGTCATACGAGAAAATGATGGATTTTCCAGGACTGGGGTCATATTTGGATATACACAGTCATATTTGGATATACACAGTCCTTGGCATGGACTGCACGATTTGTAAAATATACGAAACAATGAAAAACAAGTCATGGGTCCTGAGAGAAGTTCATTACTGGCCGGAGTGGGGGCGACTTCCATTATACGGCGTCTCTTCCGCCGCTAATATCAGAGGAGCGGTCTAGCTGTGTGTGCCGCGCACACACCGAGAAGAAAAGATAAAAACCTAATAGATCTGCTCTGCTGAGCCGCAGGAAACTAGAGAGCAGAGAAGCCGTACGGTTTGATAGGGAGAGTAAAAAATATATTTCCTCGCTGTCGGTTTCAGAGATTTGGGCTTGCAAAACCAGCGGAAGCAGCGGGAGGTTATCAATTAGGAAAGCTTTCAGCTGCACTCCTCTTTTATGCTGTTTTCTTAACCTATTCAGAGCATGGCGGGTCTTAAAAGAGAACTTCCTGACCTCTGCCGCACGCTAGAAAGCATGGATTAATGGAGGCACTTTGTACCGAAATTATTACAAACAACGACGGGGAAAAATGATACCAGATAAAAAAAATATATATCTAGCAAGATAAGAAATAAATAGAAGGAGTCGTGTTAACAGAGGACGTTAATATTAAGACGTTACGTGACGAGACTGCAGGACATGACGACCAATACCTGCTGGGAGGATAATCCTTAGAGGGGGTTTTTGGGAACTCCCAAAAAACAAACTGATTGACTATACATCTTACACAACTGACAGAGGAATAAGCTATTCCTCTCCCCCTCCAAAATATGCATGCGTACCAAGTTTGTCCACATGTGCAGCACAAGCCAACAAGAGGTGGAAGCATTTAAACAAACCAGCACATCTTGTAGGCAAGCAATTCCTATTCAAATTAGCATTTTGGTGCACCATGGGTAGGGTCACAAAGTTTTGTGCACACTTTCTTATAAAGTTTATTTGGAGGAACAGGGCATTGCCCATCAAGGTGGAGTTTGAAAGTATAGGGCAGTGATGGCAAACCTTTTAGATACAGAGTGCCCAAACTACAACCAAAACCCACTTTTATGTCGCAAACTGCCGACATAATAATTTGAGCAGTAACCTATTGATCTCTGCTATATCACACATATTTCAATCATATTGGCGACTTGATTACACCAATACAATAAAATGCAGGAGACATTTGGATTGTAGCTTCCCTCCAGTGTCCCCTGAAGAGGAAGAATCAGGAGCTCCAACGATAATCCATCCCTGTCCACACCTTCTCGCTCCTCCTGTAGTCCTGGCAGCCAAGTAGGTGTCACTTTAAAATAGCACCGAGGGAGGAGGAAGGCTTGAGTCCTATCCGGTAAATTCTGTGCTAGGTGCCCACAGAAAGAGCTCCGATTGCCACCTCTGGCACCCGTGCCATAGGTTCGCCACCACTGGTATAGGGGTCAAAACTGGACATAAGGAGGTGCACGAATGTCACTGCCATACCCATGGTGTAACTTATTTGCATATCAAAAGAAATTGATGCTTGCGAAGCAGGAACACAGCACTTACAAGATCATACATTTAGTTTATACATCAGCCCAGAGGAAACAAAGCCTTGGCCATATTAGTTATGGCCATAAGCAGTGGAGAATTAGGACCTTAGATTGTCCTGAACCTCTGCA
Source organism: Engystomops pustulosus (assembly GCF_040894005.1). NCBI lineage: Eukaryota > Metazoa > Chordata > Amphibia > Anura > Leptodactylidae > Engystomops > Engystomops pustulosus. The sequence goes on from NC_092412.1 coordinate 35,062,631, forward strand.
AAGATGTTGAATTATGAAGATTACATACAGCTGCATGGTCACTTCCAGCTAACACCTTCAAAGCCATAGAAAAACATGCAATATGCCAGATTAGACTTCCTAAATCAAACCTCATCCAGAAGTAGACCATAAAATAAGACAATCCTGGTAACAGACCCTAAAGATCACTGATGTAGACTAGTCCAAGTGTATACAGTCCTTAGGCCAGACAACCCTATCATGGATATAGACCCCAGACCAGATCACCTATAGTATATATAACCCAAATCAGACCTCAGACCAACTAAAACATACCGAACTCAGCTCCACCTTCTAACCACAGACTAATTATCTCACACCACCATTACACACCCTAGGCTGGACCTCCCACCTTTACAGACGCCAGATCCAACCTATCGTCAAGGACTGCAGAAAATCCCTGTTGTGGGTGGTCATCTTCCACCTAGAAAGTCGCCCATTAGGACTGATCTCTGTCCAGACTTCTCTATGATATACGATTCAACAACTACATTCAGAAAGGTCATGAGGACTTACCGTGAGGATGATGGTGGACTGTCTTCTGGAGAAGGCTGGTGTTGGACTGTTGAGGTTACGTCCAGAGATTTCTCACTTTTTGTGCCAGTGTCTTGGTCTTCCCTACTAGATCCTTGCTTCTCCTCCCTAGAACGATTTGAAGTTGCCCTCTTCCATAATGGTGGGGCTTCATCCTCTGAAGGTTTCATAAAGCGACTTTTTGTTGTGTTCTGAGATGATGTATCAGAGTCATTTTTAGGGGGTCTAAATCCCATACCATGAGATTCATCGTTATCTTCAGAGGGTTTTAAGAACTGATGCTTAGGTCTCGAAGACGCAGCCTTTCCATCAGTAGCTTCTTGCAAGCGTCTTGCTAGATATTCCCTACGACCCGATTCTGGTCTGTCTCTCCTAGGTTCCCCCTCTTCCTTGGATTTTTCTGAACTATATTCTCTACTCTGTCTATAGGAGGACCTATCAGATCTGTGATCTTCATTGTAGTGGTCATGTTTTCTTCCGTCGTTGCTAGACCCTTCTGGTTTTGCATATCTTGACGTGTCTTGGGGATGATATTTAGATTTTCTCCACCTTTCTCTTTTGTCATCATCTTCTCCCTTGAAATTCCTTGATGCGGCTTTTTCAGCAGCTTCCAATTTGCTTTGGAAGATTTCCATAGACTAGTAATAAAAAATAGATATAGAAATATACAATATTTGGTGCCAGATAGGAGAAAAAGGACTTTAGTGGAAAACCCATTTAAAAGGCATATTGCATTTTGCAAGGGGAACCAGAGTTCTTACACCCAACCCCCACGGTAGGATAGCCAAAATACAAGAATTGGTGCATTGGGTTTTTAGTTTATACCAAAATTATTCCTGACCCAAAACAGTATACAAACAGGGGTATGTACAACGGTGCAACTTTCCTATATAGTCACCAATGGTATTTATTTATTTTATATATTTCATAAAATAAATTTGTAAAATTTTAATCCTCTAGTGATGTTTACACAAAGATAATTTATAACCCCCATACTTTGCAATTTAATTCAGTTTTATTACTGTTTTTGCTCCTATCACTATATGATTCCTCTGTTCTATGAAATGCTGCGGGCTGACAATGTGTTTAGATTATCAGAGTACAGGGTTTACATGCACTTTTATTTAGCTTCCTCAAGGGGTGAGTAGTGGGCTAGACCCGTAATATTTTATTAAAGGGAACCTACCACCACATATCTACCTATAAAGGTAGATAGGGTGGTAGGTGGACCTATAGGACTTGAGGAAAGCCCTTTTAAGGGCTAATCCTCACGTCCCTGCAATCTTTAGCAAAATTTTATTCAGTATATATGTAAATTTCCGTACGTGGCTACTGGGGCGTGGAGTAGCTGGAGCTGAGGCCACACGTCGCGGCTACTCCACGCCCCGGTGGCTTTTTGTTCCGTCTACCAAAATCTTCGGCGGTGCAGCTCGTCGTAGCTGCGTGCCCTTGTCCGATGCTCCTGCTGCATGCGCAGTGACTCCGGCTTCGGATCAATGACCGCACAGCCGCGGGTCCGCTGTTCTGCACATGCGCAGACGGAAGAATCATCGGACGAGGGCGCGCAGCCACAACGAGCTGCGCGCCGAAGATTTTGGTAGGCGGAACAAAAAGGCTACCGGGCGTGTATAACAGTTATACTGTTAGGAGTGCTATTACAGGGCAACGTAAACTGTAAGAGTCCCTGTTGTAAAGAAGAATTATTCCTTACTCCATATCTCTCAGCTACAATGTCCTCCAGACTTCGCTTCTCCCTCTCCGATTGTTCCTTCATCCTCTGCAGTGACTTCTTCAGCCAACTCAGTCCACCATCTTCAACATGCTGAACTGGAGGGAGTCAGAAATATTATATTATTCCAGAAATTCCATGTATTCACTACACAGTTCTACATTTCCTAAACTTTTCTTCCTGCTGGGTAAAAATAGATAAATTGATTTTCAGAAAAGAGAAAAAAAATTTCATTTTGTCCATGTGGCTGTGTCTGGTACTGCACAATCTAAATTCCTGCAAAGAATGTTCTGTGCTGCAGGACCTCATGTTCCACTGAGTTTGGGTCCTGGGAGTCAGAACTCTCGCCAACCCATATTGATGACAGTCCAACGAATGCTACAACTTGAAAAAGGATGTTTGTTTTCCAATACAAATTCACCTTAGAGAAAGCCTACTGAACACCTGGTAAGTTTTAACGCCCCATTTATTGCTCCGTAGTTAAAGGGGTTGGCCACTTTTTTTTTTTTTTAAATGACTGGCGATCTGCCTTTACTGCTTTAATAACTGTCCCTGAATGCTCATCAAGTTCTTCAGCATTGCTACTACTTACTTTAGTGCTGTCTGCAAACTCTCTGTGGATCTTTGTTTACATCTCTGAGCACTGATGAATAGTATGAGCTGCTGCAGGAGATTATGACTCATCCTGCTCCCCCCACCCACGTCAGTGAGATGGACTGAGAGAAAGAGGCCCAGCAGGTGGCTCCATTAGGACGCACTGAAGTAGTGAGAAACTGGACGCTGTGTATATGCAGAGGGCAGCATGGGGAGAACAGGGAAAGGCTGCAGCTATCACAGGAGGCAAAGATACAGCTACATATACATATAATGGAAAGATTTTTTCTAAAGGGGCCAACCCAGATGACTCATGTACTGACTAAACTGCATGTTTTTATGTTGTAGTATTTGTGTTCATATCTTTATGCTATATTATATTACTTTTTGCTTTGCCTTCAATCCCATGATGCCTCATCACAGCATCACACAGCCATTTAAAGCAAGAAACATCTGTGCTGTTGGTGCACTGCGAATATTATCTCCATCTATAGTCTTTATACCATACGTATACAGTCAGGAAATCTGTGAGCTCCTTAGTAATAACTGTGTGAATGGAACCAGTCTAATTATTAGTAACTGTGATAGGAAGGGGTTTGTGTCCCCTCTGTGGAGAAGCTGAGTCTATGATACCAGATAATCTAATGATTGATGAGCAACACTCACCAACGTAATATATAGTGATAGAGACTTGACAGGATGGAAACTTTAGAATTGGATGGACAGCCCCTTTAATTGAATTCAGAGTCAAATTTTTATCCCCGAATTAGAAGTTTTCTTTAACAAAGCATACTGCAGCGCAGATCAGGATAACTACTCCTGATGAATACGGCTATGTTAATGCCCTGTATTTTGGAAGAAAGGGATGAGAGAGCTAATGTAGGATGACAAATGTAAGCGCTACCTTTCCTATGGCGGCAGAAATGCAATTTCTATTCTTTCAAGGCTCCCGTGGATCTCCAATGTGACAGTGAAATATACCGACAGACAGCTGAATGTTGGAAGCCGCTTCTATGGAAATTGCTTTTACCTTTGGTAACTGAGGTTACATCCCCCTCCTCTGGTGGTAATCCAGAACCACCGTCTTTCCAGAACGGGTTTAATTCCCTGGCCTGCAACTTCTCCTGCAAAACACACAAAGACCGCATTATAAGAAGCTTATAGACAGCGGAGAACAAGACGTGCTACATCACCAACAAGGCGGATTTTTAAACAAAATATATAAATATATTTTGAAAGGGAATCTGCCAGCAGTAGACAGTATTCGGTATTGTCCATGAGGATCTGTGTAACAATATCTATGCGTTTATTGTTAGTAGCAACAGGACTATGAAAAACTTTATAATACAGCAATGCAAGGGCTCTTTCAGCCTGAAGAGCTTTCTGCTCTGTGCACTGTGCTGCTCCACTGTCCCTCCCCTCTGCTAAGAGTAAGAGCTGTATAAGAATTTTGATTGGAAACTTACACTCAAACCAGAGGGGAGGGGCTGTGGAACAGTTCATTGCAGAGAGTAGAAAGCTCTTCAGGCTGAAAGACTCGGACAGTCCTCACACTGCTGTGCTCTTAAAGGTAGGCTGTCTAGTAGTTTGGGAGCACTAAACCTGTGGTTCCAAAACCAGTGGATCTCCGGCAACTTCCCACTCAGTTTTCTCTAATTTGTGGCAACAGGTGAAGTGAGCTAAATATGTTTGGGACCACTAAACTGTTAGCATGCCTTCTGGGTCGCAAACAGCCCAAAGAGTTTACCTTTAAGTTGTTCCACACCCTTTCCTCGGAGTGAAAGCTATAACAAAATCTGAGTTCAACACTACAGTCTCCCCCGGTGAGGGGAGTATGAAGCAGTTCAATGCAGAGAGCTAGAGCACAACAGTGTGATAACGCACCCCCATTTCAATAAGCTGCATTAATAAGGTGTTGTCTGCTCTGAAGAAACCCCTAAAGTATTACAGCTTTAGTGCATATAAACATACCACAAATTAGATTTGGGGAATACTCTTTAAAGGGAACCTGTCGGCTAACCTCAGCCACATTAGCTAAACATATCTTTGAAAACAGCTATTACACACCAGTACAACTATCCTTGTATTGTTCCTCCCTTTGCCTGAAAGGTTTTACAGTCCGTAAAGTTCTTCCAGCTCAGCCGCACCTCCAGATTTTCGTTAATATTAGGCCTGCTATCTCAGCTACCTCATTGTCCCCTCCCTCAGGAACAAGAGAGATGCTGGCCGAGTGTGATTCGCTCATTTCTCCCCCTTTTAGGAATTCTGTTCAGCGAGTCACACAGACATCATCTCTCGAAATCCAAAAAGAGAAGGGGGAATGAGGTAGATGAGCCAAGTCACTAAGTTGAAGAGAAAGCACATCCCTTGTCAATCAGGAGGCTTGTGACAAGGCTGAGCTAAAAGTACACAAATATTCCAGACTCAGCTAAAAGGAAAGACAATGATCCGACTCACAGTCATTTGCATAGATGGTGAGACAACTTTACGGTCAGACAGTGGAACTTTCCAGGCATGGGGAGGAACAATATAGGGATAGTTGTACTGCTGTATAACAGCGGATATCAAAGATAAGTTTGGTAAGCATGGGTTAGTTTAACTGACAGGTTCCCTTTAAAATCACTTCTGGTTGGTTTACACACACACATATATATTTTTTTAAGATCTGCACTTAACACGGCTGTAGCCTAATAGCTAAAAGGGCTAAAACTCAGAAGCACTGGAGCAACTTAGGTCCAGGTGCCAGGGTCTGCCTATATTCCCAAAGAATTTTTTTTTTACCAGAATTTCCAGAAAAGCTCATTTATACGGGAAGTGCAGTCAGAAAGCTGGCAATTTGTTGGTGTACCATCATCCTAAAGTGCACTTAGCCCCTCCCCTCTGCTCTGAGTAAAGTCTGTGGCAGGCTTTTGATTGGATGCTGTAACATTCTGCAACATTGCTTTGCAGAAGGGACCTTTCCACTTTCAGGAGAATCTGTACAATTCTGTAAATTTACTTTGCCTTTAAATTCTTTTTTTTAAATGCCATAAATCTTGCAGTCCTGGCGCTCTGTCTCCAGTAATAGGACAATACTACTCGGCTTTGCTGTTATGGAGATAGAACAGATAAATACACAGAGAGGAACGTCTGATGGCGGGAGGATGATATTCGGGCTGTGTGATGCACGACCTTGAAAGAGCCGAGACAAATATTGTCAGCACGAATATTAAAGCTCACTGGTCTCACAGGCAGCACAACAGAGAAATGCCAGGGAAGGTTAACTCCTAGTGCGGCACATGGGGCATGTACATATTCACAGGCAAACAATATGCTGGGGCATCTAACTTATACACACGTTATAGAGACAGGGAAGAGCACAGTAATCAGGACCCTCCCTGTCAATTACTTCGGGGAGGGGGGGGGGGGACCCTCCATGTCAAATCACTGTGGGTGGGCAGGGTCGCCAGGGCTCCCCCTGTCAATAACTGTGGGTGGGCAGAGTAATCAGGACCCTCCATATCAATCACTGTGGGTGGGCAGAGTAATCAGGGCTCAGCCTGTCAATAACTGTGGGTGGGTGGGGTAAGCAGGACTCTCCCTGTCAACCACTTTGGGTGGGCGGGGTAGCCAGGGCTCCCCCTATAAATCACTATGGGTGGCAGGGATCACCAAGGGTTCCCCCTGTAAATCACTGTGGGTGGGCGGGATAATCTGTACAAGCCCTGTCAATCACTGAGGGGCACATGTCCAACAATAATGCACTGTGCCGCAATTCACAAAGATTATGCGCCCGATATCCTGCATGTTCCGCTTCCCCTGCTCAGGTCCGACAAAGTTCACCATCTTTTTAGTGGTGCATGCAAGTGCTTGAACTTGCGACACAATATGAATGTTAAATCCCACGCTCGGTCCAAATCAGTCGGATCGTCCGATGGCACGCCCCCTAAATTGTGTCTCATGGAAGCCAGCGCAACCGCACCAAAAAAGAATCGCGTGTGACACAATCTCAGTGCAGACACTTGTTAAATACCTGTGCAAGCCGTGCAATACCTGTAAAATGTGCATAGTCCAATATATCTGACAATATTTGGTAGCGAAAGCTGACTTTAGGTGGAGTTGCTATAGACTCTGCCCCGTTTGTTTGGCAGAAAAGCCAAATTTGCTGGAGCTTTTAGTTAAAATGCAGATCACGATCCCAGGATCAAAGACCCATCCCAATCTACTACCTAGTACCAAGAGGCAGTCTCACAGCTCTAACAGTAAATAAAAATATTTTATATAGCGCCACCATATTCCATAGCTCCGTACAAATCATAAGGAACATATACAAATATAATATTACATTACAGAGTACAAACCGTCATATGGAACAATAGGAGTGAGGCCCTGCTCACAAGAGCTTACAGTCTATGAGGATGAGGGGGTGACACAAGAGCTTACAGTCTATGAGGATGAGGGGGTGACACAAGAGCTTACAGTCTATGAGGATAAAGGGATGACACAAGAGCTTACAGTCTATGAGGGGGTGACACAAGAGCTTACAGTCTATGAGGGGGTGACACAAGAGCTTACAGTCTATGAGGGGGTGACACAAGAGCTTACAGTCTATGAGGGGGTGACACAAGAGCTTACAGTCTATGAGGGGGTGACACAAGAGCTTACAGTCTATGAGGATGAGGGGGTGACACAAGAGGTTACAGTATATGAGGATGAGGGGGTGACACAAGAGCTTACAGTCTATGAGGATGAGGGGGTGACACAAGAGGTATAACTTGTATAATAGTCCAGCCATTCTTTATAAGGGAATGGAATAAAATAATTTAATAAATAAACAAATGCTGCTGCATGAACCAGTCATCAGCCGCATCTTATATACAGAGTCAATGAGACTGCAGAGAAGCCTGGAGCTTGGTATATACCTGGTGTTAGCCAATAAAAAGTGACAATGCATAATGTGCTCTGAGTGGCGCAGCTTCCCTTCGATGCCCTGGCGTGTGCCCATACAGCAGGTTACCACCACATATGGGCTATTGTTATACACGGGAGAGATATCAAATTTTGTGGAGCGTTTTGGTATTTTGTCCGAGAATTTGTTCCTTTTTTGAAAAACACATTCATTTAGCCAAAAAAAATGTTACTTTCAAAATTGCATCCGATTTTGTTTTAACCCCTGTAAAACAATTCAAGGGTTAACAAACATCATAAAAGTTGTTTCACGTACGTTGAGGGGCGTAGTTTCTATAATGGGGTAATTTATGGGGTATTACTTTTATTTAGGTCTCTCAAAGTGACTTGAAACCTGAGCAGGTCCCTCAATAGCAGGATTTAGCGTTTTTTATGAAAATGTGAAAAATCGCACCTAACGTTCAAAGCCCCATAACATCCTACAAAAATAAGAGTATGCATAAAAAACCACTGAGGCATAAAGTAGACATTCGGTGAATGCTAGTTATTACATTATTTTGCGGTTATGACTCACGTGTGGAAAAAGTAGAACATTTTGAAGTTCAAAAATCGCGAATTTTTCCAAATTTTCACCAAATATCTGATTTTCTCATAAATAAATGCAAAACATACCACAAAAATTTTTCAACTAACATGAGGCACAAAGTGTCACGAGAAAACAATTTCAAAATCATTTGGATATGTTAAAGCGTTCCAAAGTTATAACCACTTATAGTGACACAGGGCAGATTTGAAAAAATGGGCCGTGTCAGGAAGGTGAAAAGTGGCTTCGGCATTAAGGGGGTTAAAGATTCTGAGCATAAATTTGAAGTATATAAAGTCTGCAGATGTGCATGATTTTCTCCACAGACGTTCAGCACACCTAGTCGAGGATGTTTCCCTCATAATGAGTGGTAGAGTTGTGAACAACCTATAGAGGTATCTAGTGATAAGAGCTGAGAGGCAGGAGGAGAGATGTGGGATGTTAAAGTTTCCCATGATGATGGTTGGAATCTCACAGGATAGAAAGTGAGGGAGCCAAGAGACAAAGTGGTCAAGGAACTGGTAGGGTGAACAAGGAGGTTGGTATACTACAGCCACCCGAAGAGAGAATGAGCAGAAAAGTCTGAGGTTGCGGACCTCAAAAGATGGGAATCTGAGATAGCATAAAGGGGGAATTACCAGGAAAGTACAAGTGAGGAGTATGCCTACCCCTCCTAATGCTTATTCTCAGGTCTGGAGCAGTGAGAAAAGTGTAAGCCACCATAAGACAAAGCAGCGAGGAAGGCAGAGTCATGCTGGTCCCAGGTTTCAGTGATAGCCAGGACATAGGTAAGAGATTCTAGTTTATTGAACACAGAGCGGGCATTCCATAGGGCAAATTTAAAAAAGGGTTATGGGTGGAGGAAAAGGAGAAGAAGGGATACACCGAATCTTGATAAAGCAAACAGGGTTGATGTGTAAAATTTTAAAATGTAATGAAGGTGGGCCTGGGTCAGGAGAGATGTCCCCTGCAGCAAGCGGAAGGATAAATAAGAGAAACAAAAGATGATTCAGATATTTATAAGAAGTCATTTCTTGCTTCAGAATAGAACACGTGATTACTTTATGTAACCATACTAACTTAAGTGTGTACAAAAGCAAGTGAAGAAGTGAGGCATTGATGTGGATAGTTGGTTCTGGTGGAATAGATAGGCGCTAGGTGAGTAAAACGAATATAGCCAGAGGTCGCACTAACATTTTTCCAGAAGGGTAATAATACTCCTCTCACCATTTTTGAGGAGTATTTTTAGCCGAGGAGGAGTATGGAATTTTCAGTAATACAAATATATAACTCCTTGTCGTATACATTGTTAATAGCAGTCCCAAACCCCCTACCTCCCCACACTGAGCAGGCTGTGGCTGCCGCCTCTAAATTTATTTCATTTATTTTTGGGGGGTTGAGGGCATAACACTTTTTTTTTACACTGTTTATTTTTTACTAAAGTGTATCGCGCAATAGTCCTTCCCAAAAACAGAAGCCTTCTGACCAATGCACTTGCGTTCAATAACTAGCAAGAAGTAAAGTTGCTACTTACTGAGCACAAGTGTTTTGGTTCGGGGAGGATTTTGTTCAATAGAATGAGTATCAATACAATGTGAACACAGCCTTAGGGTATTTGGGCTATTTATTTATTTTATACCTTACTTGAAATGCCTGGATCATTGTACAAGCACTGTCACCTCCTGTGTCCCCGCCTCCTTCTCATAGATTGTAAGCTCTTGTGACCATTGTACAAGCATTATCACCTGCTATGTCCCCTCCTCATAGATTGTAAGCTCTTATGACCATTGTACAAGCACTGTCATCTCCTGTGTCCCCTCCTCCTTCTCATAGATTGTAAGCTCTTGTGACCATTGTACAAGTGCTATCATCTCCTGTGTCCCCTCCTCCTTCTCATAGATTGTAAGCTCTTGTGACCATTGTACAAGCGCTATCATCTCCTGTGTCCCCTCCTCCTTCTCATAGATTGTAAGCTCTTGTGACCATTGTACAAGCGCTATCATCTCCTGTGTCCCCTCCTCCTTCTCATAGATTGTAAGCTCTTGTGACCATTGTACAAGCACTATGACCTGCTATGTCCCCTCCTTCTCATAGATTGTAAGCTCTTGTGACCATTGTACAAGCACTATCACCTGCTATGTCCCCTCCTTCTCATAGATTGTAAGCTCTTGTGACCATTGTACAAGCATTGTCACCTCCTGTCCCCTCTTCATAGATTGTAAGCTCTTGTGACCATTGTACAAGTGCTGTCATCTCCTGTGTCCCCTCCTCCTTCTCATAGATTGTAAGCTCTTGTGACCATTGTACAAGTGCTGTCATCTCCTGTGTCCCCTCCTCCTTCTCATAGATTGTAAGCTCTTGTGACCATTGTACAAGCACTATGACCTGCTATGTCCCCTCCTTCTCATAGATTGTAAGCTCTTGTGACCATTGTACAAGTGCTGTCATCTCCTGTGTCCCCTCCTCCTTCTCATAGATTGTAAGCTCTGGGGACCATTGTACAAGCACTGTCCCCTCCTGTGCCCCCCTCCTCATAGATTGTAAGCTCTGGGGACCATTGTACAAGCACTGTCACCTCCTGTGTCCCCCTCCTCATAGATTGTAAGCTCTGGGGACCATTGTACAAGCACTGCCCCCTCCTGTGTCCCCCTCCTCATAGATTGTAAGCTCCTGTGACCATTGTACAAGCACTGTCCCCTCCTGTGCCCCCCTCCTCCTAGATCGTAAGCTCTGGGGACCATTGTACAAGCACTGTCCCCTCCTGTGCCCCCCTCCTCATAGATTGTAAGCTCCTGTGACCATTGTACAAGCACTGTCCCCTCCTGTGCCCCCCTCCTCCTAGATCGTAAGCTCTGGGGACCATTGTACAAGTACTGTCCCCTCCTGTGCCCCCCTCCTCATAGATTGTAAGCTCTGGGGACCATTGTACAAGCACTGCCCCCTCCTGTGTCCCCCTCCTCATAGATTGTAAGCTCTGGGGACCATTGTACAAGCACTGCCCCCCTCCTGTGTCCACCTCCTCATAGATTGTAAGCTCTGGGGACCATTGTACAAGCACTGCCCCCTCCTGTGTCCCCCTCCTCATAGATTGTAAGCTCTGGGGACCATTGTACAAGCACTGCCCCCTCCTGTGTCCCCCTCCTCATAGATTGTAAGCTCTGGGGACCATTGTACAAGCACTGCCCCCTCCTGTGTCCCCCTCCTCATAGATTGTAAGCTCTGGGGACCATTGTACAAGCACTGTCCCCTCCTGTGTCCCATGCAGTCCACCCATGCATATAACTTCAATCATAACTATTTTGTACTTTATTGAATACATCTTATGTCAGGCTCAGGTAACCACTATTTATCAATTGAACTACCTGGGAATAGGTCAGTCACACAAACCTGTGAGAACACCACAGCAGGCACAGGACCACCACAGCAGGCACAGGACCACCACAGCAGGCACAGGACCACCACACCAGGCACAGGACCACCACAGCAGATGACAACATGCACCTTTGGTCAGGAGGGGAGGAGGAGCAGAGACCCCAGTAAAGGTCACATGTCCTGTCCTCCTGCCTGTGCCTTGCCCTCTGTGTAATGTGATTCCCCTACTGCTCCCTATATGCAATATCACACAGACACAGAGCAGTTGGGAGAAGACTGTGACTGCTCCGTGCTGAGGGGGCGTGGCCTGAGCTCCTCTTCTGCGGGGGAGGAGCAGATACATCTCCGCTGTGTAGTGGGGCAGTGTGCAGGGCACGTGACTGCTCTGTGTCTGAGCTCCGCTGCCCGCTCTGTCACTTACACACATCGCTACTGCTGATAGCCAGACAGCGCTTACACAATTACATTACCAAGCGTATTTATACGCTTGATGGGTTTTTTGGAGAGTAAATCAGCCTCTGCATGCGTCATAGACGCTTGTAGAGGCGTTATTGCGATCTCTGAATATAGCAAGCAATGAGAACGCAGAAAACGCTGATTTTTTTACAAACTTAACTCTAAGCATCTCTCTGCTATCTTAAAGAATCCCTGTCTAAGAAAATATAACCCTACGTGCAGAGCAGGCGTGTCAAACGATCACTGGGAAACACATAAACCTTGTAGATGCCTTAAAAGAGCTGTTTAGTAGTTACATTTATACAGCATAAGGAAGAATTTACACAAACTTAGGCCTTAACATTACCATAAGCCCTTTGAGGACAACCATAAAGCTGAATATACTGTCAAATAACCCGAGACACGGGCATGGCCAATAAGTTCCCCCCACAGTGGTAAATATTCACAGTCCCCTCACGAAGTAGCAATAGTCACAATGCCTGCTTTCAGTCAATAGACACAATGTCAATCAATAGCCAATTGCCATACAGCCCCTTTTTGGCCAATAGTCACAGTGCCTGCCCAACCAGTGCCTGCGGTAGGTGGCCCTGGAGCCAGCAGGCGTAATGTTGTTGTCACATAGAGTCTGCCTGCTTCAGAGCCACATACAGCCAGCCACTACATAGAGTTGAAGAGAACTGCTGCTGCTTCGGGCAAGTGGGGATAGGTAAATATCGCAGTACCGTGGGCCCTCTGCTGCTCTCCTGACTAAGTGTGCACTGCTCCTATTTATAAGAAAGTGGATCTCCCCTTTAAATTTCACTTGTACTTGAAATTACAAACCATCTACACAAGCGCCATCACACTTGGCCGTACAAATTTGCAATGCAATACACAGACGGCGCACGCTCTCTCAGATGAATGACTCCTACCTTTTCTACAGCTTCGGCTTGTTCACGCTCCAGTGTTTTTTCTTTCTGTCTTTCTGCTCTTAACGCGGCTGTTGATGTCGCTTTCAGAGACATAAAGTCTAAGGTCATCCACTCGTCCCTCTGAAATGGAAGCACAGGTTCATTTAGCATTACAACACATAGAGACAATCTCTGGTCTTCTGGGTAAAACGCTTTAGCCGGCCGCACATAAGAGAAGTGTCAGGTGCCTAAGTGACTGGCGCGTCAGCGGGACAGAGCCTGCATCTTAAGACCGGTCCCATCAGCACGTCATATATAATGTACAAACCCAAAGTCACGGCGCAAGAATACTCCATACAAACTGGAAGGGAGAATATCACCTTACCCAAAAAATAGCAAAAAACTTTTACCCATAAGCGGGACAAATGCAATTTTTTAACTTTTTAATCAACTTCCAATGTTTATCTTTGATTCTAGAGATGACAGATTTGCCTTAAAATGCTGTTTTTTGGCAAAAAAAAATTGACATTTCCACAGGAAAAAAAGTTCCAAATTCTCTCTGTATAGTAGTTGAACCGAGTGGCTGTAGCTTATCTGTTGAACTTACTCGCAGTAACCTGGTTTGACCACTACACAGAGACGGCGCCATCTGCTTTCTTCAGCTATTCTCAGTAACTGATAGAAAGAGAATTGTAATCTGTGTGGCTGCTGGGCTTTCGACATGCGCCAAACTGATTTTAAGGACCTCTTCATTGGATGGGTAATCAATAAGTTTAGCCTGGAACATCCCCTTTAAGCTAAACTATGCTACTTAAGATGGACCAAGCTAACAAACTATTCTCTATCCATAGGACAGCTGATAACTTGCTGATCATTGCAAGGGATATCCCATGATGACTATGACAGTACTCTCAGAAGACTGGAAAACCCAGTGGGGGCAACATAAGGGGTAATAACCCCCGGTGGTCCACGGAGTCCGCTGATCAGAAATATTGGCGCAACAAGGAAGCCTGGAGCCATTGCAGATTTTTTAAAAAAATATGCTTATTAGCCAGCAGGGTTGGGGGGGGGGTCATTACCAGCACCCCTCCGGGCTGTAACATGAGCCTGATCTCGGCTCAATTCAAATAAATCAAATGTAATAGCAGTCAGTGCCAATAGACAGCAGAGGAGCCTTGTCTTAATATTTGTTGCAATCATATCAGACTTTGTACACCCACATAACTTGACAATTTTTTGAGAAACTTCATTTTCTGTATCAGGACATTTACATTCAGTAATGAGGCCTCGGCGCTGTGACAGACAGAGATACCAAGAGCAATCCAGGCCAGGAGAGATAAACAGCAATGTAAGCAGAATGACAAGACGCAGGTACAGGGCTGCAAGCGTTTTATGCCTCCAGGGCTAGAGATCAGCGGTGTACACTCATGTCATACATATACCATAGGAGCAATAAGAAATACTAAGGCCAGGCCGTGCATATCATAGCAGATATTTACAGTGTCTGAGCACTGAAGGTTTCAGACACTGTTCAAACAGTTGAAAAAAAGACACATGTCCAACCAAGGAAGGGAAGGGATTGGATGAGGAAGGGATTTAGGGGAAACAATTCTATATAACATAACCATCAATGTTACTTAGGTGTAAAAAGGCATCTAGACCCTTCTTGAAGCTCTCTGCTGTCCCTGCTGTGACCAGCGCCTGAGCTCAGCTATTCCACAGATTGACAGTTCTCGTAGTAAAGAAGCTCTGTCACCTCTAAAGGGGCTGTCCACTTTTAAATAAACCTCTGTATGTATTTCTACCTGTATCTTTGCTTCAGCCTTTCCCTGTTCTCAACTTGCTGCCCTCTGCATATATACCGTACACAGCTTCCTCTCTCTTGCTGCTCCAGCCCGTCCTCAGCCCATGTCTTAATTTTCACTGACAGACAGGAAGAGGGGAGGGAGATGGGGCAGTACAAATCATCACTGTGCTGCTGCAGCTCCTCCTATTCATCAGTGCTCAGAGATGTGACAGAATCTGCACAGCACAAAAGTAAGTAGCAGGACTGCTGAATCACTTCATGAACATCAGGGATTAGCCACAAGGCAGTAAAGGCACTTATGTAATAAAGAGTGGCCATCTCCTTTAATATCTGTTTATAATTTAGCACCACCGTGCTCCTCGGCGCTGTACAAACAATTTCTATGCATAATAATTTAACTAAATTAAATCAGACTGAACTGAAGTACCCCATGTGGTGCGTTTTTTGGAAGAAGGCTGTCAAGTATTTTAACACTGTACAAAATGTTGGTGCAGAATCAAGGAGGTCAAGTAACTTCCATGTACACAATAAAATCAAGTTCCGTTTTTGCACTCCCCAGTTGTCGCTCTCATGTTTGATTAGTAAAGGGAAGTGACAGAAGGTACCAGACTATAAGCATGATGCAGTCTTATTCCATTAAAGAAAATCTACCATCAAAACCCATCATTTTCTTTACTATGATAGACCATCAGGAAGCCTTCTATCCCCATACACATGTATGCTTTTCATGATCAAGGGTGCATGTTGTCTCAATGGGAAGAGGGGAATACCCCTCAGTCAGACAACGACCTTAGAAATAAAGAATATGGAATGCGGAAATAAAATTAGCTCAAACATACAACATTCCCCAACTTCCCGTGCATCATCTAGGCGTACCTGGACATCTGCTCCGGTTTCCCTCACGGGGGACTCTTTTTGGATTTTCCAAGCCTTCTTGTCAGTCACTGGCTGTGCAGGACCTGCCTCCACCCATGCACCCTCCGAATCCTAGACAGAGGGAAATAACATGGTAAAAGACTGGTCATCACCTAAATAACATCAGCCATCAATAACCATGGATACGAATGTATAACACCCTGAGGGTGCTCATGCCTTTAACATGAACATTTGCTAAGCCAACAGCTACAGTATCCCAGCTGCACCTCTGCACACTTAGCTGAGGTGTGCATGTCTTTTGAGAGGGGAGAAAGCTGCTACCAGATAAGTCAAGTATCTCTCAGACAACATAATGATCCATGTTGGGAGGTCCTCATAAGATTTGTCCCAATCCTAAGACATACAAGATGCACGATTTGAGGAAAGTTGGGACAGCTTGACCTATCACTCATCATCCTGAAATTTACCGTACTTTTTCCACCTCGTTGCTATGCTGAGAAAAAAAGAAGGTCGTAGCTGGAAAGTGGATATGCTTTACAAGGTACTAGTGCTGATTTACTGGGGTTATCCGTACTGACCAATCCGTTTACAGTCCATAACTTATTTGAACATTGAACATTTTTGTGGCTTTTTTTTTTTTTTTTTTTGAGACTAGCTAAAAATTATTGTTAGGGCTCATTCAGACGGCCATTATGGGGGTTATGATCCGTTTGCCCGATTTGGACAGTCATAGACTTCTATGGCTCACGGTGATGGTGCAGCAGGTTACAAATTATAGGACTAGTCCCATATTTCAGCAGATTAGCAGCACGGCCACTCATTTGCCGATGTAGAGAGGAGGGGTGAAGAGCACTCACCCCTCCCACCTCCTCCGGTGTTTGCCGGTACCTGGTCCTGGTGAGCACCTGGCATTCTGCAAGGACTCTTACAGGTATTTTTTTTTTGTACATTTCAGTTTTATTTTGGTAAAAAAAAAAAAAAAAGTTTATGCAATTTTTAAAGATATAAGAGCCTCAAATACAAGGGGAATCAACCCCAGCAGCAATGCTTCACCATTTTCACATGCGGCGATCACGTGGTCTATAGAGGCAGAGGTTATGTTGTTCAGCGCCACATAGCAATTTTTATTCCTGGGCTTTGGATCAAATGATAAGAACATTAAGAAGACATAAGGGACGGAGACAAATGACAAGGTTAATTGTCAGAGACAAGGTCACGTGCTGGCAGATTTGCAGGTACATAGTTCTGCATCGCTGCTAGAGAAATAATCTCCTTAATGGAGGCCTGGGAGCACGGCTATGGCGGGATAGCATCTCCTCCTATTTATTCAGGATCCGTCTGTCACAGTAGGATTAATGGTGCTGGAAGGAGAAATTACAGCAGGATAATGGTGGCCTCTCACAGCTCTGCCGCACTCTCTACTTCTAGGGCTTTTAAATTAGATTACAGCATGAAACTGAACACGGCACAAATACTTTCCACCGACCCCCCCTTCCCCTCCATAGTTGCTCACCGAGGAGGAACCGGCCGACGAATCTTCATTTTTCTCAGACTTGGGTTTTCGACTCTTTTTCTTTTTTTCTTTCTTAGCCTTTTTGTCTTTTTTCTTCTTTTTCTTCTTTCCTGAAGTCTCCTGGAATGACACATAGTACATGAGAGCATGAGCTCAGAGGACAAGCCAAATGGGAAGTCATCAAGGACCTTAGTGTCACTTACGTCTCCCTCATCACTTTTAAAATACCTTTAAATGAAGTCTAATAGCAGGTCTCATCGTACAAAGCTACAGTGTTAGATATTGTCCCTTGAGATTTGTGTGTAACCGTGCGTGCGTGCGTGCGTTAGTAGCAGCAGGATTTTGTAAAATGCATTCATATTCCAGGATTGCAGCTAGACTTGGCGCACTAAGGGAATCTCCTTGTATTACAGTGTTCTTTGATCTCTACATTAAAAATGCTCCCCAGCCCCTCCCTTCCACTGTAATACCTAACTAGATGCTGGCTGCATCAAAAACAGAGAAGGAAGGGGCTGTGCCATGTTTAAAGAAGAGATCTAACAAAAGAGTGCACCACAGTGCTATAGTCCTGCTACAATCCTAGAATATAAATGTCCTGCTGCAAAAGTATAGTTACACAGTTTTCCAAGGGATAATATACAACACTGTCTGCAGCTTTGTATGGTCACGACTGCTGGCGGACTTTAGTCTCAAAATTTATTAGAAGGGATGGGGCACAATAACAGCGTACACTTATAACCCATCACCCATCGATATGTGGGTCTACATCACCTGCTCTATCTGTTCCAGGCGCTCAGTGACATCATTCAGCATCCAGGTGTCTTCTCCTCGCAATCGTCTCTGCTCTTTCCTTCTCTCCTCTCTTTCATAGTCTTCTTTAGCCTGAATTGAAGACAGGAGGTTGTCACCCATCTTGTATATTACAGGATACTTATGGTGTATTATGTGTGACGCTCACAATTCTTGAGCCAATAGCAAGTAGTGGAGTGTATGTGGGTGGGGGAGGGCATGTAGCCGGCGGCGCAGAGCAGGACAGCAGCGAGTTGGCAGCAGCCAGTGGGCGTCGGTCGCACCACAGAACCCGGGGGCGGCCAGCGGGCGATGGCGACAACACAGAGCCATGGGGTGGGGGTTGGGGGGTAGGGCAGCAGGCGATGGTGGCACCACAGAGCCCGGGGGCGGCCAGCGGGCGATGGTGGCACCACAGAGCCCGGGGGCGGCCAGCGGGCGATGGTGGCACCACAGAGCCCGGGGGCGGCCAGCGGGCGATGGTGGCACCACAGAGCCCGGGGGCGGCCAGCGGGCGATGGTGGCACCACAGAGCCCGGGGGCGGCCAGCGGGCGATGGTCGCACCACAGAGCCCGGGGTGGCCAGCGTGCGATGGTGGCACCACAGAGCCCGGGGGCGGCCAGCGGGCGATGGTGTCACCACAGAGCCCGGGGGCGGCCAGCGGGCGATGGTGTCACCACAGAGCCCGGGGGCGGCCAGCGGGCGATGGTCGCACCACAGAGCTCGGGGACGGCCAGCGGGTGATGGCGGCACCACAGAGCCCGGGATGGGGGCGGCCAGCGAGCGTTGGCAGCACCACAGAGTCTGGGGGGGCAGCCAGCGGGCAACGGCGTAGAATCCGGGGGTGGCAAGTTGATAGTGACAACACCATGTAGTGTCAGATGACCCTAGCAGCTAGGACAGCGAGATTTTACTATAAGAACCTGTAGCCGGCACCTATGTACCTATATATGAGCAGGGCAGGGGTGTAGCTGTGCCAGGCACAATCATAACACTACATCCCTGCGCCATTACCTGTGCCAACACCTCCTCTCGGGCTCGTCTCTTACTATCCTTCTTCTCCTCTATACTCCTCGCACTTTCAAAACTGCCCCCGTAGGCCGCCATGAGTCCGCTGCCGTAAAGCAAGATCAGCGGCTGTAACCACTCTATGTGACCCGCATAGTGCTGCGTTCCAGCGCACCGAGCGCTGTCATGTGTGTACACCCGGAAGTAGTAGGAAGCCCCGTAGCAGACATATTGGTGCACCCTACACGCTACAAGGAATGTTTTCCACTACAGTATCTGTATTCTACACGGTGTATTACAGCTCACATCCCGTCACATGTTTTCATCTCTGCTACAACTATGTCATCAATAAAGAATAACAATAATTATGTAACAATAACTATGTCAACAAGAAGAAATTGTTGCCAGTACCGTAATCAACAAATATCTGGGGGATATTGGATCAATCTAGTACCTCACGACTTTTGGGACAAAAAGCCCCCCTTCTTTCCTGAACCATGCCCTTTTCTCCATCCCCAAACACAGTATAATAATGACCCCTGCATAGTATAATACCCCTATCCTGTGGCCAACCCCCCTGTGTACCCACAATACCTAATGCAACTCTGTGACATATAATACCCATACCTCCCAACTTTGGGATGAGAGAAAGAGGGACAAAAGCCCCTCCCACTTTTCTAAACCACGCCCATTGTCCCACCCACAAGCATAGTATAATATCGACCTTGATGGTCCCCACATAGTACAATGCCCCTTACTTTGGCCACCACCCCCCCATGGACCTGTTTAATACCCCTTAATGCAAATCTGCAACATATAAAACCCCTTCTTTAATTTTATCCTCCCTTTACATTTTGTTTTCCACTTTTATTTATCTCCCCAAACTTACACATAATTCTATCTGTACTCCTACCCCCACCTCTCCTCATATGGTGTGGTCCCTGTTCTCTATCCTCCTCATAATGTTGCCTCCTGTCCTCCAGTCCCACAGTCCCCTCCAGAATCCTCCTGTCCTCTGACCTCCTTCTGTCCCCCAGCCTCCTCCTCCTGGCCTCCTCCTCCTGTCCCCCGGCCTCCTCCTCCTGTCCCCGGCCTCATCCTCCTGTCCTCCAGCCTCCTCCTCCTGTCCTCCAGCCACCTCCTCCTGTCCTCCAGCCACCTCCAGCCTCCTCCTGTCCTCCGGCCTCCTCCTCCTGTCCCCCGGCCTCCTCCTCCTGTCCCCGGCCTCATCCTCCTGTCCCCCGGCCGCCTCCTCCTCCTGTCCTCCAGCCTCCTCCTTCTGTCCTCCAGCCTCCTCCTTCTGTCCTCCAGCCTCCTCCTCCTGTCCTCCAGCCTCCAACTCCTGTCCCCCGGCCTCCTCCTCCTGTCCTTCAGCCTCCTCCTCCTGTCCTCCAGCCTCCTCCTTCTGTCCTCCAGCCTCCTCCTCCTGTCCTCCAGCCACCTCCAGCCTCTTCTGTCCTCCAACAGCCTCCTCCTGTCCTCCGGCAGCCTTCGCCTGTGCTACGGCAGCACCCAGCAGCCTCCCCGTCCTCCAGCAACATAAATCCCCCCCTCTTTAATTTTAACCCCCTAGAAATCAACATGATGATTTTGTATTCTTTATTTTATTTTTTATACATTTTTTTCTTCTACTTTTACAAAAATGTAAAAAAAAAAGTGAAACCAATACCTGTACATGTAACCCATTGACACTCTTCATAGTATAGTGATGCTGTATAGAGTGCAGGATAATAATAAGAGATATGTAGGTCGAAATTTGGGTCAAGTGCAACGGAGGGGAAAATTATTCTGTGAAATCCAGGAGATGGCAGCTCCAAATGAATGAACTGGAGAAACTGAAGGAGGTAATTGTAGGGGAGGAAAATCCTGGTAAGAAGTTTCATCAGTCGGTCTGATGTCAGTGGCACTCTGATATGGAAGGGGCCATAGGACAGCCCTTCATCACCGCAGTAGTGTAAATGCTCCTAGGTAATACCGTGTTTATTGCACTCATCTCCCGGGAGGTTGAGTAAAGTGATGTTCCTCAGATAAGTCAAGGTCACACAATGCTGGGAAAATAACAAAAAAGAAAATGATAAATCAATAGAAGCTTTATACCTTGGATGGAACCCGTGAAGCTTTGAAGAAATGTCCTGCACTCCAGCATAGAACCTAAATCCTGGGCATTATACCCAAGCTTAGAGGCTTCTAAACATCAAAGAGCAGATTTCTAGCCACCAATTATAGGCTCCTCAAAATCTTTGACAAGGTCCCAAACTCTCCAGTTATCCTGTGCTAGATTTCAATGTCCTTTGAAGTTGTGGGGGGAACCTATGGGCTTTTTAAGGGCTCAACACTAGAAGGAAGTCAACAGTAGCCACTGATGCACTGGGATCAGCCTATTGTCGTTTGTATATGGAGCCTCCCTTGATTCACCTCTGTCAAGGATTGAGAATATTTTTTATTATTTCCATTTCTTTGTTACCCTGAAGATAAGTGGTTGGCCGAAACCCCCCAGGCTCATTTACATAATTTTTTAAGCCTTTTTACTTAAAAACAAGGGCATAGGAAGCTTAAATAAGAGCAGGTCCTGCCAGAGAGGATACACACCAGTATGTCAGTGTGCTTGGTTTATAATCCTTCATCCTGGTGTTAGATGTCCTTTAAATGTCTTAACCACTTAGTGCCTTCTTACTTTCCCACTGCTTGCTCAGAGGAAAAGACCATCCCTGGTATTCTCAAGAGCTAGAGACTTATCCTTTAATTTCCTGTAGCACCCAGCATTACTTATCAAGGGTGGTTCCCACCGTACTCTAATTTGGCCCAAAAGCTAGAAATGGCCCTACAGAAAATTATTTATTTGATCAAGTCAACATCATAAAAATTTATAGCCCATAACATTTCATATTTTTTACTATCCAGAAACACATCCAGGCCTCATTCAAAATTTGTTTCTAAGGTCACTGGATTACATTGCAAGGAAAAATGTTCAGGACTTGTTTCATAGTCTCCTAATCTTTGGCTAGGTTTTCATGTAAAGCGACTATCCATCCAGAAAAAAAGAACTTGAATATACAAGAGGCATAAACATTCAACATTTCTTGTTTCCTTTATTTTGTTTCTGGTGCCTACATTGCTTTATTCATCTTCTGGTTAGGTCTCTCTTAAAGGAAAACTACCATGAGGAAGTAGATGTGATGGTAGATTCCTCCTGCCTGCTTCCGCCCTAGTCTCTAATTTAATATTCCTGGAACCTAACCTTACTTGTTAAAAAAACTTTATTTTAGTAATATGCAAATTTACTGCAGAGGCTACTGGGGCGTGTACTAGCCTGACCAGGCACTGGGAGCTAAGGCTACTCCATGCCCTAGTAGCCTCTGCAGTTAATTTGCATATTAATAAAATAAAGTTTTTTAACAAGGTTAGGTTCCAGGATCTACTTCTGATTCCTCATGGTAGGTTTCCTTTACAATAGTCAACAACGTCTTTAGACAACTGGAGTTGAGCGGACACAATGGGGCAGATTTACTTACCCGGTCCGTTCGCGATCCAGCGGCGCGTTCTCTGCGGTGGATTCGGGTCCGGCCGGGATTCATTAAGGTTGTCCCTCCGACATCCACCAGGTGGCGCTGCTGCGCTGAAGAGCATCGGAACGCACTCAAATACACCGGCCTATCCTGGATGAAGGTAAGTGCAAGCTCCACGACACTTTTGGTTTTTTAAGTGCGGCGTTTTTTCCGAATCCGTCGGGTTTTCGTTCGGCCACGCCCCCGATTTCCGTCGCGTGCATGCCAGCGTCGATGCGCCAAAATCCGATCGCGTGCGCCAAAAACCCGGGGCAATACAGGGAAAATCGGTGCAAATCGGAAATATTCGGGTAACACGTCGGGAAAACGCGAATCGGGCCCTTAGTAAATGACCCCCATTGTTTATCGATCGGGTTTGGGTTGACCCGGACATATTAATGGATTGGTTTTGGCCAATAAATAGCCATGGCTAGTTGCTAGCAGAGGCAATTTGCCGGATTGGATGTTTGGCCACTAATCCGGCAACAAATCCAGGTTGCGCAGGCTGAATTCGAACCCTGAACAGAAACATTGTGACCGTGCATCTATATCCGCAATTGTGGCTTAGAGAAGTCATGTTAGGAAAAAGATGATGGCGGAGGTGAATAAAGCAACTGAGCCACAGTAAGCAACAGCGATGGCTCCAGGTATGTTAACTATTTTTTTTACAAAATTTGGGTAATTTTGGTTATTAATATAGGACCTCTTTACGTCTAGGGATTTTTAGAGACAATTTTGCTGAGCTTCTCTAGGTAAAGCTTCGAGTACAACGTCAGAGAAGCTAAAATGGGATCCCTCAGTGGTGATACAACGCAATGAGCTTACCATTCACTAGTACAATGTGCTCAATAGCCGTGTGCTGACAGGCGGGCGCACAACTTGTCACAACAAATTACCTCTTTTTTTCTTGCGCGCAACGTGACTTCGCTTAATATTCAAAACATATCAGACCACAATCAATGTCCCAGTCCCTCAACCAAGGAATCTCATTACATTTTCAACTAATCCATGAAATCGCGACGTAGCTCTGCGCACAGGTCCACACCGTCATCCGGAGGCGCAGTTCATCAGCTATTATGGAAATGACAGAATGCACAGGAGAGAAACCTCCATTGAATCGCTGAATAATGAAGCAAATAGCTTTGTCATTGAACAATTTCCTTTAAGAATCAAATATTTCTCTAGACATCCCAGATAAGTGATTTTTATCAAATCTTTTGTGTATAACGCATTTTCTCTCAAACCTTCACATCTCTAAACCCCCCCCACCCCCCACCTTTATTTCAAGCTGTGCGATTGAGCAATTTGAGGATCATTAGTCAGAAATGCAGATAAAACACCATTTTCTCCAGGACATTTTAGACTTAATACATCACTTTTACGGCCGCTTCTAAATCTGCCCAGTGCAATCAATAAAGTCGTCACCTTTGAGAGATTCTTCCTTCCACATGAGATCACACGTTCCTGTGTTGTTTCTTTCCTCCCTGTGGATGTCGCTGGCAAAATGAAGCTGAATAATAGAGTTATATGAAGAGGGTTAAGTCCATTAGAAATCTTACAATATTTCAGAATCCAATTAAAAAGGAAAATGAAGTTCCTGGAATGGTAAAATAATGGAAAATGACATTAAATCCGGACGAAGTAAGGAGTCAACTCACAGAGGACAAATCACTAGACAAAAGCATGCAATAATAAAGTATTAGAGACAAACCTTTCCACTTTCGCCTTTTCAGTTTGTAAGGTGCCAGTCTCTAAGGCAGTGATGGCGAACCTTTTAGCGACCGAGTGTCCAAACTGCAACCCCAAACCCTCATTTATCAGGAGGTGCCAACCGAAAATTAAAGCAGTAACTTATTGTTGCCTGCTCTTCAACAATGTTCAATCATACTGGCCTCCTAAGGACACCAACACAGTAAAAAGAAGCAGGGAAAATTTGCATCATTGTAGCTTCTTTCCAGTGTCCCTCTGTACACAGAATCATGGGACCAGCAGGAAGTCCCTCAGATATAATTAGGCCCCGTCTACACATTCTCCCTCTTCCTACATTCCCAAGTAGCCAAGTAAGTCACTTTAAAATATGACTGAAAGCAACATCTTTGCTTCCAAGTTGCCTGGAACTGCAGGAAAATTCTTTGAGTCCTGTCTGGTGTGCAGGGGCACTGGCCCGGGTGCCCACAGAAAGAGCTCGGAGTGCCGCCTCTGGCACCCGTGCCATAGGTTCGCCACCACTGCTCTAAGGAATTCACCTATAAAGAAACTTTCCCACTAATGACATGTCTGGTGAGTGGGGGTCTGATTGGATTGACCGTAATTATGATTGGGCGTTATGATTGGACCTACCGCTCCATGTTGGGTGAACGCAAGAAGTACGATTTCCGTTTTCCGCCTACAGGGATTTAAAAGGGGTTTTTGGCACACGCAATCGGATTTTTGCGCTATTGCGCCAGCTTTTATGCAACACTAATCGGGGGCGGGCGATCTGACGGATTCGGACAAATCGCGGGATTTAACTTCAAAATTGTGTTGCAAGCCAAGCACTTGCTTGCACCGAGAGGAAGATGGTGAACTCCGGTGGACCTGATCTGGGAAGTGACAGATGCAGGAAATTGGGGCGCACGATCTAAGTGAATCGCGGCAGAGTGCGGACAATGCACTTTCGGGAACTCCGAGGGACCTGGTAAGTAAATGTGCCCCTTTTTTGTCTTTTTAAATCTATATCATTCATCTCCCTATCATCTGTCTCTCCTATAACATCCTCCTACAGTCCCATATTACAGATACTTACCTACTACTTTGTGTAACATACAAAGTGTTATCATTGTGCAGGGCTAAAGGAGCCTCTTACTGACTGTGACTGTTGATAAAATAGTTTTATTTTCGGGCGCCAATTGTAGTTTTGCCCGGGGCCATACTTTATCTAAAGCCAGTCCTGACCACTTGTCAGTGGGGGCATCTACAATATCACTGCTGTATTGGGCAGACATTTCCCGGTAGCGATACAGTAGTATTAGTGAAGCATTGCATGTCTCCAGCTAAAATCAATCAATAATCCTCAAACTGTTTACGTTACCAACTTGTATTTCTCTTCCTCTGAAACACATTATATCAGCAATTTTCTTTTAGTCTTTTTTCCTTTGCCCGATCTCTGCCACTGCTCAGCGGAAAGTCGGCCATTTGTCCTCATTCCTTCCAAAAACAAATTTAGCTAAACAATCTAAATCCCAGCAGAAAGCCTCCCAATTCACATGCCCTGACAGCAGATAATATATTGTAAAAGAACACATAAATATAAGCACACTTGTTATTTCAGTAAAAAATCATTTGGAGAAACGGCTTTTCTTGCCACGAGACATCCAATATTCATTGCAGGCTATTGGTGTGACCTGTCATTGACTCCTGCACATAACAGTTTCCATTAAGTGAGCAATTTTCACTGATCACAGGCTGCTTTTATACCACAGACCAATATGTTTTACCGCAAATAAATAATTCAGGTTTTGCAGGCATCTTTGAGGTTATTACACTGAGAGATGAAGCTGGAAGTTGCTCTTTGTAACCACAAGTTCTTCCGTTAGTTGAACAAGTTAACTTGGATCAGATGTTTGAGGTGTTGGAACTAGTTATGGCATCTGCCGAGGTAGAACAAGTAAAAGATATTTATTCTGAACACCTTAGGATGCGGTCATATGGTGCGTTCTTTAACCGTTCTTGGTGTGTGTGAAAATGCTAATACCTTAAACTTCGAGAAAGTAAGAAAAATGGATGAAAACCAGACAAGCACATGGTGAACATGCAAAAGAGCATGAATTTTCATTGTGTTAAAAAACGCACCAAGAACAGGCCAAGGTCATAAGTTATTTCATTCAGTTATTTTGAGCCAAAACCAGGTAAGGCAGGACACACAGAGCAGGTACAAGTTCCAGCTACTACACAGAGAAAAAGTATAATGGAAAGACTTGCACTTGTTCTGCATGTGCAACACCCCTGCCGATGCATGGGATAGGTAGGTGTTGCAAAAGTGTCAGGAGCTGCCTGCTGAAACTGATCACCTCCCTAGGAGGTCTCTAGCATGAGAAACCTGGTAAATGCAGATGTAAGTTTCTGCCTTGGAGGTCATGATTTAAATGCATTGTCCAATTATATGCTCTGTACTTGCTGTAAGGAAGGAGTAAGCTGGTTGGACAAGTGCTTGCTATCTCACAAGGGAAGGGGAGGTTATAAAGCCACTTGTGGGTGGGAGCATATGGTCTTTGCCAGGAGGTCTTTGACCGGGGTAGTCTGTCTAAGCCAAGGAATCAGAAGTGTCTGAGGCAAGCTGCCCTTAAACCAGACCAGAACAGAGGTCCACAGTAGGAATCTGTTCCATCCCTACCAGCCCAGCCTGAAGCTACACTACCAGGCTGCGTGCAGACCTTCCTGAGGACCTGCTCCAACCACCTACCTCTTACCAGCTGAACCTTTGCTGCTGTTAAGGCCGTTGTCTGTCGTTCGCTGTTCCAATAAAGAGCTGTAAGTTATTCTGCACCAACGTGCCTTTGAGTGATCCCTGGATCCTTCTGCACACCATCACATGCACCCCATACTGCATTCACCAGGGATCCCTATCTACCCTGGTTGTCCCAGGAAGAAACCTACTCTGTCAGCCTCTCCCCCCATTCTCTTGCACACACCACCTGCTGGAGACCTGCCAGGCTGTGGACGAGGCCTCCGTTCCTGATACCAAGCCAAATTTGTGGCAGTGGCAGTGGCTAGATTGGGTAGGAAGAATAATGGATCCTCCTTAATTCCTGCAAGGAGGAATGGAACTTGCTGTGGGAGAACCACCCAGGTTTTAAGTCTCGAGAATAGTCACTGATTGTTAAAAACTATTTCAGGCAGTCCCTGGGTTATGTACAGGATAGGTTCTTTAGATTTGTTCTTTAGTTGAATTTGTATGGAAGTCACAACTGTATATTTGATCATTGTAGCTCCAGAAAAAAAACATTTTTTGCCCCAGTAACAATTGGATTTTAAATTTTTTTTTCTGTAATGGGAACAAGGATTATCAATAAAGCTTTAAAACAGACACTTTACAGTTGATCATTGTAGTCTGGGACTAAAGTAACGCATCCAGATAGCGTCACCAGAGGTCACAGTGGGCAGAGGGGTCCGTCTGTAACAGGGGTCATTTGTACATCAGGTGTCCTTAAGTAGTGGACCGTCTGTAGAAAATCTACATTGCTGTACGCTACAAGCTGCCATCCCCTACATGTACTATGTAACTTACCTAAAAGGGAATTTACAAGGGCTAAAGATATTTTTTTCACATTTCAGCTAAACATATTCGCTCTACCAATACAGCCAACAGACAAGTCTCCAAGCAAATATTTCATAGGCTACAAGCCAGAGGAAAAATAACATTTCATGGGTAACATCTACACTAGAACATTAATCTACAACTGTGGTATTGCATTCCTCTATTAGAAAATATAAGAAAGATTGTACATGGGACACAATTAAGAGCAGGGAACTGGCAGAAATGCGTAGACGATCATACGTGTAACTCATCGATCTTTAAAAGATGTCTAAGCACAGCCTGAATTATGTTGGACCTTCACAAACTGGAAATCTCTCTCTTTTCTTGGATTTACTTACTCCGTTCTATATATACAGGGAAAATGTAACCTCTTTTAGTATAAAAGAAAGAAAGTGTAATATGTAGTATGTGTGATCCAAAAACATTCTGATTTTCTACCAACACTATGACAAATATTGAACAATGGAGTACATTTTGTAGCAAAAAAAACCCACATTATTTCTTAGAAGAGTCAGTCAGGAGCTGGGCTAGGAGTAGAACAATTCGGAACAGGGACAAGGGTCCAGGCCGACAGCATACGAAGAATATGTATACCTTCTTTCAATTAACAATGTCATCTGCAGGTGGCCACTGTTTATCCAGGTTGAAGACCTGATTCGGAAGGACTTTGGTGTTAGAGCAGACATGGTTTTAAATTTGGGTGAAGTCAATAGCTAAATAGCCAAAGGCCATCAATGTTTTGCGGGACATCCAATGATAAACTGATCATAACAATATATCAATGGGTTCTTGATGTAATGCACAGACACGCCATGTCCTGATGAGTGAGAGCTTCTTTGTAGACCTTCTCTACCCTAGATGAGAGTCATGAACTTGAGATAAAATATCTACTTTGGGCTATTTGAGAAATGGTCTTCTAAGTAACTACATCCTAATAATGGTGATACCACTGGCTAGGGTCAGCGCCAGCACAGGGCATACCACTATAATGAAGAAAGTAAGAGGACGGCACTCACCAAATTCGTGCAGGAGATTTATTGAAGTGTGCAGAGTACAGACGTGGACATCTTGCAGACTGCGGCAAGCGACGGGCCGTTTCGCGCCTGTGTGGCGCTTTCTCAAGCCTACAAGCTTGAGAAAGCCAGCACAGGGCATACCTGGGCAAGTACCAGGGCCCAGAGCTGCTGGGGGTGCCATATTAGACTTACATAAGAAATTCATGGGGGTGCTGAGGGCTGTATGTAATGAATCCATAAGGGGTGATGAGGGCATTATATAAAATAACCATGAGGGGGATGAAAAAAAATACCCATGAGGGACTTAACAGTATGTTAAACTAATAAATATTTTAGGGAACAGGAGTTTCAGAAATTTTAATGAGTTTACTGCAACGGGGCCCACTGAGGCTCTGTCGCCCAGAGGCCTACTGAAACCTGGAGCCGACCCTATAATAAGCATTCACTGCATCTTACTTATTTGTTCTCTGTTTCCAGAATATATTTCTATAGGAGTTTATATCTTTGTGTGCTATAGTGCTGGGTTAGCTATACTAACATGTTGACTCCAACCAAGGTCCAAGCTTTCTTGGCGTACTGCATGGGAGAATGTATAGCAACACTTTATAAATAACTAGCAGTGAATAAAGTAGCATTTTCGGTAAATCTACAGCCTTACTTTAGTCATTTCTAACCTGCGTAATTTATCTGCAGAAGCCTTGAAGCTTTATTACACCGCTGTAGACGCCATCTCCACCAGCAGCAGGCCTCTGAACGTATGGAACAGCAGGTCTCCGGGCTCTGGTCTGCAATCAATCTCTGGAAAGGTCATTCACACTTATTTTGTCCCTCCTTTTTGTTCTCTACAAGACACCTTTCAAGTAGAATGACAAGTTATGTCAGCGGGGTTTGGCAAGGAATTACAAAAGATTACACTACGTTTAGCAGTGTAAAAGGCAAAGTCAATTTAGGTATCACAAAGTAGACAATAATATAGAATCAGTCCTATAGCAATATTGGACCTTGTCATTCTGTACAGGTTCATACAACTGAACAAGAGCTCTGGAAATAGATGGAAGATAGGTAGATAGATAGATATGAGATAGATAGATAGATAGATATGAGATAGATAGATAGATAGATAGATAGATAGATAGATAGGAGATAGATAGATAGATATGAGATAGATAGATAGATATGAGATAGATAGATAGTTAGATACAGGGCTGCATCTGCCATGAGACGAGATGAAAATCTTGCCTCAGGCGGCAGAATGCGGATCCCTGTAAAGCGCGGCGAAATTCGCTGCTCTAAAGTGGGCTAAATAAATCGTGCCTGTCTCTTTAAAAGGCGCACAGGCGCGATTTATATGCGGAGAGACACAGCGCCATTCCGCTGTAAATGGGATACAGTATATTACTAAGCTGGGGGGCTGTATATGAGATACAGTATATTACTAAGCTGGGGGCTGTATATGGGTACAGTATATTACTAAGCTGGGGGGCTGTATATGGGATACAGTATATTACTAAGCTGAGGGGGCTGTATATGGGTACAGTATATTACTAAGCTGGGGGGCAGTATATGGGATACAGTATATTATTAAGCTGGGGAGCTGTATATGGGGTACAGTATATTACTAAGCTGGAGGATGTATATGTGATATAGTATATTACTAAGCTGGGAGCTGTATATGGGATACAGTATATTACTAAGCTGGGGGGTTGTATATGGGGTACAGTATATTACTAAACTGGGAGCTATATATGGGATACAGTATATTACTAAGCTGGGGGGCTGTATATGGGATACAGTATATTACTAAGCTGGGGGGATGTATAATGGATACAGTATATTACTAAGCTGGGGGGCTGTATATGGGGTACAGTATATCACTAAGCTGGGAGGGCTGTATATGGGATACAGTATATTACTAAGCTGGGGGGCTGTATATGGGATACAGTATATTACTAAGCTGGGAGGGCTGTTTATGGGTACAGTATATTACTAAGCTGGGAGCTGTATATGGGATACAGTATATTACTAAGCTGGGGGGTTGTATATGGGGTACAGTATATTACTAAACTGGGAGCTATATATGGGATACAGTATATTACTAAGCTGGGGGGCTGTATATGGGATACAGTATATTACTAAGCTGGGGGGATGTATATGGGATACAGTATATTACTAAGCTGGGGGCTGTATATGGGATACAGAATATTACTAAGCTGGGGGGGCTGTATATGGGATACAGTATATTACTAAGCTGGAGGTTGTATATGGGATACAGTATATTACTAAACTGGGAGCTATATATGGGATACAGTATATTACTAAGCTGGGGGGCTGTATATGGGATACAGTATATTACTAAGCTGGGGGGATGTATATGGGATACAGTATATTACTAAGCTGGGGGCTGTATATGAGATACAGTATATTACTAAGCTGGGGGCTGTATATGGGTACATTATATTACTAAGCTGGGGGGATGTATATGGGGTACAGTATATTACTAAGCTGGGAGGCTGTATATGGGATACAGTATATTACAAAACTGGGGGGCTGTATATGGGATACAGAATATTAATAAGCTGGGAGGCTGTATATGGGATACAGTATATTACTAAGCTGGGGGGCTGTATATGAGATACAGTATATTACTAAGCTGGGGGCTGTATATGGGTACATTATATTACTAAGCTGGGGGGCTGTATATGGGATACAGTATATTACTAAGCTGGGGGGATGTATATGGGGTCCAGTATATTACTAAGCTGGGAGGCTGTATATGGGGTACAGTATATTACTAAGCTGGGAGGCTGTATATGGGGTACAGTATATTACTAAGCTGGGGGGCTGTATATGAGATACAGTATATTACTAAGCTGAGGGGGATGTATATGGGATACAGTATATTACTAAACTGGGGGGCTGTATATGGGATACAGTATATTACTAAGCTGGGGGGGTATATATGGGATACAGTATATTACTAAGCTGGGGGGGCCTGTATATGGGGTACAGTATATTACTAAGCTGGCGGGCTGTATATGGGATACAGTATATTAATAAGCTGGGAGGCTGTATATGGGATACAGTATATTACTAAGCTGGGAGGATGTATATGGGATACAGTATATTACTAAGCCGGGGGGCTGTATAATGGATACAGTATATTACTAAGCTGAGGGGGATGTATATGGGATACAGTATATTACTAAGCCGGGGGGCTGTATAATGGATACAGTATATTATTAAGCTGGGGAGCTGTATATGGGGTACAGTATATTACTAAGCTGGAGGATGTATATGTGATATAGTATATTACTAAGCTGGGAGCTGTATATGGGATACAGTATATTACTAAGCTGGGGGGTTGTATATGGGATACAGTATATTACTAAGCTGGGGGGATGTATAACGGATACAGTATATTACTAAGCTGGGGGGCTGTATATGGGGTACAGTATATCACTAAGCTGGGAGGGCTGTTTATGGGTACAGTATATTACTAAACTGGGAGCTATATATGGGATACAGAATATTACTAAGCTGGGGGGCTGTATATGGGATACAGTATATTACTAAGCTGGGAGGCTGTATATGGGTACAGTATATCACTAAGCTTGGAGGGCTGTATATGGGATACAGTATATTACTAAGCTGGAGGCTGTATATGGGATACAGTATATTACTAAACTGGGGGGCTGTATATGGGTACAGTATATTACTAAGCTGGGGGGCTGTATATGAGATACAGTATATTACTAAGCTGGGGGCTGTATATGGGTACAGTATATTACTAAGCTGGGGGGCTGTATATGGGATACTGTATATTACTAAGCTGGGGGGATGTATATGGGGTACAGTATATTACTAAGCTGGGAGGCTGTATATGGGGTACAGTATATTACTAAGCTGAGGGGGATGTATATAGGGTACAGCATATTACTAAGCTGGGGGGGCCTGTATATGGGGTACAGTATATTACTAAGCTGGGGGGGCCTGTATATGGGATACAGTATATTACTAAGCTGAGGGGGATGTATATGGGATACAGTATATTACTAAGCCGGGGGGCTGTATAATGGATACAGTATATTATTAAGCTGGGGAGCTGTATATGGGGTACAGTATATTACTAAGCTGGAGGATGTATATGTGATATAGTATATTACTAAGCTGGGAGCTGTATATGGGATACAGTATATTACTAAGATGGGGGGTTGTATATGGGATACAGTATATTACTAAGCTGGGGGGATGTATAACGGATACAGTATATTACTAAGCTGGGGGGCTGTATATGGGGTACAGTATATCACTAAGCTGGGAGGGCTGTTTATGGGTACAGTATATTACTAAACTGGGAGCTATATATGGGATACAGAATATTACTAAGCTGGGGGGCTGTATATGGGATACAGTATATTACTAAGCTGGGAGGCTGTATATGGGTACAGTATATCACTAAGCTTGGAGGGCTGTATATGGGATACAGTATATTACTAAGCTGGAGGCTGTATATGGGATACAGTATATTACTAAACTGGGGGGCTGTATATGGGTACAGTATATTACTAAGCTGGGGGGCTGTATATGAGATACAGTATATTACTAAGCTGGGGGCTGTATATGGGTACAGTATATTACTAAGCTGGGGGGCTGTATATGGGATACTGTATATTACTAAGCTGGGGGGATGTATATGGGGTACAGTATATTACTAAGCTGGGAGGCTGTATATGGGGTACAGTATATTACTAAGCTGAGGGGGATGTATATAGGGTACAGCATATTACTAAGCTGGGGGGCTGTATATGGGGTACAGTATATTACTAAGCTGGGGGGCCTGTATATGGGGTACAGTATATTACTAAGCTGGGGGGCTGTATATGGGGTAAAGTATATTACTAAGCTGGGGGGGCCTGTATATGGGGTACAGTATATTACTAAGCTGGGGGGCTGTATATGGGGTAAAGTATATTACTAAGCTGGGGGGGCTGTTTATGGGGTACAGCATATTACTAAGCTGAGGGGGATGTATATGGGGTACAGTATATTACTAAGCTGGGGGGTGTATATGGGATACAGTATATTACTAAGCTGGGGGATGTATATGGGATACACTATATTACTAAGCTGTGAGGCTGTATATGGGATACAGTATATTACTATGCTGGGGGGCTGTATATGGGATACAGTATATTGCTAAGCTGGGGGGCTGTATATGGGATACAGTATATTACTAAGCTGGGGGGCTGTATATGGGATACAGTATATTACTAAGCTGGGGGGGCTGTATATGGGGTACAGTATATTACTAAGCTGAGGGGGATGTATATGGGGTACAGTATATTACTAAGCTGGGAGGGCAGTATATGGGATACAGTATATTACTAAGCTGGGGGGCTGTATATGGGATACAGTATATTACTAAGCTGGGGGCTGTATATGGGATACAGAATATTACTAAACTGGGAGCTATATATGGGATACAGTATATTACTAGGCTGGGGGGCTGTATATGGGGTACAGAATATTACTAAGCTGGGGGGCTGTATATGGGATACAGTATATTACTAAGCTGGGGGGCTGTATATGGGGTACAGTATATCACTAAGCTTGGAAGGCTGTTTATGGGTACAGTATATTACTAAGCTGGGGGCTGTATATGGGATACAGAATATTAATAAGCTGGGGGGCTGTATATGGGATACATATATCACTAAGCTGGGGCTGTATATGGGATACAGTATATTACTAAGCTGAGGGGGCCTGTATATGGGGTACAGTATATTACTAAGCTGGGGGATGTATATGGGGTACAGTATATTACTAAGCTGGAGGGCTGTATATGGGATACAGTATATTACTAAGCTGGGGGGATGTATATGGGGTACAGTATATTACTAAGCTGGAGGGCTGTATATGAGATACAGTATATTACTAAGCTGGGGGGGGCTGTATATAGGATACATATATCACTAAGCTGGGGCTGTAAATGGGATACAGTATATTACTAAGCTGGGGGGGGCTGTATATGGGATACATATATCACTAAGCTGGGGCTGTATATGGGGTACAGTATATTACTAAGCTGGGGGATGTATATGGGGTACAGTATATTACTAAGCTGGGGGCTGTATATGGGATACAGTATATTACTAGGCTGGGGGGCTGTATATGGGGTACAGTATATTACTAAGCTGGGGGGCTGTATATGGGGTACAGTATATTACTAAGCTGGGGGGGCCTGTATATGGGGTACAGTATATTACTAAGCTGGGGGGCTGTATATGGGGTACAGTATATTAATAAGCTGGGGGGCTGTATATGAGATACAGTATATTACTAAGCTGGGGGGATGTATATGGGGTACAGTATATTACTAAGCTGGGAGGCTGTATATGGGATACATTATATTACTAAGCTGGGGGGCTGTATATGGGGTACAGTATATTACTAAGCCGGGGGGCTGTATAATGGATACAGTATATTATTAAGCTGGGGAGCTGTATATGGGGTACAGTATATTACTAAGCTGGAGGATGTATATGTGATATAGTATATTACTAAGCTGGGAGCTGTATATGGGATACAGTATATTACTAAGCTGGGGGGTTGTATATGGGATACAGTATATTACTAAGCTGGGGGGATGTATAATGGATACAGTATATTACTAAGCTGGGGGGCTGTATATGGGGTACAGTATATCACTAAGCTGGGAGGGCTGTTTATGGGTACAGTATATTACTAAGCTGGGGCTGTATATGGGATACAGTATATTACTAAGCTGGGGGGCTGTATATGGGATACAGTATATTACTAAGCTGGGAGGCTGTATATGGGTACAGTATATCACTAAGCTTGGAGGGCTGTATATGGGATACAGTATATTACTAAGCTGGAGGCTGTATATGGGATACAGTATATTACTAAACTGGGGGGCTGTATATGGGTACAGTATATTACTAACCTGGGGGGCTGTATATGAGATACAGTATATTACTAAGCTGGGGGCTGTATATGGGTACAGTATATTACTAAGCTGGGGGGCTGTATATGGGATACAGTATATTACTAAGCTGGGGGGGTGTATATGGGGTACAGTATATTACTAAGCTGGGAGGCTGTATATGGGGTACAGTATATTACTAAGCTGAGGGGGATGTATATAGCGTACAGCATATTACTAAGCTGGGGGGCTGTATATGGGGTACAGTATATTACTAAGCTGGGGGGGGCCTGTATATGGGGTACAGTATATTACTAAGCTGGGGGGCTGTATATGGGGTAAAGTATATTACTAAGCTGGGGGGGCCTGTATATGGGGTACAGTATATTACTAAGCTGGGGGGCTGTATATGGGGTAAAGTATATTACTAAGCTGGGAGGGCTGTTTATGGGGTACAGCATATTACTAAGCTGAAGGGGATGTATATGGGGTACAGTATATTACTAAGCTGGGGGGTGTATATGGGATACAGTATATTACTAAGCTGGGGGGCTGTATATGGGATACAGTATATTACTAAGCTGGGGGGCTGTATATGGGATACAGTATATTACTAAGCTGGGAGGCTGTATATGGGTACAGTATATCACTAAGCTTGGAGGGCTGTATATGGGATACAGTATATTACTAAGCTGGAGGCTGTATATGGGATACAGTATATTACTAAACTGGGGGGCTGTATATGGGTACAGTATATTACTAACCTGGGGGACTGTATATGAGATACAGTATATTACTAAGCTGGGGGCTGTATATGGGTACAGTATATTACTAAGCTGGGGGGCTGTATATGGGATACAGTATATTACTAAGCTGGGGGGGTGTATATGGGGTACAGTATATTACTAAGCTGGGAGGCTGTATATGGGGTACAGTATATTACTAAGCTGAGGGGGATGTATATAGGGTACAGCATATTACTAAGCTGGGGGGCTGTATATGGGGTACAGTATATTACTAAGCTGGGGGGGGCCTGTATATGGGGTACAGTATATTACTAAGCTGGGGGGCTGTATATGGGGTAAAGTATATTACTAAGCTGGGGGGGCCTGTATATGGGGTACAGTATATAACTAAGCTGGGGGGCTGTATATGGGGTAAAGTATATTACTAAGCTGGGAGGGCTGTTTATGGGGTACAGCATATTACTAAGCTGAAGGGGATGTATATGGGGTACAGTATATTACTAAGCTGGGGGGTGTATATGGGATACAGTATATTACTAAGCTGGGGGGCTGTATATGGGATACAGTATATTACTAAGCTGGGGGGGCTGTATATGGGGTACAGTATATTACTAAGCTGAGGGGGATGTATATGGGGTACAGTATATTACTAAGCTGGGAGGGCAGTATATGGGATACAGTATATTACTAAGCTGGGGGGCTGTATATGGGATACAGTATATTACTAAGCTGGGAGCTATATATGGGATACAGTATATTACTAGGCTGGGGGAGCTGTATATGGGGTACAGAATATTACTAAGCTGGGGGGATGTATATGGGATACAGTATATTACTAAGCTGGGGGGGCTGTATATGGGATACAGTATATTACTAAGCTGGGGGGATGTATATGGGATACAGTATATTACTAAGCTGGGGGCTGTATATGGGATACAGAATATTACTAAACTGGGAGCTATATATGGGATACAGTATATTACTAGGCTGGGGGGCTGTATATGGGGTACAGAATATTACTAAGCTGGGGGGCTGTATATGGGATACAGTATATTACTAAGCTGGGGGCTGTATATGGGGTACAGTATATCACTAAGCTTGGAAGGCTGTTTATGGGTACAGTATATTACTAAGCTGGGGGCTGTATATGGGATACAGAATATTAATAAGCTGGGGGCTGTATATGGGATACATATATCACTAAGCTGGGGCTGTATATGGGATACAGTATATTACTAAGCTGGGGGGGCCTGTATATGGGGTACAGTATATTACTAAGCTGGGGGATGTATATGGGGTACAGTATATTACTAAGCTGGAGGGCTGTATATGGGATACAGTATATTACTAAGCTGGGGGGATGTATATGAGATACAGTATATTACTAAGCTGGGGGGGGGCTGTATATAGGATACATATATCACTAAGCTGGGGCTGTATATGGGATACAGTATATTACTAAGCTGGGGGGGGGCTGTATATGGGATACATATATCACTAAGCTGGGGCTGTATATGGGATACAGTATATTACTAAGCTGGGGGGGCCTGTATATGGGGTACAGTATATTACTAAGCTGGGGGATGTATATGGGGTACAGTATATTACTAAGCTGGGGGCTGTATATGGGATACAGTATATTACTAGGCTGGGGGGCTGTATATGGGGTACAGTATATTACTAAGCTGGGGGGCTGTATATGGGGTACAGTATATTACTAAGCTGGGGGGCCTGTATATGGGGTACAGTATATTACTAAGCTGGGGGGCTGTATATGGGGTACAGTATATTAATAAGCTGGGGGGGCTGTATATGAGATACAGTATATTACTAAGCTGGGGGGATGTATATGGGGTACAGTATATTACTAAACTGGGGGGCTGTATATGGGATACAGAATATTAATAAGCTGGGAGGCTGTATATGGGATACATTATATTACTAAGCTGGGGGGCTGTATATGAGGTACAGTATATTACTAAGCTGGGGGGCTGTATATGGGGTACAGTATATAACTAACCTGGGGGGGCCTGTATATGGGGTACAGTATATTACTAACCTGGGGGGGCCTGTATATGAGATACAGTATATTAGTAAGCTGGGGGCTGTATATGGGATACAGAATATTACTAAACTGGGAGCTATATATGGGATACAGTATATTACTAAGCTGGGGGGCTGTATATGGGGTACAGTATATTACTAAGCTGGGAGGCTGTATATGGGGTACAGTATATTACTAAGCTGGAGGGCTGTTTATGGGTACAGTATATTACTAAGCTGGGGGGCTGTATATGGGATACAGAATATTAATAAGCTGGGAGGCTGTATATGGGATACAGTATATTACTAGGCTGGGGGGCTGTATATGGGGTACAGTATATTACTAAGCTGGAGGGCTGTATATGAGATACAGTATATTACTAGGCTGGGGGGCTGTATATGGGGTACAGTATATTACTAAGCAGGGGGGCTGTATATGGGATACAGTATATTACTAAGCTGGGGGGCTGTATATGGGATACAGTATATTCCTAAGCTGGGGGGCTGTATATGGGATACAGTATATTACTAAGCTGGGGGGCTGTATATGGGGTACAGTATATTACTAAGCTGGGAGGCTGTATATGGGATACAGAATATTACTAAGCTGGGAGGGGGCTGTATATGGGATACAGTATATTACTAAGCTAGAAAGGCTGTATATGGGATACAGTATATTACTAAGCTAGAAGGGCTGTATATGGGATACAGTATATTACTAAGCTGGGAGGGCTGTATATGGGGTACAGTATATTACTAAGCTGGGGGGATGTATATGGGATACAGTATATTACTAAGCTGGGGGGCCTGTATATGGGGTACAGTATATTACTAAGCTGGGGGATGTATATGGGATACAGTATATTACTAAACTGGGAGCTATATATGGGATACAGTATATTACTAAGCTGGGGGGCTGTATATGGGGTACAGTATATTACTAAGCTGGAGGGCTGTTTATGGGTACAGTATATTACTAAGCTGGGGGGCTGTATATGGGATACAGAATATTAATAAGCTGGGAGGCTGTATATGGGATACAGTATATTACTAGGCTGGGGGGCTGTATATGGGGTACAGTATATTACTAAGCTGGAGGGCTGTATATGAGATACAGTATATTACTAGGCTGGGGGGCTGTATATGGGGTACAGTATATTACTAAGCAGGGGGGCTGTATATGGGATACAGTATATTACTAAGCTGGGGGGCTGTATATGGGATACAGTATATTCCTAAGCTGGGGGGCTGTATATGGGATACAGTATATTACTAAGCTGGGGGGCTGTATATGGGGTACAGTATATTACTAAGCTGGGAGGCTGTATATGGGATACAGAATATTACTAAGCTGGGAGGGGGCTGTATATGGGATACAGTATATTACTAAGCTAGAAAGGCTGTATATGGGATACAGTATATTACTAAGCTAGAAGGGCTGTATATGGGATACAGTATATTACTAAGCTGGGAGGGCTGTATATGGGGTACAGTATATTACTAAGCTGGGGGGATGTATATGGGATACAGTATATTACTAAGCTGGGGGGCCTGTATATGGGGTACAGTATATTACTAAGCTGGGGGATGTATATGGGGTACAGTATATTACTAAGCTGGGGCTGTATATGGGGTACAGTATATTACTAAGCTGGGGGGCTGTATATGGGATACAGAATATTAATAAGCTGGGAGGCTGTATATGGGATACAGTATATTACTAAGCTGGGGAGCTATATATGGGGTACAGTATATTACTAAGCTGGGGGGCTGTATATGAGATACAGTATATTACTAAGCTGGGGAGCTGTATATGGGATACAGTATATTACTAAGCTGGGGGGCTGTATATGGGATACTGTATATTACTAAGCTGGGGGGGCTGTATATGGGGTACAGTATATTACTAAGCTGGGGGGGCTGTATATAGGATACAGTATATTACTAGGCTGGGGGGGCTGTATATGGGGTACAGTATATTACTAAGCTGGGGGGCTGTATATGGGGTACAGTATATTACTAAGCTGGGGGGCCTGTATATGGGGTACAGTTTATTACTAAGCTGGGGGGCTGTATATGGGATACATATATTACTAAGCTGGGGGGCTGTATATGGGGTACAGTATATTACTAAGCTGGGGGGGGCTGTATATAGGATACAGTATATTACTAGGCTGGGGGGGTTGTATATGGGGTACAGTATATTACTAAGCTGGGGGGCTGTATATGGGATACAGTATATTACTAAGCTGGGGGGCTGTATATGGGATACATATATTACTAAGCTGGGGGATGTATATGGGGTACAGTATATTACTAAGCTGGGGGGGCTGTATATGGGATACAGTATATTACTAAGCTGGGGGGCTGTATATGGGATACAGTATATTACTAAGCTGGGGGGCTGTATATGGGGTACAGTATAATACTAAGCTGGGAGGCTGTATATGGGTACAGTATATTACTAAGCTGGGAGGCTCTATATGAGATACAGTATATTACTAAGCTGGGAGGCTGTATATGGGGTACAGTGTATTACTAAGCTGAGGGGGCTGTATATGGGGTACAGCATATTACTAAGCTGAGGGGGATGTATATGGGGTACAGTATATTACTAAGCTGGGGGGCAGTATATGGGGTACAGTATATTACTAAGCTGGGGGGCTGTATATGGGATACAGTATATTACTAAGCTGGGGGGATGTATATGGGGTACAGTATATTACTAAGCTGTGGGGCTGTATATGGGATACAGTATATTACTAAGCTGGGGCTGTGTATGGGATACAGTATATTACTAAGCTGGGGGGCTGTATATGGTATACAGTATGTTACTAAGCTGGGGGGATGTATATGGGATACAGTATATTACTAAGCTGGGGGGGCTGTATATGGGGTACAGTATATTACTAAGCTGTGGGGCTGTATATGGGATACAGTATATTACTAAGCTGGGAGGTTGTATATGGGATACAGTATATTACTAAGCTGGGGGGCAGTATATGGGATACAGTATATTACTAAGCTGGGGGGATGTATATGGGATACAGTATATTACTAAGCTGGGAGGCTGTATATGGGATACAGTATATTACTAAGCTGGGGGGCTGTATATGGGATACAGTATATTACTGTATATGGGATACGAAATATGTATTTTTTTAACCGGGTTAGAGGGCCCCATTCAGAAGTCTGCCATGGGGCCCAGCCTCTTCTAGTTACGCTCCAGCCTAGGAGCACATATTCAATTCCCCTGCAGCGCCACCACAGGGGAAATGAGATATTACAGCTACCAATCATATTCAATGGGCCGTCATATAATGCGCACAGTTCCGCACTTTTGATTATATTACACCAAATGCCGAGGATTTAACATTTTGTCATATAAAGCAAAGTAAACGTGCGCCATTCACCTTCATTGTTCCGTTATCTTTGCTCCTATCATACTGTAAAAGCAAACTATAAACGGTGACGTATTTCCCAGTGTTTTTGGCTTTTACGGAACAAGCAATCATTAACACCCTATGGATTCCCCTGACTGATCTCGCCAGGTCGGCGGTTACGTCGCGGCAGCATCTGGAAGTCATCAAGAAAATAAAATGCACAAAATAGAATCTCGTCTAGAAAATCCAGGAACTTAATAAGATGTTGGCTGCGGTTAGTGTGATGTCCCCAGAGATGGTGAATGTCTGACAGCCAGAAAAGGAAAGCAGCAGAGCACATCCAGGTTATCCTCATTCCTTCTTGTATCCACTGGAGAAATACTTATATAACCATCCGATATTCCGGGACATTTTATAATAATTCCTAAACCCTTTAGTTGGGCCTTAAAGACCAAGCTAATATTTTTCCCCAATTTTCCCTTACAATAACTTTTACCATCAATTATTATTATCGTATTAGGGTTTGTTTTTTGCAGGACGATTTGTAGATTTTAATAGAACAATTTTGGGCATATATGACACTTACGGATTACATTTTGTTAACTATTTCTGGGGAGTAATGAGAATAACATCAATGTTGGTATTGGCTTTTTACATGATAAATTTTGCAGTGTTCACCATGCAGAATAACTAACAATTTTTGTGTAATAAAATCACTTTTTACAAAGCTTTGTTCCTGTGTCATCCACTTCCATGACCCAGAGTTATAAATTACTAAGTGGTTTATAGGAACCCCTTTCCCCCCAAAATAACAACACTTCAAACAAGACATCATAAAGCCATGTAAAAGAATAAAATGGTTATGGTTGCAGTGTTTAACATAAGTTGCTGTTTGCTATTACTAGTTTTAGGCTGTCTGCAGATGAACATGCACAACCCTGGGAAATAGACCCGTTTGTTGGACGGACCTGCAACATCCCCCACCGGGGCCTAGCCCTTGATGTGAGGCCTGGAGTCAGCCGGGGCCCGCGGTACCGGAGTGGCTGGCGGTTGCGGCCTAAGCACGCTATTGTCACGGTGCTTGGTACGGGGGAACCGGAGGGCTGTCCTACAGCCTGGCAGGTCTCCAGCAGGGTGGTGTTGGCAAGAAAAGATGAGGGAGAGGCTGCTATAGCGGATCTCCCTGGGGCAACCCCTTAGTGTCCCGAGTGTGAGTCTCTGG
The DNA here is from genome assembly GCF_040894005.1 of Engystomops pustulosus. NCBI lineage: Eukaryota > Metazoa > Chordata > Amphibia > Anura > Leptodactylidae > Engystomops > Engystomops pustulosus. Next base: position 35,105,885 of record NC_092412.1, read on the forward strand.
GTGATGGACAGGGTGCCGGTGATGAGGGTAGTTGTAGTAGCAGGGACCAGACGGAGACAGAAGTTGAAGAAAACAACTTACAGTTCGTTTATTGCAACCGGCAGGAACTGCAGAAAACGTGTCTTTAACAGGTGGAGTACTGGAGAGGTATTTGGAGGGAGCCACAGGATGTAGATCACCAGCCTGGGTGTATAGGGCAGGCTGGGAGGCAGCTGTGTCCTTAGAGGAGGCTTCAGCTCGGTCCTGGATCTCTTCAGGTATCACCCTTGAAGGTAGGATGATACCCCTTTTCCTCACTACACTAGCTCTAGTCTAATCTTCCACTTCAGGCAGGGGCTAGGCTCTTCCTGCACTGGTCTGGTATGCTAGAGACTCTGAGCTGCTGCTCAGCTAACTACTCTCTGCTTGTGTCCTGCAGACCCAGAGGGCCTGACTAGGACCGGTCTCTCTCCTGAGAGAGATTTCTCTCCTTCTCCTCTGGGGAGAGTCTCCTCTAGAACATTCTGGGCTAGGGGGTTTTATTACCTCCCTTTGGTCAGGTGGTGGCTGCTCCTCCAATTACCTCTCAGTGCACAGTGACATGATGTAACACAGACATTGGTCAATAGCATCTTGCATTATACAAAATACTTAACCTCTGCCGTGCCAGGCAGGATTAACCACTGCAATTTCCCCTTGATCCTATAAGGATCATGTAGTGTAATGTGGTGTTACCTACAGGTGGGACGTATTCGCAAGCACTACCTCGCCATTGCATCGGCGAGGGTGTTGCATACCCCGGGGGCAATTGAAAGAGCCGCCCTCGGCTCGACTACAGATGTTTTGGGGCACAGAGGGGGCTAAGGCACTTCTAGGAAGTGCAGGCTATGTGAGGTGTAGGGACAAACCGCCCATGGTCCTGGAGACAGGCACCTGGGTTGGTGTCGGACTAAGACAAAAATATGTAAGATCTGTATGACAGTTGGTCGCTGACGCCATTAAACCGAACTGTACAGTAGGAAAGGTGTGGTGTCATGTCCTGTAATCCACTCCTTGCACCAAGGCCTGTATATTTGTTTGATCAACGCTTCTTCCCTGGCGGCAATTATATGGTGTCTATCTGCATTGCATGAGCATATGCGACACGAGTACCTCCTGACTGACAACCTTACCCATGTATGAGTGGCATCCAGGTGCTATCTGTGTAACACCCCCGGTCCCCTAAAGACCCGCAGTTTACGGACTACCCCCACGTGCAAACCTCAGTTTGAGGGATCAGGTAGCGGTCAGTGTTTTACACAAAAAGACGGTCCGACACAGCCACACTACAACCTGAAAAGCCTATGAAAGGGTTAATGCAGACTACTGGCAGATATGACAGTGTGCAACAGGTTAGCAAATTCACATTGGCTTAGCAGCCCAATGGGTACACATCTTATAACATAACGTTACAGAAGTAGATAGGCTACTCAGGGTAGCACGATAGTAAATGTCTCTTTTCCTGCAAAGGAAAGGCATAAAAAGTGCAAACAGAATGTCCGTACCTAAAAAGGAAGGCATTAAGTGCAAAATAATAAGTCAATAGACATAGCAACTTTTCCCTGGTAGTATCTGGCAAAAGTCTCTCAGAAGGTCTCTAATGACAAAGTCCATCTTCTGGGTACCGCCCTTGATGTGGGGGAAAAGTGCAATGAAGAAAACAAAGGGTCTCCTCTTTGTGTAGAGGGACAGTGTCCTTTGAAGAAACTCTCTGCTGTGGCAGAGGAAGGGTGCTATCATAGCACAAGACAGTGTATAATCTCTTGACTGAGATAAATAAGGGTAAGAGTCTCAGGAAAGTCTCTGGCTCTTTGGGGTAAGGACAGAAATATACACAATATGTACATAGTGCAGTACCTGAAGTGGGCTACAGCCCATCAGGGGTTAATCTTTCTGCTCAAGAGCAATGGCTGCAGGCATGGAAGCAGGAACTGCAGCATGGACATCATCAGCCTGGGTGAAGAGAGCAGTGTTGAGATCTGTCACCTGAAGACATCTGGTGGTAGAAACTGGAACTGCTGACATGGGACACCCAGAAGCTGGAGCTGGAACAGCAGGGAGGTCATCTGCGGCGGCAGGCATCTCAGCAAAGGAAGGAGACAGGCACTTCTCTGGCTGACCTTCTGTAGCTCGGGGCGCTGTGGAGCGCATGATGATGACCGCAGGAGCTGTAACTTCTTCACTGCTGACAGCTGAAGGATTGTTGTTCCTGGACTGACCTGTAGCTCTTGGGGGCGCTGTTCCGCTGGCGGTGGTAACCTCTGTAGCTGGCAGGGCGTTCTCACCGGACAGCCTGGGCCTCTTAGCAGGTGGTCCTGGATACTCCGCAGGACGATCAGCAGCATTAGATAAGGGGTCAGGCCCCTTTAAGAGAGTCCCTTTTATAGCCGGGCCTCCTATGGGGAGATGTTGACCCTCTGCAGGGAGGCCGGACTGTACCCCAGCCGGGGCTAAGGGAGATATAGTAACAGTCACTGTGATATAGGCCCTGGGGGCCATGGTACTCACATCCGTGGTGGTCCTCAGGAGGTCCGGAATCGGAGGAGGCAGCCGCTGTGGAGAATCCGCCATTGGAGACTGCGTACTGGAGACAGCAGTAAGCGGTGCAGCAGATGAAGGTGCCCGAGGCTCGTGGGCAGGCCATGCGACACTTGGTTCTTCATCTCGGAGGCTGTGCAGCATGTCGGCAGGACAGGAGACAGCACGTGGAGAAATCCAAGATGGCCGATTAACCTCTTTGATGCTGGATGGCGGCTGCGCTGACTCTGAGGTACCTCGTGGGCTCTCACTGGCGTTGCAGCGCGGGAGAGTTTCGCGCCAGAGGGCGGAGCTTGAGTCTTTCCCGCCAGGAGTTGTGGCGGGCTGAATTTTCTGCTGCGCCACAGCGCGGTGAGGCAGGATTCGCGCCATACGCGCAGGGGCGGAGCTTAGCGATGTCTCTGGGTTTCCCGCCAGTGAAAGTTTTGGCGGGCTGGAATTACTTGCTGCGCCACAGTTTCGTGAGGTAAAATGCTTCAGACGCGGCCGCGCCGGATGTAGCAGAGCTGACACAGTTCTTGCAGGAATTAACCTCTTGAGTGCTGGAGCGGCGCTCGACAGCACATGGCAGCAGTATAACACAGTTCAGTCCAGAAACACACAAGTACTTGGGCCTAAACCCGGATGGCAGCAGGGTTAGGCAGCACAGTCTTTTTCTTAATAAAGTACAGTCTTTAGTGCCAGGATAAGGCACAGAAGTAAATATCCTGTTCGTGACGCCACTTGCAACATCCCCCACCGGGGCCTAGCCCTTGATGTGAGGCCTGGAGTCAGCCGGGGCCCGCGGTACCGGAGTGGCTGGCGGTTGCGGCCTAAGCACGCTATTGTCACGGTGCTTGGTACGGGGGAACCGGAGGGCTGTCCTACAGCCTGGCAGGTCTCCAGCAGGGTGGTGTTGGCAAGAAAAGATGAGGGAGAGGCTGCTATAGCGGATCTCCCTGGGGCAACCCCTTAGTGTCCCGAGTGTGAGTCTCTGGGTGATGGACAGGGTGCCGGTGATGAGGGTAGTTGTAGTAGCAGGGACCAGACGGAGACAGAAGTTGAAGAAAACAACTTACAGTTCGTTTATTGCAACCGGCAGGAACTGCAGAAAACGTGTCTTTAACAGGTGGAGTACTGGAGAGGTATTTGGAGGGAGCCACAGGATGTAGATCACCAGCCTGGGTGTATAGGGCAGGCTGGGAGGCAGCTGTGTCCTTAGAGGAGGCTTCAGCTCGGTCCTGGATCTCTTCAGGTATCACCCTTGAAGGTAGGATGATACCCCTTTTCCTCACTACACTAGCTCTAGTCTAATCTTCCACTTCAGGCAGGGGCTAGGCTCTTCCTGCACTGGTCTGGTATGCTAGAGACTCTGAGCTGCTGCTCAGCTAACTACTCTCTGCTTGTGTCCTGCAGACCCAGAGGGCCTGACTAGGACCGGTCTCTCTCCTGAGAGAGATTTCTCTCCTTCTCCTCTGGGGAGAGTCTCCTCTAGAACATTCTGGGCTAGGGGGTTTTATTACCTCCCTTTGGTCAGGTGGTGGCTGCTCCTCCAATTACCTCTCAGTGCACAGTGACAGGATGTAACACAGACATTGGTCAATAGCATCTTGCATTATACAAAATACTTAACCTCTGCCGTGCCAGGCAGGATTAACCACTGCAATTTCCCCTTGATCCTATAAGGATCATGTAGTGTAATGTGGTGTTACCTACAGGTGGGACGTATTCGCAAGCACTACCTCGCCATTGCATCGGCGAGGGTGTTGCAGACCCAATGGACTGAACACATTGCACAGGATGTGCACAGTAAAATGATGCAAGGATTTCCCATAGGTAGGCCTGAACTGCTGCGCCGACAATATAACAATTCTTACATGCAGTTCAAATGGGAACACCTACCATCTGACCCAAGTCTATAGCCTCTCTCACAGCCAATCCAGTACCCTACGCAGTACTGAGGAGCCCAACCAGGTTCAAACAGTGCTGTCTACAGTTGGGAGTCTGTTCCTTATGGAATAGATATACTGGTTTGGCTTAATCCCACGTCATGTTTTTAGACTTCTTGTAGGTCATACTTGGAGTTAAGGGGGCTACCTTTCAAGGTAGCAAAAGGAGGCAATTGGGCTTATTTACTAAGGTCCCGCGGCCGCATTTCGGTCGGGTTTTCTGACGTTTTCGGGAACTGTGCCGGGGATTGGGTCGCACACGATCAGATTGTGTCACAATCGCGCCGGCTTTCATGCGACACAAGTCGGGGGGCGGGTCGACAGACGATCCTACGGATTCGGACAACGAGCAGGATTTAACAAATCAATTTGTGTCGCAGCTATTGCACTTACATACACCAGGAGGAAGATGGTGAACTCCGGCAGACCTGATCGGGGAAGCGACACGCGCAGGAAATTGGGCACGCGGTCTTCATGAATCGCGGCAGATGGCAAGTAAATGTGCCCCATTGTTTACCATTTAACACCTTGGAAAACATATTTACATACTTCCAAAAATTCCCTAGTGGAGCATCTATGGCTTTAAGTCTCCACATGCCTTTAAGGTGGCCTTAATTGGCAATCTCTCCATAAGGAGAACACCTACCTTCTTACCCTACATGCAGTTCATGCATCCCCAACCACCAAATCCAACATGTGGCCAGGGCACAGGATCATTTCCTGAAACAATTTTAGGAACTGTAGGGTAGAAGAGAAAGTTGTAATTCAGACTTGTCACAATGACTGATCTTGGACCAATGCAGCAGAAATCTAGAGGAGAAGACAAAAAGTCATTCCCATTTTATATATACACTCACCGGCCACTTTATTAGGTACACCTGTCCAACTGCTTGTTAACACTTAATTTCTAATCAGCCAATCACATGGTGGCAACTCAGTGCATTTAGGCATGTAGACATGGTCAAGACAATCTCCTGCAGTTCAAACTGAGCATCAGTATGGGGAAGAAAGGTGATTTGAGTGCCTTTGAACGTGGCATGGTTGTTGGTGCCAGAAGGGCTGGTCTGAGTATTTCAGAAACTGCTGATCTACTGGGATTTTCACGCAACACCATCTCTAGGGTTTACAGAGAATGGTCCAAAAAAGAAAAAACATCCAGTGAGCGGCAGTTCTGTGGGCGGAAATGCCT